>NC_090939.1:114827862-115172862 GCF_040938575.1 Ambystoma mexicanum
TCATTCAGCGGTTTGTAGATATACAAATGTAAAGGCCAGTAAGGCCCTTAATTCTTTTATGGAAGATTTTAATATAGTCGATGTGTGAAGGTCATTAAATCCTATGGACTGAATGTATTCCTTCCATTCACCAGTACGTTAATTAGAGAAAGAGGCATTTCGGCCATGCATTTCTAGAGTTGTTGATTAACTTGGAGCAAGGAAAAGGTAATTATAATAGAGAATGAAAGCAGGCATTCTGAAAGATCAGGCGTTGGTGGTGTCTCTTGCTGCATTTATAGAGGTTTACTTCTCAGAGAATTAAGAAACAGCAGACTTGCTGATGGTTTGGGACACCTTTAAGGCCACAATAAGAGGTGAACTAATTAATCGTACATGTCATTTACGGAAGGAAGGATTGGCAGAAATTAGAAGGTTGGAAATTGATCTGCCGAATCTTCAGCAGATATATGCTCTAACGGGTGATCGGAAAGATCAATTATCTATACAGGAGGTTTCTGACTCCTTACAGAATAATAGCAACAAACAAATGGAGAAGGGTATTTTCTATCAGAAACAAAGGTATCGGGAAGGAGAAGATAAGTGTGGTAGGTTGTTCTTGAGAAACTCAAGAACATGGCGGAAAGGGCGGTGATCAACCGAGTGGAAAATGATTGCGGGTAGGGGTAATGAAGAATTCAGGAATATGTGTGCGTTTTCGGTTGTTTTATGAGACTTTATATAAGGAAGATAATTCTCTGCAAGAACATGAAATGTATAGCCTCTTCAAAATGATTGATTTACCCAAGCTGACCAATGACACTAAAATGTCCTTAGCAGTGAGGACTGTGGGTACGGAAGTGTTAACCGTTATTTTACAATTAAAGATTGGTAAATCACCTGGGTTGGATGGGTTGCCAGGAGAGTTTTATAAATACTTTCAGAGTCAGTTGTCCCCATTTTTGTGTGAAGTGTTAAACTTTATGCTCGAAGGTGGCGATTTGTGTCACCCAATATGGGAAGCTCTAATTACTTTGATCCCAAAACCAGACAATGATCAAACACAATGTGGCAATTACCGTCCAATATCAACATTTCTATGAAGATCTTGACAAACAGGCTGGATAGATGTATAGGGAAGATCATTCATCAATCTCAATCCGGATTTATGTGCCTGCTTTTTGGGTATGATAATATTAGAACATTAATTGACATTTTGGGATAAGAAATAAGTGTAACAGATGGTGCTGCAATGGTTTTCTTGGATGCAGAAAAGGCTTTCGATCGACTGAATTGGACTTTTTTGGATCAGTCAATGAGGAAAATGGGGTTTGGTGAAGTTTTTATAGGTGCAGTAAATTGTTTACATTTAGGAGCAAATGCAAAAGTTCGGTGGAATGGTACACTTTTGAAAGACATTACTATGTTGTGGGGTACCAGACAAGGTTGTCATCTCTCTCCATTTCTTTTTAATATAGCTTTGGAACCACTTACAGCTAGAATAAGGTAGGAGGTGAATATCCAGGGTGTACGTCTGGGGAGACATGAATTTAAAGTATTGTGCTATGCTGATGATTTGGCTGCACTGCTGTCCAAACCTAGAGAGGGAAGTATATTGCTGAAGAAGATTTTTGATGAGGTTGGATGATTTTATGGACACAAAATAAATTGGGATAAGACTGTAGGCGGTTTTTCCATTGTCTTCTATCTGTATACGCTAGGATTTTAGCACTTGGGATTGTAGGTGGGTAGATCAACATGAGAAGTATTTGGGATTTATATATGGAGAAATTTGAATACGATTGTGGATTTTAATATTGATAGACTGATTGAAGGCATATTGAAAGATGTGAGGAGATGGTAGAGATTGCGGTTAGGTATTTGGACAAAAGTTAATACAATTAAAATGACGCTGCTCCCTGAGGTGCTTTATATCATACAATCTTTGCTATTGATTACAGAGAAGAATTTACGGAGGATACATAACATTTTTCAGGGATTCCTCTAGGGTAGTGGGAAGAAACCCAAGATTCCTAAATTCTTTCAGTCACAAGCTGTGGATGAAGGTGCGTTTGGCTATCGTGATCCAGAGAAATATTGGAAAGGGTTTATGTTAAAAAAGTCTGCTTATTACTTTGGTCCATTGGAAAATGCTGTGCTGGGTTGGATGGAATTGGATAGATTATGCACCCCTATTTTTTCGATAATGTTTATTCTATCAAAAAAAAAGGCGTGCAAAAGAGAATAGGAAAGGTTATGGAGAGTAGCCATAAAGGCAAAATTTACCTAAATCTACATTATACGCATCTGAGGATCCTGGGTCACCTTTACTGGACCCCAGTGCGGATGTTTGGGCTGAGTATGCTTCAGAATGTGTCATGCTGGGGATGTGGTGCGGGAAGAGGTACATTGCTATATATGTTATGGGATTTTCCGAGGGTTGTCGATTTCTGGAAGGAAGTGTTGGATAGGCTTCATACAATTCTTGGTGTAACGTTTCCAAGGTCCCCTTCTACTGGCGTTCTGCTTTCAACCCGGGGTACATGTGAGATGTCCTGTAACTGATCAGGTTGGATTGATAGGTCCCTTCTGATGGCGACAAAGAACATTTTAAGAGTGTGGAAAATGAGAAAAAAGCCATTATATGAAACCTGGGTGACAGATTTGCAAACACTTTCCAGGTATGAAAAACATATGATGAGGAAACAAAATTGGGAGGGAATTTATCTAGATTCTTGGGGACCCTTTAACGACTTGTATGGCTGAGTGTGAGTTATGAGCAAGTTGTGAGATGGGATGTTGGTCGTTGGTATGTGCTGCTGGCGTGCTGTGTGGATTGGTAAGTTTTTCTTAATGGTGTGTCTGATTGTGTTTATGTTGTATCTTTTTGTATTGTGTCCATGTTGCTTGCTATGTTACATCAGTAGGCACTGAGTGTAGTACATGGAGGTGATGGGGTGATTTAGTTGCAATGTATATAATTAATTGTGTATAATTCTGACGTATGTTGGTTATTGCTTAAGTCTTTATATACATGGACTCAATGTTGATTGTTTATTGTATGCCACTTGAAAATCTAAACAAAGTGAAAAAAGGGTGTGCAAATGCAACAATTTGCCTTCAATTGAAGCTTCATGTGTGGCGTTGGACTCATGGTTTGAGGGCAATGATCAAGATTGGCGGGTAAACTATGAGGCTTCTTTATGGCTTAATCCTGCGTTTCAGATTAAAAATCAATCATTAGTTGGCGGAGTCAGACCTTGAAGGGGATTCTGAAAATTGGTGATGTTCAGTTTCAGTGCATTGAAGAGCAAGTTTCATTTGGGGTCGCGGGAATGTGAAAGGTATAGGATACTGACGAGGTTACTAAGGCACATATTAAGTTTGTTACAATCTCCACTTGAAAAAAAGCCTGGATTATGTACTAGCTTTAATAACCCACCCCGTGTGGTTTTGACTTTTTTTAAACTGATGCTTATGTTGAGCGTTGGGATAAGCTACGTCGTGACTGGGAGACGGAATTGCAATGCAAGATCACATCCGATCATTGGGAATTTGTAGTGAGAGCAGGGTATGAAGCATAGCTGGATGTGAACTTGAGTTTAATACATCAGAAGGTAGTGGGGCAGTTATACTGGACACCAGTATGCATGCATAAATTGGGGCCGAACAATGATAATATGTGCTCCAGCTGAGGTTCGGAGGTGGATACTTTGTTACATATGCTATGGGAATGTGTCAGGGTGCGTGATTATTGGAAAGAAGTTTTAGATAGGGTGGATTTGGTTGTAGGTATGTCATTTCCTTGCTTACCATTGCCAACAGTGCTGTTATCGAAAAATGGTAGATGTGCTACAGCCCGAGCTAATAGCTGTTTGATACATAAGTGATTAGTTGTCGCAGTTAAACAAGTAATGAAGGTCTGGAAGACACAGAAAAAGCCGCAGGTGGAGAACTGCATCTATGAACTACTGACCTTATCTAGTTTTTCGAAGGTATCATTTGATAGGAAGGAAATGACAGAGAAATATCTTGAAATGTAGACTTCTTTAATGAGTAGTATGGCTGACTGGGAGTTTGAATATGAGTACAAAAAAGGGTTGGGTAGTTTGTGGTGTGTGTGTGTGTGTGTGTGTGAATGTATGTCTTTTTATGTTTGTCTTGTTGGGGGTTTAAAATTATCTTTAATGTGGTTCAGTTGTTTAAACTTTAGGTTTGTTTAGTGCTTAGTTGACTATTCCGGAATACATCAAGATCTTCAGTTATGGTTGACTTTAATGTTCATATATGAATGCTTTATACTATCCTGTAACTGACTGCAATGCAATGTTTATGAAAAATGAAATAACTACATAAAAAAGTCAAGAGTAACAGTATTGATATATGCAGTGTGCCATCAACTAGAGCTTCTTATATTTTTCTAAGGTGGCTTGTGAGAGTATTAGGGGTGTTCACGGTTACACGTCTCTCAGGCGGTAATTGCCCTACCTCAACAGCTCTCTGCAACTGGCCTGATGGGAGTCTTCAGCGACATCCATGATCTGGTATTCAGTAGCACCTCCCCTCCCATTACTAACCTCAGACCACCAAATTGCAGCTGCTTCCTACATCTGGCGATCAGTCTTGTCAAAATTGCATGCCTCGGGCAATGATCCCCAACATCAGAGAGCCATCATTATTTCAGTCTAGAGTCTTAACTTAAAGACCCTGTCACAAGCCACATTGGGGCCAAGGTGTACTTTTGGTCAGTCCCTGCTATCCCAGCCGAAATAGAGGACAATTTTACAGAGTAATGCCATGCAGTTCTTCCTAATATCTATTTTTTATCAGTTGATTTTTATCCTTTTCCACACGTGTTTGGAGGATAGACATGGATTCTGTACAGTAGCTTTTTACTTTCAATTTGAACCATTCAAGCAGTGCTCTAGCTATACTTGTACATTGAATACGTACTCACATGTAATTCTATTGCTTACATTCTTTTATTATTAGATTACAGACGTTCCACACATCAAATTCTGTTTAATTAATTGTTCTCAGAGTTCCATACTTCATTAGTTACTCTCAGGCTACCATAGATCCGTAATTAACTTACAGTTTTTTTCCGCCCCTCTTTTTAAATCATCAATTGTATCTTCATTGAATGGTCTCATTAGTTTTGTGCTCTCCTAGTTGGTTTGATTTTCTCTCAATACATTAGGTTCTAGTGCCACCCTTCAATTGTGTTTTCATTGATTTGTTTCAATGGTTATTTATCCTCATAGTTTCCTCTCATAGTTTCTTCTCAACACGTGTGTCTCCATGGATTCGTCTCCATGGTTACGCTGAAGAGAAACTGTCAAGGAAAAGTATTAATTGTAACACAAATTACTATTACCTTGCATTTTGTTTAAAAACATGTTTATTGTATCTTATGAAATACTGGCACCTATATTACCAGTAATTATTTTCTTACCCTGATCAATGTTGCTCTTATCAGTTTGTTTTTCCTTGTGATCAAGAGGTTTCCTATGAATAAATGTGTGGCCATAAGTTAAAATGTCATTTTTTATTTGCTTAAAACAACTTTAACATTTACTGTCAATGTTGTTAGGAAAGCAGGATGGTGAGGCTAGTCAGTTTCAGCAGTGGTATTTAATTTTTTTGTTACTAAGTTTGCCCTTTTAAAGCGAACTGTGGTTTGTTCCTTTTATTAATGTGAAGCCTCTTTATAGTGCCAAGTAAATATATCTCTACACAAGCTGGTTACTTTTGCTGATGTGAGGCCATTTTGTATTTATCTAAATCTGTGCCCCATTATCAATAAAGTTCTAATTCACATGGCAGGTCGAAACCAAACAGAAAAAATTATAGAGAAGGGCTTCTAGTGCAGAAATCCTCTTCTCCTTACCTTACTGCAAGTGTTCCTGGATGTGATTGTCCTCATCATCCTTCCGGCGCTGAGTTCAACACGCATTTGGATTTCTTTTAAACGCAGCGAAAAACAGCAGAAATGACGTCATTGTGCACGTTTGCGTGATGACGTCATCGCGTTTTTGCACATGGCAGCCATGTTTGCATGTCACCGCTGTGGAATTTACTTAATTATTATTTTGATTGTCTTTGCGCGTGTTGCGGCCATATTAGAATGATACTCTTGCAAAGCGCTCATTTTTGGTCATGTTTTGCTGCATTGTCCATAGATTTTATTTCTTCATGCCAACATACCAGGTATTTATATGGACTCAAATAGTTTTTATGTGATCATCCTCAAAAGCTGTTTATGCTCTACAATAGTGCACTTATTTATTGCTAGTTAATTATTTTGGTTTCTTAGTCTCAATAAGTAGTCTCTATGCTTATTGGTTTTTCTTAGGTATATGGATGCCTTGATTATGGGGTTGGATAGGCTCATGGACTACATAAGTGTCCTCAAATTCTCTAATTGGGCTTGATGATAGTGTGATAGTGTTTGCAGTGTGATTTCTGTAAGGATAGAACATTATTTTTATAATCATGAATGTATGTATAAATATAGGATTTAAAAAACATGCATTACATTGTTCACACAAACGTTCCTAAGTACCTAAATAAGTACCTAAGTCAATAATTGGTTTTCAGATTACAGCAATTTTATAGGTAGAGTTTATATCAGTATGGCTTATTCTAAAGCCAGTATGCCATCTCATGTTCCGAATTGTGGCCAGATGTGCAAGTATCCATAACACATATCCATTCTGACTCCTTTCTTCTTAATAGGAGTTCTCTATTGCCACCTCTCGGTGGAGATTCCACTTTTTCCAATCCTAGGAATCTGATTTTATCCATGTCTTGTTCTGCGTATTCCAGAATGAAGTGCATGAAAAGTGGATATCATAGATCGTTGTTTTTAATGGATCGAAGATGTTCAATAAGTTTTATCTTCAAGGGTCTTATCGTGCTCCCTATGTATGGATTCTGTACAGTAGCAGGTCCTATAGCTACAGCGGACCGTTATCTCTTCTAATCACCAAAGAGATTTGATGAGTGGTGAACATCTTCCTATTATGCGGATTTGCTCATTGGCTCTGGTGGTGTTGATGAACTGCACTTCGGAGTATTGTGACCACTGGTCGACCAGGACAATAAAGTGGTCATCAATGCCAGTAGAGCCAAAGTTAATGCTTACATGTTCCCACAGCTTGCAACTTCTTGCAAGCGACATGATTGGCAGCAGTGTTTGTATGGGCAGACTGGCTTAGCACTATATGCATTGTTTCATGTGGTCGTCTACTTTGGTTTCAAGACTCATTCTTTTGTTTGCTGGGCAAGTGTGCCTTGTCTTGACTAATTGCCATGGGTGCATGAAGGACGTGCTGTACTGTGCATGTGCGAAGTATACACAGCGCTCCTCTGTTCACTGCTGAATGTATGTATGTGTATATGTTTGTCCGGCTATACAAATCCACACTGTTGAACCCACATCTACCAAAATGTGTATGGATTCCTCTTTTGTCTGGGGCAAGATCGTTGTCTATGTTTGGATGCAAAATATTTACTGTGTAGGCACTCTCATTTACTGATGCTCACTCCAATTCACAACAGTAGATACTAAAGGAGGCAAAATATGGAAAAGTGTTTGAAGCAAAATGTTTGATATGTTGGTTATTCCTTTAAAATGTATTACTACTGTATACAGTACGGAATTGCTTATTAAAGCATTTTTAAAGCAAATAAAAAAACTGTTGAATTGTTTGTATCATGCCACTACAAATATGGGAAATGGCAAGGTTACAGTTTACTTAAGTTCATTCACGAGAAGAGAGCAAAATCAATCAATCTTTCTTGGACATTTTCTCAAATGTGCTGAAGCCATTAAGTGACGGAAACATGCCGCACCAAAAAAACAAACCTCACTTGGAAAATCTCCATCTGATTAAAGGGAAAATCAATATCAAGAGGTTCTGAAACACAACAACAAACAGCAACACGACTTGCCGAACCACACGACAAGAGCAACTTTCTCCAGGGCAAATGAGATGCCAGAGAAAACCAGAGCAAGACTTGCTGACATGAGGACAAGAACAACATCCTCCAGGGCACATGAGACACCAGAGAAAACCGAAGCAAGACCTGCCACCAAGAGGACAAGAGCAACATCTCCCAGGTAACATGAGACACCACTCGATCAGGACACGGGCAACGCGGGTACCCCAGCTAGTGATTTAATGAAAGACTCTGTGGGGACCCTTTGAGGGATGACCCACATGACAGGAAGAGGAGGAGCTGGAGAGAGGAAAGGTTTGTTATTACAATTAAAGTATCCAAACAAGAGCTGGCTCCTTGTCTTCCTTCTTCTCTAGGCAAGGCCAACAACTGGCAGCAAAGAAGAGACGGCTAGTGCCGTGCATCCATTCTAACTGCAAGCCTTTTCCCGCTGTAATTCGCAGTATCCATAGGAGTCCAGCTCACCACAGTCCGTGCCATCCAAATCATCTGCCACACAGTTCATCACAGCCTGCGATGTCCAAATCATCTGCTGTACACAACTAGTTGGCAGCGTCGTCTGCCTCTCCCCGTGGCATCTGGAGCAACCCCTGCTGGTGGTTTGTGGAGGCAACTGCTTCGGGCAAGGTCCTATGCCCAAAATTTGAGGCAGCCACCTCACGTCGTAGGTGCCCCCTCTTGACCGCACATCGCAGCTCATATCTAGCCAGGCACTGGGGAGAGCGCCTGTCCATTGTGGGTGCGAAAACAGGACCGCACCGTTGGAGCACTACAGGATGGAAACAGCTTTTAAACTACTGCACACAATTTTTCCAGTCCACACTGCATTGATCACAATAACTTCCACAAGTTGGCTGCCCTTGTCAGAGTCAAAATAATAGGCTACAGTCAATACTCTTTCTTAGAGGGCTGGGTCGCATATATGTGAAAATATGGAGGATCAGAGCGTGGATCAGGCAGCCATGCAGCATTTCAGCGCAAGGTCTGCATTCCTCAGGAAGACATCCCCATTCATGCTGCAACCCCAGCAAGACAAAGGACCCCATGGGTTGAATGGGTGGAAGAGTTTGATGACATTATAAGGACTGTAGAGAAAGATAAATCATCCACCATCAGCAACATTTTCACTAACTTAGCCGAGAAAGAGATTAAGGGATCATTAAAACCATCCTGGATTCTGAGAAAGCATCCTATGAGAATCTTGTGGCAAGAAACTGGATATACAGCCCAACAGGGATTATGAAAGATATGTGTTCAACCAGTGCTCACAGCTACCACACAAGACCATCGATGAGTTCATCACTCTGCTGAGGTCGAAATTAGTGCACTGCCAGTTTTCAAGATTCTCAGATGATGAAGCCATACAGTGATTGAGGGATACATGTCGTCGGCTTTTCGGAAGCAGCAACTAAAGAAACCACCAAATAGATGTGGTAATTGAGCTAGCCAGAGTGCATGAAAGTTTAGAGATACAAGCTACTTCGATGGAGACACCAATGAGAAATGTGGACAAGGATGCAACCATAGCAGCTATCACTCCAGCAAGTGAAACACCCGAAGGGCTCCCTGGCATCCAGGCCATGACGAGAGGGCCCATGAGAGAAGGGTACTAACAGCTGAGAGAGTGGGGCAGCATTCCTGCACTCTGGGATGTGCCCATCTGTGAATCAGAGATGCTCCAAGTGCGGGAGAGATGGCCACTTCCACACTGTGTAAAGGGAAGAGAGGCCACTTCCTGGCAGGGGCAACACCATACAGACAACCTGGAAGTACCCAACCAGACCACTGACACAGATGCCATGGAGACCCCCACTGATGCACCCACAGATGCCACGAATGGTGGTGAGTTCGAAGGGCCGGAGTACTGCGAGACACAATATGAATACCAGATGACACATTACATGGGACACCAGGAACAATATGATTATCCACCCGATGTGTATCAGGACTACGTGGAGACAGGGTTTGACCCGTACTAGGAGTACACAGATGAGTTTGTCAACTTGATGCATGGAGAGCAAGGGGCCATGGAAACCCCCATGGTCATGGTTTAGATAGATGGAGCTACCCACTGTTTTCAAATCGACACAGGCGCCACCATCAACATCATTTGGGAGCAAGATTAGATGACTGAAACAGTCGTTTGCAGTCAATGGTGTGCATTTTTCAGTGGGACGCCAACACATCGCTACTGTCTATTGGACAGTATTGACACACTCTGTCACACAAGGGAAAAACAACAAATATCACCATTCATATGCTCAGAAGCCCAATCAGTGGGAGGTGCCTTGTGAGCTACCAGATTGCAAAAGACCTGGAGTTGATAGATGTCCATTATCACAGCGACGAGGTGGTGAGTTGTAGAGACTTTTTTTCGGCGGAGAAAGGGGTCATCGCCCTGATATCCGGACATCCATGTCAAAAGAAACCATACTTCAAAGCTTCCCCGAGTTCTTTAAGTGCCTAGGGAGGCTACAAGGGACAGTGGTACAGTTACACATGGATGAAAAAGTGCGACCTGTACCATAACACCTCAGAAGGGTTGGGTTCTACCTCCAGCAGGCAGTGTCACAAGAACTACAACAACTGCTGGACAATGTGATATTTAAGAGATCTCACCCCTCGGAGTGGTGCCCAAGGACGGGGGCAAGACCGGAATGTGCAGTGATATGAGGGTTGTGGACACAGCCCGGTCCCAAGATCGTGCAGCTGAACAGGGCCATCACATTCTCTACGCAAACCTTAATCCAGGGTACCAGCAGCTGGAGCTGCAGTCAAGGCCCATCACAACATTTGCGACACATGAGGGTTTATTCAGATATAGGCACCTTAACTTTGGCATTTTATCAAGCAGAGACATTTTTCAGGAGGCGATTAGGCAACCGCTGATACCCATCAAGTCAGCGTTCAACTACAGCGATGATATCTAGGGCTATGGGACGTCTCAGAAGAAACACGACAAGGCCCTGGTGGTGGTGTGTGAGACCCTGAGCATGGCAGACCTCACTCTAAACTTTAATAAATGTAATATCAACAATTGCAAATCCAGGTTCTACTGCTGTGTCTTCTCATCAATAGGAATGCGGCCTGAACTGAAAAAGTGAGCAGCATAAATGGCCTCGCCGCACCCAGGCAGGTGGCCGATGCGAGAACCTTCTTGCGGGTGGCTGGGTACTATGCAAGGTACATCCCGAGATACTCCATCATTACAGACCCCTAAAACAGAAGAAGGAGAAGGAGTTCTTACCGTGGTCTACAGAATGCCAACATGCGTTTACCAAGATCAAGAAGGACTTGGCAAATGCCCAACACCTAGCATACTTTAACCCCTCTTGGCACACAAATTGTGGTTGACGCCAGCTCTGTGGGTGTCAGGGCCATCCTGTCCCTAATGGAAGAGACAGACTGCCTGATGAGCCCTGTGGTGGCGTACGCTAGCAGGGCTTTGACATACAACGAAAGTGCTTATTCCCAGGCAGAGACAGAAAGCCTGGCGGCTGTCTGGGCATGTGAGCACTTTCATCACGTTGTTATCGGAAAAAACCTCACGTTGGTGACTGACTACCAAGTCCTGATATCTTTGTTTGGAAACCCTCGGATGGAGATGTAAGCGAGCATCTAGAGGTGGGAATCCGCCTCCAGGAATATGATTCTAACCTTGTACATCGGCTGGGTGGCGAGAACAACCCGGCTGACTATATTTCAAGAAACCCAGAGCTATGACAACAAGTGCCGAGAGAAGGTGACTCGGATTTACCTATACTATGTCCCTGAAAATGTGCTCCCGCCGGAACTAACACTGGAAGAGCTAACCCAGGCATCACGAGTGGATACGCCAATGGTGATGGAGATGACCAGCCAGAACAAATGAAGGGACTACAAAGGCCAGCTACTGTGCCACAGGGATGCCAACTAGAAAGAGATGGAGAGGCTGGACAAAATCCACACTGAACTGGCAGTATCGGAAAAGGGCATACTACTGATGGGATGCAGACTGATCATCCCGGTTGGACTCAGGAGACAAATGGTGCAGGCAGCGCATCAAGGACACAGCGGACAGACTGCCACAAATAAACTGTTGTGGCAGATCGTGTGGTTCCCGTTCATGGATGACATGGTGGAAGAAGTGACCTTCTTGCGGGTGGCTGGGTACTATGCAAGGTACATCCCGAGATACTCCATCATTACAGACTCCTGAAACAGAAGAAGGAGAAGGAGTTCTTACCGTGGTCTACAGAATGCCAACATGCGTTCACCAAGATCAAGTAGGACTTGGCAAATGCCCAACACCTAGTATACTTTAACCCCTCTTGGCACACATAAATTGTGGTTGACGCCAGCTCTGTGGGTGTCAGGGCCATCCTGTCCCGAATGGAAGAGACAGACTGCCTGATGAGCCCTGTGGTGGCGTACGCTAGCAGGGCTTTGACATACAACGAAAGTGCTTATTCCCAGGCAGAGACAGAAAGCCTGGCGGCTGTCTCGGCATGTGAGCACTTTCATCACGTTGTTATCGGAAAAAACTTCACGTTGGTGACTGACTACCAAGTCCTGATATCTTTGTTTGGAAACCCTCGGATGGAGATGTAGGCGAGCATCTAGAGGTGGGAATCCGCCTCCAGGAATATGATTCTAACCTTGTACATCGGCTGGGTGGCGAGAACAACCCGGCTGACTATATTTCAAGAAACCCAGAGCTATGACAACAAGTGCCGAGAGAAGGTGACTCGGATTTACCTATACTATGTCCCTGAAAATGTGCTCCCGTCGGAACTAACAGTGGAAGAGCTAACCCAGGCATCACGAGTGGATACGCCAATGGTGATGGAGATGACCAGCCAGAACAAATGAAGGGACTACAAAGGCCAGCTACTGTACCACAGGGATGCCAACTAGAAAGAGATGGAGAGGCTGGACAAAATCCACACTGAACTGGCAGTATCGGAAAAGGGCATACTACTGATGGGATGCAGACTGATCATCCCGGTTGGACTCAGGAGACAAATGGTGCAGGCAGCGCATCAAGGACACAGCGGACAGACTGCCACAAATAAACTGTTGTGGCAGATCGTGTGGTTCCCGTTCATGGATGACATGGTGGAAGAAGTGATAAACAAGTGTTTCCCCTACCAATGCAAGAAACATCAATCCCTGAGAAGGTCTGGCAGAGGGTCGCAATGCACTTCTATGTCCCCTTGGAGATGAGAGACTACCTATTGGTGTTCATGGACTAGTTCTCGAGGTTCCCGATCATCAAGATAACACACACCACTGCGTTTGGCCAGGTGGTGGGTGTCATCAGTGAGGTTTTCAGCGAGTGGGGCATCCCCCACACAGTCAAAACACACAATGACCCTCCCCCTTCAATAACCATGAGTTTCACAAGAAAGCAGAACGCCTGGGGTTCAGACATCAGAAAATTACACCATTGTGGCCCAAGGCGGATGGCATGGCAGAGTAATTCATGGCATTCATAAAGAGAATAATACAGAAAGCCATGATCGAGGGTATGCCGTCCAGCGAGTAATGTGAGGAATGCTGCGGCACTGCCAAAACAGACCCCACAATGCAACAGGAAAGACCCCAGAGGAGCTAATGGTTGCATATCAAGCCAGAAGGAGTTTACCATTCCTTGACATCAGGAGCAGGAGACAAGTACGTGATGAGGATGAACAGGAGATCAGAGAACGAGATACCAGAAGGAAAGGTTGTGTCAAGGGATGGGCAGACTGGAAATGAGGAGCTAAAATGAAAGAATTCAACGAAGGAGATGAAGTGCTGGTGAAGCAGAGAGTACAGTGGAAGAACGACTCCAGGTATGAAGCGATGCTACAAGTGATGGGAATATAGGGGACGATGGTGACAGCCCAGAATGAAAGGAAGGAGGTACCAAGAATGCCTCGTTCTTCAAACGACTCATCACAGATGACGGGAGCCGGACAGGCTGGGAGACCGGGAGAGCTGCCAAGAGCATACCAGTGAGGCAACCGCCAGCGATGGCGACACCCCTGCAGAACAAGAACCTCAGAGGAGTGGGAGAGGGAGAGCAATGAAAGGCCCCGGAGGACAATTAAAAGGCCCACCAGAGTAATTGAATAATTGTGAGTGTGCACAAGGAGATATGTGAGAGGAGGTGTTATGGGTTAATGAAAGACTCTGTGGGGACTTTGCAAGGGATGCCCCACGTGACAGGAAGAGGAGGAGCTGGAAAGTGAAAAGGTTAGTTATTACAATTAAAGTGTTGAGACAAGACCTGCCTCCATGCCATCCTTGTTCCTTAGGCCAGGCCACAGGCACTACATCCCTACTCGTGACGCTTCTTCTATGTGATGGCTAGAAAAACACATGGGCCTCATTACAAGTACAGCGGCGCTGTAAAGAAATTGTGGTAAAATGGAGATAACTCTGTTACCGCTGCATTACCGCACCGCTGTACTACAATTGCTAACACCGCCTACCACACTTGGAATTCAGCGGTAATTCTGCCGGACTAAGTGGGGGTAACAGTAAATCCATTCGGTTGTATTTTGGCAGATTTACAGACATAATACCACCAAACTTGTAATAAGGCCAAAGCTCCAGAGGTTTCACAGCGGTAATTATCAGTGCTATAAAGATCCAGATGTAGAATAGACAAGGTGTTCTGAAACCTGTTGTGGCATGACGTTCACACTGTCAACTCCTGTTTCACTGCACACACAGATTTTCCCTGGTACCTCACACACCCTTCATAGCAATGGGACACTGGGCCAAATAACCCTATAGCCAACACTGTCCGGGAATGTCTTGGCACTTGTTGCTGTAAGCACAATATTGCTGCACTCACAAAGCAGAGAGTCTACCTACCCTTTGTGTAATAGGACCATGCCAATGCCATGATGCCCATAAACTCCTTTTCACCTAAGACATCAAGGCCTCTGCTGAAACAGACACTCTTTCTCAAGTATTCAGGTTGACATTCTCAAAGTTTCAGAAGTTAAGGATGGTGTATTTCTTTGTGTTGCAGTGAGTAGTAATGGAAGGAAGGCATGGTATCAACAGTAAGACAGACACAAGTGACCACAGTTCAAGGGTGTTTATTGAACTTTCACAAGGGTGAGATAAACGCCTATCTAAACTTAAATATACAGATGGGAGCAAGCTACGACTATCAAATAATAATAATGCTTACCTAGTGGAGTCTTATCCCGGGAGGATAGCTCAGCGGCAGCGTGCGCGTCTTGGAAGCAAGACGACACGAAGCAACAACGTTCGATCCCCGGGTCCGCGCTTAGAAACCTCTGGGTGTTTAAGCGCGTTATAAATACGTAACTAAGACAAAAAAATAAAAAAATAAAAGCACAATTACGCAACTAATTCCTGTAACAGCGCCTCGATGCCTGGGGGCTGTGTGAGCGCTATATAAATGTAAAAAAATAAAAATTAAAAAATAAAATAAAATTAAAAGGGCCTATACTAAAAAAAAAAGATTGCCAATCCTTACTACTAATTTCAAATAATGTGGGGTGACGCTCGTGAAAAAGAAATACGTGTTCACAAAATGATAAGTCAGGATGTTCAGGCCGTTGGCCTCCGTTCCCCACATGGCATGAGGATACAGTTCCATTTACACAGTTCAAAACCTTCTGTGTCCAAGCCACTTAACATCTTGCAAGTCTCTTGACTCAGAGGGTCAGGTATACAAAAACAACCCGAAAACGTTATTTTCCTTTTCCAGGATTCAATTTGGGTATTCACCCGGGATCACCTCAGCCAGGCTCAGATCCCTGCCTAAGCAAAAGTTCAATGTTGGATTTCCCTCTTACATGCTCAGATCCCTTTCAAACTATGTTCAGATCATTCTTTCGCGGATGACTCACGATTCACCCGGTTTCCCCTCAGCTGGGCTCAGATCCCTTTCATTCACTCAATTAGTCTCCCTCAGCCGGTCTTGGACAAGTTGTGTTGTACTTTAAACTATGAAAGACTTTTGAATGTGCACAGGGTTCAGCTTGACACGTTGCATGACCACTTCAATCTCTATATTCCTTTTTCTCACATTCAGCAGCAGTTGGATACCTAATAGAGACTTTCGAATGAGCACCCACGTGGCGCCGGATCACTCTGTGTATGGTATCTTTTCTTGGCCTCCCAAAGTTTAATTATAAAGTTCAACTACAAACTTGGAATTATACCTGTGTTGCTCTTTGGAAATGCCTCACACATTGTCCTCTTTGTACAATGTTGCCGCTTGCAACCTTGGTTCAAAACACAAGCTGGTTTGGTATCAATCTCTCTGACTCACCGGCGGTGTTGTCATTTTTGATGCCGGTTTTTTGTAGGAGCCGAGGACAGTACCACAGCAGCAATCACTCTTCCCCGCCTTGGTTATCGATGCAAGAGAGCCCCGGGTACCTCCGAAACAGTGTGCAGGTTTGATCAGTCTTAGTTCCTGGTCATCGGTTTCTTAATTTCCAAGGCTCATGAAAGTAACAGTTGTTAGAAGTCATAGTACTTCACTCCTTGTGACTCTCTCTGGTCTCGCCGCCTTTCTCCTTGTACTAAACTGACATTTTGGAACTGCTGTATCCTTGTGTGGTTCGCCTCGCTCAAAGTGTGCTATTGTGCTCCAACTTTTAACACTGTCGGGAAGTGTGATGGCAGTCAGATGTGTGTAATAATCCATAATTGCCTGACCTTGCCTGTCCATGGTGTTGGGACATGTCAGGTATACGGTTCTGGTGTTAGTCTGTTGTCGCTCACGGTAAACTGTCTATGAGAAAATGTTTGTGCTGGAGAAGGTGTGGGGGGCTGAATTCCTAGGTATCCTACCTGGTAGGATGGATGAAAGGTATTATTGAGAAGGGGATACCACGTCTCACCCTCTAGTGTCCCACTTCCACTGCCCGAGCACCCCTCATTCAGGTGATCCTCCCACACTGGTCCACATCAGGAACTGGATCCAAAATCGATGGCTGTGTCTGGCCACCTGGATGACGGATCCCTGGGGGCTAGTGGGTGAGACACCTTTAGGTTTATCAAAGCTGACACCCCTGCCTTGTGCATCACCAGGGGTAAACTCATTCCCACTCTTGTAGTGAAGTATGATCAGTCGGAAACGAAGGTGTACTAAAGGCATCTTATTTGAACTTTCTTTGATACAAGAAAGTACAGTCTAGAAATGTAAAGTAGTGGCAAACTCACTTAGCCCACACCATTCCAACTATCACTTTGAGAACACTGGCCTATTGCTTGCATGCACGATATTCTCAACGTTCCACTCCTCATCAAAGCATCCATGACATCACATCAGCACCTCAAAGCAGATTCCATGCAAAACATGGAAGACACATTATGACGCACAACCTATGACCCAAACCTGATGGTGGAGTTATAGCACCACTGATGGCTAAAACTAAAAGTGGTGCTAAAGTGTCAACTACCAGCCAAAAACGAATGGTGATGCAGATGCACAGCCTGAGCCAATGCTAAGGACACCTGCACACTTGTTCTAGCCCCACAATGCCACTCCTCTCTCTACACACTCTATGCCAATATATTTGCCTTAGGAGGTGGCATTCAAGCGTCAGAAATAAGATAAAACTGACAATGCTTGACAGAATACTGGCATGTTGTGTGCTCGCAGGATCGCCACCATTGCCTCATCAGGCCAAGTTTTATCATTTGATCCACTGTCATCTCACTGGATGCACAGCATAGCCTCCAGATCAATGACCTATGCACAACAGGCAAAAGGGCACCTACCTGAAATAACGCAGCTCCTACCACATGAATGTACAGTAGGGAAGTGACCTCTGCCCAGCCAGCAAAGGCATGACTGATAAGGTAGCAGATACACAGGTTGGTAGTGGATATAGTAGGAAAAAGACACAAAGTCCATCAGGCTGACCTTTATTTTAAATTTAGGCAGGATTAGAGATAGACACTTCTACTAGTGAAGCAATGTTTGGGTCAATGTCCTACAACTTTTGTGAAGATTGCATGAATCAGAAAGGCTAGGAATAATGCAGTGTGTAAGAAAGATATGGTATTCTCATGAATGATTTGCAATGGTGGAGTACTTTGTTGATTCCAGTGACCGCAGCAAGGAGCTGCTCCCACACAAACATCAGAACCTCAAGCCGGACATAACCACCAAGCAGTGCCATCCTGATTGCAATAGAAAATCAGCCATTTTAGGAAGGGTCCATAGTGCGGAATGAAAGAGCAAGTATTCAATAGATAAATTATTTGAGTTAATGCTCTGCTAGGCATTTAAAAGAGAAATTGTGTGTACTCAAACATGTCCATGTTCAATGTACCTAGAAGGCAAAGGTTGATCCTAAAATGGTGGCCCAAAGATAAACTATTTCCTATGGGTTGAAGGCAAAGGCAGTGACAACGATGTACAAATCAGCAAATGGGTGTGCAGGTAGAAACCAGCAACAGTTTGCTGTTATTGAGTGGCAGGACTCCATTCGGGAGTTAGAGAACCCAAAACCATTTACAACATCCCAACAGGGGTAGGTTGAGCACACTCAACCACACAGCATGCAAGCATGCATCCAGCCCACTCGCAACGGTGCCCAGTTATCTTACCTGTCACAGTCAACCTTGCCACAGGGAGGATTATGGGATCCCCCACAGGGAGAGACAGGCAATAAAAAACGAAAGAGAGCAGCATGCAATCAGGGGTGCAGGAGCAGAAGCGATAGAAGCCAGAGGGATACACTGCAGAAAGAAATATTTTTGCTGATGCTCTGTGGATCTGCTGAACAGCATGCATTTTGTTTGCTGATAGGGCACTTAGTAACTTCAAATGGTGTGTGACGATTCCAAGGAGATTGTCCTCTCTCTCTCCAACGGGTGGGGCACCCCTTTGGGACTAGGGAGGTGAGCCCGCTATGCTTAATAAACACCCCCTAACTGCTAGGGTAATTGGGCACAAGAAAACCCCAGACAGTGGCAAAAGTCACCATCACTCCCCTCAGGCACTGGCACCTTTATGGGATATGTCAGAGCTATGGTTCATGATAGTCCTGTAACCCCTTTTGTGTAATGGCTGATTCAGCCTCTGGCTTCAACTATTCCAAGGACTCCTGCAAAACAGCTGAGAGGCGAATAGAACAGCCCCCTGGAGGGGCGTCATGGAGAGAACTGATTGGGAAAGCTTCTCGGCGAAGCCCATGAAGTTCAATTGAGCCAGATGGCTCAGAAGAGGTGTGGCTGGTCGAAAGAGATAATGCCAGATGTAGCATCCCGCCCCACACACGGTCTTCACTGCAGGAGTGCAACTAGACACACCATATAAGTAACCGCAAGAGTACCCTTCGATGATGCAAACAAAGAGAAACCTTGGAGTGCTGAGGCAGATGCCAGAGGAGGAGTCGCAGTCACATCTCTGCACAGTGGGAGAGTGGAGTCACCAGCAGCTGACGCAGGAACCAGTTGACGAGTTGCATTAATGACTTTGGGGAGGACAGAATCCACCAGAAGCAGGTACATAGTGGCTCCAGGGAACCAAGAGTCGGCTGGCGAGAGATGGAAGAGGAAGCAGAACCCAAGAGCGGGGACCAAACAGGCAAGCCAAAGGGTGGGGAGAGAGAAGGAAGCCAACCCATAAGCCTGGAGAGAACTGAGTTATGCCACTGAGGACTACACATTCAAGGGAGGATAATCTGCCTTGCCACAACAGATTTTCAGCTGTTAGCACAGCCAAATCATTGCATGCGGGGATGGCTTCAGGATGGAAAGCTGAGGTAGTGAGTACCAGCGTTGCTCTTAGGAGAAGCCTATGCTAACCAGAAGCTAAGACTATATCACCTCTTCCTTTACCGTACTTCTCTTCAATGCTCAAGCAGTTGTCATCTCCTTCAGTGCACACTGTATATTTGTCTTATTGAGAAGGGTCGGTCGTCGACAAAAGACATGTGTGTGGTTAGGTGCACATGTATCCTGCCTCCACAAGCCAAACTCTCTATAGGCCCTCACTGAAATGCTCTTATTGTAAAGTGAAGCCTCATTCATACAGAGAGATACTTTGTTTTATTGTTTGTAGGTTATGTTCCAAGACGTAGTAGCATTTGTCCAATACCCCAAAACAAAAGGGGCTCAGATCAAATAGGGAGGCAAGCTTCTACATGGCTGAAGGACACACAAAGGAAACCTCAAGTGCTGACCAGTCTCAATTGTTTTGAGAATGTCTATGGTATTCTAACTATAAGGCCATGTAGGGTACATGCAGTTCGATTTACTGATCTATGCTAGTGCTCCGCTAGCCGTACAATGGAAAATCATATTTTGACTGTCCTTGGGTGATCTATTGCCTACTGGGAGCTAGGGAAATATTCACTGTTATCCCTAGGGATGTGGCAATGGAACTAAGAGCAAGATGTATCCTGAATGTCATAAACGTGCTCATCTCTCATGGTTCTCCTTACACCACTGTTATAGACCAGAAGATGGATCCTTCCTTTTTTTCAAAATATGAGAGGGATGTGTCCAATGAGGAGGTGGGTAGATCCTGGCAATCCTGCCAAGACAGGCATATGAATATGTCTAGCCCCCTGGTTAAAATGCTGGAACTGACAGAAGAAGCTAAGGCAGCAGGTGAGTCACTGGATCCTGTTGAGATTAGCAATTGGGCTCAACCAGTAATTTGCTTTCCAGTGAATGCCAAAACCACAATACTATAGGAGAAGAGGCAGGGCCTTCTACTTATGATCGGTGCTGAATTAGGGGGGTTGGTCAAAAATGCAACAGGAAAATTGATTTATTTTTTCTCCACAAGGTACCATGAGTTGATTTGCCTGGGAAATGCAGGATATTGTTAAGGTGCTCTCAAAGTACCAAATAGACCCAGATAAATTGGGGTCAGTCCAAACCAAACTCTCTGAAAGAGTTGACAAAGTGCACAGCAAAATCCAGCTTTATTAACATCAAAACAAAGCCAAGACACCATACACACATTCAAATTTCATTGTTCTGAACATGTTAATAAAAAACTATTGCTTAAATACTACAGACATCTCATCAATGATGTCATAACATGATCTCAGTTTGCAAAACCTACGGGAAACAGGTGTAGGTTAGTGGGTTTGGCTATGTATAGATTCCATAGGGGTTAAACATTTCATTGGATTACAAGTATCTGATGGCTCACCTGGAACCACCGCTATATTGATAACAGTAAAAAATACATAATCTCTACGACAAGTGGTTGGTTGGCATACTACTTAGTGGGTGGTACAACACTAGGAATTCTGATAGGTTGTCTCTCTGCCAACCAACCTTGGACACTTAACAGGTCGTTAAGATATGTCCAGACAGAGTAGGGGGAGAGAGACCCACGGACTGTTCTTTCTTCAATTAAAAAGTTGTCATCCCTCATACTCAGACCATGAGACTGGGCAATCCCTTTGTACTTGGCCTTGTGTGGTACCTTGCATCTATATATCTAACCTTTGCACTAGTTGCTAGCTACTGTCTGAGCTATTGTCAGGGAATATCCGATTCAGATAACCCCAGTCACCTTAGCAACCGGGTTCTCCTTTCACAGGGAGACTTTCCTCCCGAGAGCACAGCCTGCAGGATATAAATAACCTGCCAGTCTAGGGGCTCAGGTGAAAAGGCAGTGGTGACCAGCAAAGTTAGGAAAAAAAGAAAGACAAATGCAACAATATCGAAAGCCAATGTTAACAAATGCCAATAACAGATACCGCTACTTCCCTCGACCAGCGTCCCTTTCCCTACCTACCTACATTATGATGATGAAAGGAGATGCACCTAACAAGAGACTAAGGCTCCTACCAGTGATGTTGTCAACAATGCAGGTAAGTTGAGTGAAGTGCAGGGTAATTCATAAAGAAACACTTCAGATGGAAAACCTGACCCGTACGGCACACGGGCGCAATCTAGGGAGGAGAAAAACAATGTCCAGTTCTTGGAAATGGTGCAATAGTTCCAGTTCTTAGTACACAGTTCCAGGCATAAAAGTAATCCAAGGAAGTAAAAATAAAAACATGCAGCACAGTTCCAGGAAACAAAAGGTAAACACATAAGGTCACTAGAAGGTCTAATCCAAATAAAAATCCAAGCGTCTAAACCAGCCAGGGAAAAAACAGTAAATCTAGAAAACAAGCCAAGTCTTTAGAACAGAAAACTGTTCCGGTCGTAGGAAAACATTATCAGACTTCTTAGCAGGCAAGGGCAAAGAATAAGGAATCCAGTTGGCAGAAACGGGTCGGGTTACCTGCAAATCCATGAACAAGAAAGCAAAGAACAAACGCACTGAGCTGCAAAGAAGCAGCTAAAGAGCACTGCACAGCACCTTTTGTTTGCTTACATACAAACAACCGGCTTCCAGAATGTGTCAGGCAGAGTGAACCTGCCAATGCTGCATGCCTGAGACTCTAAGCAGTGTGGGAACTGCATTCCTTAACCTTCATCGGTGTGCTCTCTCTGAGAGCCGCCATGGCAGGCGCCACTGCCGATGAGAAATGCTGGGGGTAAGTAGACCACCAAGCGCTGCTGATGGTGGCCGTGTTATCATAGTTATGCACAGATATGTATTTCTGTGGATTCCGCCTTTTGAGTTTTCCCATGCTCATTAGGCCTTTTCTCATTCAAAACCATTCTGTGGCTTCCATTTTTAAGAAGATGGCTGCCCAATTACACTCTTGTTTCTGTGTTATCAAGCTATATCCATGTGTCATTCACGTTGCATTCACCTTATACATTGGTCATGTTAGTGTTTTTCATGTCTGTGGATGCTATGCTAGTATTCTTCATGTCTAAATGCACATATTACCCTTTGTACGTGTTGTTCATTTGGAGTGCATGTTTGCTTTGTGTCTAATGCATGTTCAGTTACTGTTACAATGTTAGTTTCAATGCTTTTGCCATCTCCAGCACACATTGTCCCCAAGTCCTGCTGCACCTGCAAGGGGAGAAGGGCGGAACGGTTGTCTCAGTGAGTAACGTCTCTCACCTTTATGTTATTGGTGTGGGTGAGGGGCAGAAACTATGGATGACATATTCAACTGCCTCCCAACAATATCCTGGAAAAAACAGTGGCGGAAAGAACAGAGGTTCATCCAAGGAGGTTATTCAGCAACATCTTTTTATTGAAGGAGAAAGAGTTCAGACAAGTGATAAATCAGATGAATCAAACCAGTTCATGGTCTACCGTCACTTCAAAATGGAGGCGATTGCACATTGAAAGAGATGTTAAGCCCGTTGACTGGCTTGAGAGATTGGACCTCTATGATGCCTATTTAAGTGTGGCAACCTCACAGACAATTTATGTGATTCCTGCAGGAATGGAGATTTTAGCCATTTTCTGCCCTTCTCTTTGAACTTTACAGAGTGCTGTGGTGCTTTACCAAATTGCTCAGGCCAGTGACAGAGTTTCTCAGGGCTGGAGGGGTCCGGTGATTATTTGTCTGGATGATATTCCCATCATGAGTGATTCAATGCAGGTAGCTCGCACCCATGCCCGTTTGGGAGTTGGATTAAGGCAGTGCCTGGGTGTTTGTTTTAAATTTAGAGAAATTGGATCTGGTTCTGTCCCAGAGTATGCCGTTTGGGGGGTTTCTGATCGAGTCCAGGGCAGAAACCCTTGGTTTATCCCCCCAGGAAAGTGCCTCTTACCAGAAAGAAGCTCATGAGGCCCCTCAGGCTGTTGGTAATTTTGGTTAGAATTCTCACAAGGTTGATCAGTCTGCTCTAGTCCTCCATCAAACCAACATTCCTAGTTCCTCTGCATAACAAGGTGCAATGTTTAAAGATTCAGACACTACACAAAGGCCTTAATGCAATTGGGTGCCATTTTTCACAGATGCAAGAGAAGAATTGCTCTAGTTGGTGCAACAGAAGGCTATCTTCAGTACCTACCCCAGTCTTTAATTAGAATCCAACACAAGTCAAAGGGGCTGGGGCATGAGGTATGGCATGATCTTCACTAGAGGGCTATGGCCTTCTCAGGAGTCGTCATGGCACATACATTGTTGAGAGATACTTGCCAGTTCTTTTGCAGTCAGATGCTTTGCAGACTGGCTTTCTGATTGCGTGGTTCATCTCCTAATGGACAATGCTACGTCAGGACGCTATACCAATAGGTTAGAGTGGACTGGCTCTCGGTCCCTATCAGATGGGAATAGTTTCTTACCTGTAACTCCATTTCTCCAGCATTGGTATCTTTCATGGATTCACATGCTTTGAATATTCCCCGTCGTCAGGCTGGGAATCCCCGGTACATTATATAGACCCTTTCCCGTAGGAAAACTTTTTCGACGCTTATGCGTCCTATCCACCTCGTTTTGTATCATGCGTGCCCGTGCCGTCAGGACGTCATGATATAAATACAGGCCCCGCCCCCGCGCTCCCTCAGATTTCGGCCCCCAAAGTAGTGGGGGAACCGGTTTGCATGATCAGGGGAGGCAGGTGGGCGCATGTGAATCCATGAAAGATACCAATGCTGGAGAAATGGAGTTACAGGTAAGAAACTATTCCCTTCTCCAGCATTGGATCTTTCATGGATTCACATGCTTTGAATAGATTACATAGCAGTACTACCCCCAAGAGGAGGTGTGCATGCAAACCCCTATACATTCTTCGCAAAAGGCCGTTCCCTAAGATTATGTATACATCAGTAATAGTTTACATAGGGAAAAAACGGACCACATACAGTCATAAATTCCACAGGATGCCACCCCGCAGCCGGGGCTTACCTTACTGGAATAGGTGTCGAAGCACCGCCTGTCCCATCCGGGTGTCTTCGGCATGTTGCTGCGACAGGCAGTAATGGCGGGTAAAGGTGTGTGTAGTCGCCCAGGTAGCCGCCATGCAGATGTCCCCTAGAGGGACTCCGGCCCACAGTGCCGTCGACGATGCCGCTGCTCTAGTTGAATGAGCTCTTGGCCGTCGTAGAAGAGGCTTCCCTGCCTTGGAATGGCAGTACGAGATGGTAGATGACACCCATCTTGAAAGTCCTTGCTTTGAAATGGCTTTTCCTCTAGCACCCAACCCATAGGCCACAAACAGCTGTCTCGTTTCTCTGAACGGTTGCGTACGATGAAGATAAAACTTGAGAGCCCTTTTTACATCCAATGTGTGTAGCATGCGCTCCGCTCCCGAGCATGGCTCCGGAAAAAACGTAGGCAACACGATAGAAGAGTGTTTATGAAACACCGAAGGAGCTTTTGGTATGAACTGTGGGTTAGTGGCTAGGACTACCTTGGTCTTGAAAAATCGTAAGTATGGTGGGTCCACCATTAGAGCCTGAACTTCTGAGATACGTCGGGCTGAAGTGATGGCCACCAGGAAGGCCAATTTCCACGACAGAAACTTCAGAGACGATGATGACATTGGCTCAAACGGAGGTTTCATAAGAGACGTTAAGATCAGATTGAGGCTCCACTCCGGTGGAAATTTCTTCTCTGGAGGGAAACTCCGAAAGAGGCCTTTAAGGAAGTGCTTAATCAGGCGGTCGCTGAACAATGGTGCCGAGTGCCGTCGACGAGTAAACCTGGACATGGCTGCTAGGTGTACTTTTATTGACGACACCGACAGGCCCATTTGAGCTAATAACAGCAAGTATGGAAGGAGCTGTTCCGGCCTAATCGATTGCGGGGCCAAACCTGGTTGATCCTCACACCATTGACAGAACCTTTTCCATTTGTACGCGTATGAGGCGTTTGTGGAAGGTGCTCTTGCCGCTTGCAGGATACGTCGACAGTCCTCCGGAATCGTTAGCCGACCAAATTCGGCGAAGTCAGGAGCCAGGCCGTCAACTTGAGGCTGTCCGGGTCGTGATGCCAAACGACACCCTCCTGTCGAGACAGAAGGTCGGGGGTCTTCTGGAATCTCATCGGTTCCGCCGCCGCTAAGTGTAGTAGGTCTGAAAACCACACTTGTCTGGCCCAGTATGGGGCCACCAGAATTACCCGACATGGGTACCTGAGGATCCATTGCAACGTCCTCCTGACAAGGGGAAAAGGAGGAAATGCGTACAGGAATTTGTTCGTCCATGGGAATGAGAACGCATCCCCCAGTGAGCCCTGCTGAGGCCATCTGCTTGCGTACTGATGGCATTTCTTGTTGTTCTTCGTTGCAAACAGGTCTATGGAAGGGTGTCCCCATTCCTTGAATACTTGTTGAAGTTGTTGGTCGTTCAGCACCCATTCGTGAACTTCGTTCATTTCTCTGCTGAGGGCATCGGCTTCCACGTTTTTCACTCCTGGTAGGTGAAATGCTAAGATTTGTATGTTGTGTTGAAGGGCCCAATGCCAGATTTTCTGTGCCTCTGTCGATAGGGACCTGGAACGTGTCCCTCCTTGTTTCCTCAAGTAGAACATCGTAGTGGTGTTGTCCGTCATGACACGCACCACCGAGTCCCTCAGTTGCGGAAGAAAAGACTTCAGAGCCCATCGCACTGCTCTCAGTTCTAGCAGGTTGATATGCAGGGAGGACTCCTGCAAAGACCACTGGCCTTGTACCTGTAACATATCCAGATGAGCTCCCCATCCGCTCAGCGATGCATCCGTCACCACCGTCTTTTGGAACTCTGGTTCCAGTAGAGGCATCCCTCTCGTTAGGTGAGTAGACACTTTCCACCAGCCGAGTGCTTGAACTAGTTGTTCGTCGACGACCAGTCTGTCGGACCAGCGACCTCTGCTCTGTGCCCAACGGTCCGCTAGAAATTCCTGGCAAGGCCTCATAAACAGACGGCAGTTGTTTATTAACGGAATGCAGGACGACATGGTCCCTAGCAGGGACATGTACTTGCGCACAGAGACTCTGGTACCGCCGCTCCATTCCGACGCCTTGTTTTGAAGTTTCTGAATTCTTTCGCTGGATGGTTTCACCAGGCTTGTGTGCGTATGAAACTCCGCTCCTAGAAAGACCAAGGTCCTCGAAGGCTCTACTGAGGACTTGTTGAAGTTTATTGCGAAGCCCAGTTCCTGTAAGATGGACATTGTGGCTCGTAGACTGTCTCGTGTTTGTTCCTTGGATGACCCTCTGATTAGCCAGTCGTCTAGATATGGATAGACATGATGACCATCCTTCCTTAAATGGGCCGCTATAGGGGCCAAGCACTTGGTGAACGTCCTGGGGGAGGACTTGAGCCCGAACGGGAGGACCTTGAACTGAAAATGCTTTCTCCCGACGACGAATCTTAAATATCTCCTGTGTCGTGGGCGTATTGGGATGTGAAAATAAGCATCCTGAAGGTCTAGTGAAGAGAGATAGTCCATGGGTTGCACCGATCTGATAACCTCTTGGAGTTTTAGCATTTTGAATTTTTGGCTCTTTAGCCACTTGTTGAGTACCCTCAGGTCGAGAATGGGCCTCCATTTGCCGTTTGGCTTTTTGACAACAAAGAACCTGGAATAAACTCCTTGGCCTTCCTGTGCCACAGGAACTCTCTCTACCGCCCCTTTTCGCAACATAAGCTCCGCCTCTTGTCGTAGGATTTGGAGGTGGGGCTGTGTCGAGAATAAAGGAGGAAGACGCGGAGGCTTGTCTTTGAATTGCAGCGCATGACCCATGCGAATCGTGTCTAGGACCCATCGATCTTTGGTGATGCATTTCCATCGGTCGAAGTGATGAGAGACTCGACCCCCCAGGACGTTCCGAAGGCCGTCATTGGTTGCTGGTTTGCTTGTTCTTCGTTGACGACGGACCTGAGCCTCGCCGCCTGGAGGCTTGATAGTCCCTGCTTCCACGTGCCGACTGGGACGCTCGTCTGAACCCTTGTGAAGAGTACGAGGGCCTGTTAAATCCACGGTCCCTCGAGGCTCCAAAGCGGGAGTTTCCAGAAGCACCTCTGAAAGGGCGAAAAGAGCGAAAATTTCTACCCGTTTGAAGGGCGCCGAGGGACCTAGCAGTATCCGTGTCTTCTTTCATCCCTTTCAGCGCTTCATCAACCTTTTCGCCAAACAGGTGCTCCCCTTCGCATGGCATGTCCAGGACTTTGTACTGTACTTCAGGACGGAAAGTAGTACATTTGAGCCACGCTTGTCGACGAAGCACTACTCCATGGTTGATTTGTTTGAAACCAGACTCTGCTAGGTCCACTGCGATATTAATAGCGTGGTTCGAGGCCTCCTCGCCGTCCCGCACCAGTAACATAGCTGCTTTTCGGTGTTCGTCTGGCAGGTGTTCTAGGATAGGGGCTAATTTGTGCCACATTTCCCTATCATATCGTGACACGATCGCTAAGGAATTGGCTGCTCTTACTGTCGTCGCTCCGACCGAGAGCACCTTCTTTCCAAATGCGTCCTGCCTCCTAGCCTCGCTTTCCGGTGGCGTTGAACATTTTTGCTGGACCCTGGCCTTCCTAGCTGCTGCCGCCGACACCACCGAGTCAGACAAAGGCTGTGATGTTAGACATTTTGGAGTGGACTCCGGAGCTTTAAACTTTTTCTCGATCCGTCCCTTTATGGCTGGTTCCGAGAACGGATGGCGCATCGTTTTGAGACCTTCTTGCCACACGTGGTCAAGGATTGGGATGGCAAATACCGATTTTCTCCTTTGACCCATATGGTCAAAAAGGAAACAGTCTTTCCTCTGCTCCTCAGGAATCAAGCCGAATTCGGAACACGCTTTCCCCATCATTGCATGGAAGGCTCCCACATCATCAGGGGGAGATGGCTGTGTCTGGCTCCTCGTAGACTCCAATTCTACATCCGAATTCCATGTCGGGTCCCTCGACGGTGACAGGGAGATGTCTGACCCAGAGTCATCATGTATAGAGTCGGACTCCGACAACTCACCCTCCTCCTGAGCTCGAGGACGATCTTTTACCGCCTGGGGAGCCGATGGGTGATTCGTCGACGAGCGAGCCGTACAAGTTTGCTCGTCGACGGAAGGTACAGACAGAAGTGACGATGACGTCCCAGGTTGAGGGAACTGGGTATCCAGCCGCTGTAGTAGCTTCTGAAGAGTATTAAGCACATCCAGAGACAAAACTGTCTGGGGGTTCAGCAACGTGGATGATATAGGTACCATACCCCCGCTCGCACTCGTCGCCGTCGTCGTCGACGTGGAAGGCCGTAAGCCTAAATCCAATGGCTGCAGAACCATGTCACCTTCCCCTTCCGCCGAGCAGGCCGTGTCTGGCTGCAGTAAGACCTCAGGGGGGATCGGGTCATAGACCTCAGGCAGCCAAGCCATAGACTGAGTTTCCGTCGACGAAGGAATCCCAACCGCTGCTGCTTGAACGGTAATAGGCATCGTCAATGACACCGAGGTCGACGAGGAAGTCGTCGTCGTCGAGCCTTTAGACTTCGTTGTCGATTTTGATGCCGACTTCCCGGCTGAAGCTTCTCGACTCACGGAAGACCTGGGACGGTCCCCTGAGGAGGATTTAGACAGCGCCAGCCTCTCCGTCTTAGATGATGAGGAGGAGGAGGGCTTTTTATGAGATGAGGAGGATCCAGCATGTTTCCCCTTATGCTTGTCCTCAGGGCGAATTTCTGCTGGCCGCACCTTCTTCGATGGAGGCTCCGACTTGCTCCTGGAGGCCGTGGAGCCAACTTCCGAAGCCGGGTAGGCACCCGCTCCGTCATTAAGCCAGTCGACCAGCCTTCTTTTACGGTCCTTAAGGGTTTTTTGGGAGAAACCCTGGCATATCTCACATGTATCCGCCGTGTGGTGCGGGTGGAGACAGTAGATACAGTCCATGTGGCCGTCTCCTTCATAAACCTTTTTGAGGCCACAGGTTGCACATGGGCGAAATAACGCCTTTCCAGACATAATTCTCCAGATTTGAACTTCGCTTACGCGAAACAGACAAAAAAACAATCTAGTTATCACTAGTAGTAACACGAAGATCCCACTGCTTTGAAAGACGGTTGAAATCTGAGGGAGCGCGGGGGCGGGGCCTGTATTTATATCATGACGTCCTGACGGCACGGGCACGCATGATACAAAACGAGGTGGATAGGACGCATAAGCGTCGAAAAAGTTTTCCTACGGGAAAGGGTCTATATAATGTACCGGGGATTCCCAGCCTGACGACGGGGAATATTCAAAGCATGTGAATCCATGAAAGATCCAATGCTGGAGAAATGGCTATTACATTCTGGAAATGGTGCCTCTGGTACCGCATCAAGGTACAGGCGCAATATCTACTTGCATTCCTCAATCTAGCGACTGACTGGTGCTCTCATCAGTGGTTGAATGCAAGTGATTGCAGACTTCACCGCCCTCTCCTTCTATAGCTTCAGGGGAGCTGGGGCCTGTTCGGTTTGGACCTTTTTGCATCCTGGCTGCACACTCAGCTACCTGGTTATTTCAGCTGGTAGCTTAATCCATTTGCCAAGGCAGCAGACACGTTTTTCCAGCACTGTAGAGGGGGGAGGCATTATGCTTGTCTTCCATTTGAGGTGATTGCTTGCACCCTCCTGCAGGCCCAGCTGCAGGGTACAGTGCTTCTGTTGGTAACCGTCTCTGATGGGGCCAGCCTTGGTATCTGCTGGCTCTGCAGAGGGCCAATACACCATCAGTTCTTCTTCCTGTTTTTCCAGATCGTCCGTTGGACCCATTTAGATGCCTGTACACATTGCTATTAGACGGGTCCCTACAGCTGTTCGTCTTATTGGTGTCAGGCAAGAGTGTGCCAGAGAGGGCATTTTGGAGATGGCTTAATCACTCATCCAATGTTCATGGGCACTGAGTACTGTCAGGGGGGTATTACGCTGCATGGAGGGCATGAGTACTCTGGTGCATTCTGATGGATCTGATTGTTACGCTCACTTGGTCTCCACAGGGGCGTCGCACGAAGCTGAGCGATGAATGTCTGCACGTGTCTTCTCTGTTTTACTACTTCTTCACAGGGGGCGTTTGCCTAGAATGTTGAAACAAGATGTTAACCGTGAGGGTGCAGGCTGGACTCCCATCTCCCGTAACCTCCTAGTGCCCCTCGCTGCTTATGCCTCACCTTAGGTGTTTTAATGGCGGATTCTCCATCCTGCGACTGAATGCCGGGGCGCGTTAATGTTCAAGCCTCTCTTCTGGATCTAGTTGCGTCACTGATCCTGCTGTGACTCTGTAGGTAAGTCTCTATGCCAATAGATTCTTGGTATAGATTCTTGGTATAGTTTTTGCTTAAATGTTCTTAGTTGCCAAAGTTCTCACTATTGTGCTTATTCCTTTACAGGTGCGGTTTTGGGGGTGCCAGATGAAGGATTGTCTTCTCCCCACGACGCTGGGCAGAATTCCTGCAGGTGAGTATTAGCGCGAGAGCGTGGTATCGAAATGTATTAGCAAATTGTTCTTTTCCCTTGCGCGACTGACCTGATGTTTTTCTTTCCTGTTCTACAGGTGCGGTGTGACTCCGGAGCGGCGATCACCTGAACTGCTCCGATGCAATACAGGAAGAGTGCAGCCTCCGGGTGAGTATTGGCTCTCTATGCGTGTGTTTCCTTTCTGCAGATGCGACGATTCCTGAGGGCGGCAGAAGGGAAGGCCTTTCGGATGGACTGCTTCTCAGGTAAGGACTCAACCGCTGTTCTTGTTCTTGTTCTCTCTTCCTTTCCGCTCTCAACTGGTGCTGATGGTTTGTGGTTCCCAAGGCGGGCATGGCTGAAGACCGGGTAAACTGGAGCTAAGCAGACACGGTGAGCGTTACGCTGCAAGAGTGCAGAATAACGCGAAGCATGTTCTGTCCTTAGGGTGTGGTTTATATAGCCTTGCACAAGTAGTCCCAGGTAAAGTAGTCCCTCCAGCCACACCCTGCACAAGTAGTCCCAGGTAAAGTAGTCCTTCCAGCCACACCCGAAGCTAGACTGTATGGCTCAGTTCTTTCAGGCTGGGCTATGTGTGTTTCCATGCTCCCTGCAACCTGTTTTACAAGATGAATAATATCAGCCTGGCGCCAGGACTGACTCCAGAAAGTCCTAAGGCAAACTTCTGGGGCCTTAAAGGTCCCCATGGGTGCCAGCAACTGGGGTAGGCTGGTCTGCCCCTGACGTCTGGGGGCATGCACCATGACAGCACTCCCCCTAAGGGCCCCCCTCAGGGTGGGTTCTCCCACTGGTCCAGATTTGCTAGGATGATTACGATGGCACCTTTTCAACAAGCGTGGTGCATGAATGTGGTTACTAGGTTCCCATGTTCTTTATTGTGGTCCATACCCTTTCCAGTCGACTAGATAGAATAGTTTTGACTTGACAATTTTGGAGTCCCGAATATCCTTAACCTCAAATTCAGGTTCCCCCGTCGACCACAATTGTTTTTGGTGGTTTAGTTCCTGGTTGCACCGGCTTCAAAAGCGAAACATGAAACACAGGATGGGCTCGCATATGTGGAGGTAACTCCAATTTCACAGCCACCGGATTAATGATGGCCTTAATGGTGTATGGTTCCAAATATCTAGGATTGAAAGTATGTGTTCCTTTTACTGGTATGCCAGCCAGACTTCATCCCCAACCTGATACTTTGGAGCTTCACTCCGATATAGGCCTGCGGATATTTTGTATTTTTCCTTAGCTTGCCTTAGATGTTCTGTCGCCCTTTTGAAGGCTTGTGTGATGGTAGTATGCAAACTTCTTATGACTGGCATTTCCAAAAGTTGAGGCGGGTCGAGGTTGGAGGTTCGTGGATGCATCCCGTATATCGTATAGAACAGACTCTGCCCAGTGCTGGAGTGTAAGGAATTGTTATAGGCATACTCGGTTATCCATAAAACATCTTTACAACTGCCTTCCGTTTGGTGTAACATGCATCTTAGGTACTGTTCTAATATTTGGTTGGTTCTCTCGGTCTGACCAGCAGTTTGAGGATGGTGGCTAGTGGAAAGTCTTACATCGATTTGGGCTAACTCGCAAAAATAATTCCAAAAATGTGAGATAAATTTGCTGCCACGATCTGAAATCAGGACGGAGGGGAATCCGTGTATTGGGACAATCTGTTGTAGAAACTCCTTTGCCAGGATCGAAGCTGAGGGTAAGCCTTTTAGTGGAATGAAGTGGGCCATTTGGAAAACAAGTCTACTACCACTAAAATGGTGTTGAATCCATTACAAGGAGGGAGATCAGTGATAAAATCGAGAGACAGCATATGCCAGGGTGTAGGTGGAATATCCAGAGTTTTTAGTAGGCCTGGTGGTCTCTTTTTTTGAGCTTTGTTTTGTGCACAAATACCGTATGATAGCACAAATTGCTTGATGTCTTTACGCCATGTTGGCCACCAAAAATGCTGCTTGATTTTGGCTTCAGTTTTTGCAATTCCAGGATGACCTTTTACCAGTGATTCGTGGTAATTTGAGATGACCTTTTCCTGAAGTTCCCTACTGGGTAGATAAAGGCGTCCTTGAAAATATGGCAAATTATTTGTGACTGAATGGTGTTGGCTTTTAGTTGGCCAATCCTGCAGAGTCTTGGTATCAATGAGATGCGAAATTTCCTTATGGATGTCATCCAAGGTCAGCGATGTCGTAATTCCAAGGATTCTCCCTCCAGGGATAATGGCTACTGGATCTGGACTTGTGTATGCTTCATCTATCCCAAAGCGGGACAGAGCATCAGCTTTTCCATTTCAACAACCAGGTCGGTATGTAATCACAAAATCAAATTCAGCAAAGAATAGCGCCCATTGGAGTTGGCGAGAGGATTGGTCCTTTGCCATCTTTAGGTATTGTAAATTGCGATGATCTGTGATTACCGTGATGGTGTGTCTTGCTCCAAGGAGATAATACTGCCAGGCTTTAAAAGCCGCCTTGATGGCTAAAAGTTCTTTGTCCGTCACAGCGTAATTTAATTCCGGTGCTGTGAATTTTCGAGACCAAAAGTCCACTGGGTGAAGCTGACCCGTCTCAGGGTCCTTTTGAGAGAGGACCACCCCCATTGCCAGGCTGGAAGCGTCGGTTTCTACCACGTATGGGAGATCTGGGCGAGGGTGTTTCAGGATTGGAGCTGAGGTGAATTTCTTTTTCAAGTCCTGGAAGGCCTTTTCCACCTCTTCTGACCATTGAAAGCATTTATTCATTCACAGTAAGGATGTGATGGGATGTACCAGTTGCGAAAAGCCCGGAATGAATCGACGATAGAAGTTTGCAAACCCGAACATACTCTGGACTCCTTTGATTGAAGTTGGAGAAGGCCAGTTGAGGATAGCATCTACCTTACGCGAATCCATACGAATCCAAGAAACTCGACCTCGTTAATATGGAAGAAGCTTTTTTCTAATTTAGCATATAACTTGTGTTGATGCAGTTTTTCAAGGACAACACGGACGTGTTTCACATGATCTTGCTCGGAAGAGGAGTACACCAGAATGTCGTTGATGTACACTACGACACAGACATCAATTAATTCTTGTAGGATGTTGTTCATGAAATATTGAAACGCCACCAGGGCATTACAAAGCCCAAAGGGCATCACCTGATATTCAGCTAGCCCATATTTGGTACAGAAGGCGGTTTTCCATTTGTCCCCTTTCTTAATTCGTACAAGATGGTACACCCCTCTGAGATCTAGTTTTGTGTAAATTTGAGCGCCTTTTACTTGATCCAGCAGTTCAGGGATTAGAGGCAAGGGGTACCGATTTTTTACAGTCACTTGGTTCAATGCACTGTAGTCAATGCAAGTCCTTAAATCTCCTTCCTTTCTAGACACGAAGAATACGGGCGAGGCCGCTGGGGACTTGGATGGACGAATGAAACCGTTTGCCAGATACTGGTCTAGATACTTTTTTTATGAAGGTTTTCAGGCTCAGTGAGTGCATAGATCCGACCGCATGGAATCTGTGCGCCAGGTATAAGGCTGATCTGGAGTTGTATGGTCTATGGGGCGGAAGTGTATTGGCTTGATCCTTCTGGAAACATCCTGAAAGTCTTGGCATTCCTGGGGTAGCGGATTTGTTAGACTCATGATTGTTGCCACCTCTTTGGTCAAGGGTTCTTATGCTTGATAGCATGTACGAGCACATTCGACTGAGAAGGTCATCCTCTTAGCATGCCAGTCAATGCAAGGATTATGTGTTTCTAACCACGGCATTCCCAGAATTATTTGGAATTGTGGAGCCTTGATTAAGTCGAACACAATGGCTTCCTGATGCCCATCTTGGCACAAAAGTGTCATCTCTGTCGTCGAGTGTGTCACAGGACCTGAAGAAATCTCTGTTCCGTCGACAGTGGAGACCAAATCGGTTGTTGCCTTCTCGCAAAGAGGAAGATTCATCCTTGAAGCCAATTCTTGATCCATGTAGATACCAATGGCTCCGCTGTCGATGTAAGCTCTGACCACGTGCATACGAGACGGTTGCTGGTCACTGATGAGAATCATTGGCAGGGCTAGGTGCGAGGTCTGAGAGTCCTTCTTTTCGCTCTTCAAACGAACCTCTACGCTTGTTTGGCGTGGAAGTTTTCTGGGTCTGGCTCTGCCCTACCTTGTCAGCGACCCTGACTGCCTTCTTGGGTGGTTTCACCGGACAATCTAGGAGGAAATGGCCAGCTGTCCCGCAATACAAGCACAACTATTGTTGCCTTCTTTTGTCTCTTTCAGTCTTGGATAGTAGCCCCCGCACTCCTCCAATCTACATGGGTCCGGCCAGGTCAGTGGTTTTGGAAGCATTTTTTCTTGGACGCACAAATACCCGATTTTCCATTCTAGCTCGGTCAGATCTACGATTCTGCAGTCTGTGATCAAGCTGCACCACCAAGTCAATGTATTCCACACAGTCTCTAGGTGGATTGACCACTTGATACAAAATGTCTTTTAACTCGCCTCTCAACCCACGGTGAAACAGCGTTGTTATTTTGATGTCAGGCCAACCGGTTTCCACTACCAGTCTATTGAAGTTTGCGATATTCGTTAACAGATCTTGGTTCCCTTGACGCAGAGACAGGAGTTTGTTATCTAATGCTTGGCCTTGAGAGTGCCGGGCAAACAACTTCTCCATATCCTGTTGAAACTTCTGAAAGTCTCGTAGGAGGAGGTCATCCCGATTGATTAGTGGTACCGAACAGTCCGCTGCACTACCACTGACATATGAAAGCACAAAGACCACCTTTGATTGGTCGTTTGGAAAGGCTCCAAGCCTACATAGGAAATGAAGACAGCACTGGTTCATAAAAACCACATACCTTTTTGGGTCTCCCGCAAAGCGCTCAGTGGGAGCCAAAGGTACGGCTCCTGGAAGGACCACTTGTACAGGGTTACTTGATTGAGCTGGGACTGATGACCACATTCCAGGTAGCGGTGTTTGGCCAGCCTGTGATTGAAGTAATTGTCTGGCTAGGTCATCCATGCGATCCTTGGCCACAATCAGTTCTCTCCTTAGAGCATTGCTTTCTTGCCGAGCTGAATGCACCTCGGCCCTGAGTTCCCCCAAAAGCTGGGCTAACTGGTCAGTCTCTGAGATTTTCATGACACCCAGGTAGAGGATTTTTTGTGAAGGCTTTGCATTCTGTTACGCTCACCTGGTCTCCACGGGGGCGTCGCACGAAGCTGAGTGATGAATGCCTGCACGTGTCTTCTCTGTCTCACTACTTCTTCACAGGGGACATTTGCTTAGAATTGTGAAACGAAGTGTTAACCAGCCGTGAGGGTGCGGGCTGGGGTCTCACCTCCCGTAACCTCCTAGTGCCCCTCGCTGCTTATGTCTCACCTTAGGTGTTTTAATGGCGGATTCTCCGTCCTGAGACTGAATGCAGGGGCGTGTTAATGTTCAAGCCTCTCTTCTGGATCTAGTTGCGTCACTGATCCTGCAGGCCGCAGCAGAGTCCTGAACATCTGTGACTCTGTAGAGAAGTCTCTATGCCAACAGATTCTTGGTATAGTTTTTGCTTAAATGTTCTTAGTTGCCAAAGTTCTCACTATTGCGCTTATTCCTTTACAGGTGCGGTTTTGGGGGTGCCAGATGAAGGATTGCCTACTCCCCACAACGCTGAGCAGAATTCCTGCAGGTCAGTATTAGTGCGAGAGCGTGGTGTAAAAATGTATTAGAAAATGGTTCTTTTCCCTTGCCCGACTGACTTGATGTTTTTCTTTCCTGTTCTCCAGGTGCGGTATGACTCCGGAGTGGAATACAGGAAGAGTGCCGCCTCCGGATGAGAATTGGCTCTCTATGTATCTGTTTCCTTTCTGCAGATGCAACGATTCCTGAGGGCGGCAGAAGGGAAGGCCTTTCGGATGGACTGCTTCTCAGGTAAGCACTCAACCGCTGTTCTTGTTCTTGTTCTCTCTTCCTTTACTCTCTCAACAGGTGCTGATGGTTCGTGTTTCCCAAGGCGGGCGTGGCTGAAGACCAGGTAAACTGGAGCTAAGCAGACACGGTGAGCGTTACGCTGCAGGAGTGCAGAATAACGTGAAGCGTGTTCTTTCCTTAGGGTGTGGTTTATATAGCCTTGCACAAGTAGTCCCAGGTAAAGTAGTCCTTCCAGCCACACCCTGCACAAGTAGTCCCAGGTAAAGTAGCCCTTCCAGCCACACCCGAAGATAGACTGTATGGCTCAGTTCTTTCAGGCTGGGCTATGTGTGTTTCCATGCTCCCTGCAACCTGTCTTACAAGATGGAATAATATGAGCCTGGCGCCAAAGGCGCCAGGACTGACTCCAGGAAGTCCTAAGGCAACCTTTTGGGGCCTTAAAGGTCCCCATGGGTGCCACCAACTGGGGTAGGCTGGTCTGCCCCTGACGTCTGGGGGCACGCCATGACACTGATCCCTTTCATGTCAGATTATCACAGGTGGTAAACATTTTGGCTGGCTTGAATGCTTCAGTATCTTACTGCAATATCAATGCATATAGATTGGCTATATCTTCCAGGTATTCTTTAATGGAGGATCTTCCTTTGGGTGAACATCCTCTTGCCTGAAGACTTGATAGGGAACTGAGTATCTCTGTGCCCTCCTTCTTCCAAGTATTCTTGTCTTTGGTATGTTAATCAGATATTGGCTATGTTCAGGGGTTGGCCATCACACTTAGTTTGTCCTTTTAGGGCTTATCCGACAAATTGGTGAAGTTGATGCTTCTGCTCCCTGCAGGAGGGTGGGGGACTTTATGGCACTTGATCTTTCGGGGAGATTCCTTTAGCCGGGGGGGTGTCAGATTTCATTTTCACAACAGGGCTAAAACGGTTCTTTCTTTTCCTTCATTCCCAGAGTAACCCAAAACTGTGTATGATTCAGTGTCTCTGTGCTTATGAAGCCAGGACCCCAGGCCTTGATTCCTTTTGAAAGCCTTTTCACCTGGTGTCATCCCACAAGCTGGCCAGATGGGCGTGTTGGGTCATGGATCAGGTGAGCATTGATATTTTCTTGTTTGGGGCGCTTCAATTTACTTGGGCTATAGTGTCCAAAACCTTTTGGGCAGAGGTTAGGCTTGTGGACATTCTTCACTTAGTCGACTGGTCTAATGCTGGGACGTTGTATTGATTTTAATGCAAACCTATGGTACATGCTTCTCTTTCGGTCTGTGTTCGAAGGACTTTGACCATGCATAAAAGAGAGCCTTTGTATCATTCAATACAATATCGATTATTCCTAGCTTGTGATGGAGAGTCGGTATTCTATCAATACCAAGGAGTATTCTATCAATACCAAGGAGGTGAGTATTATCCCTTCATTGTTAGCCTCCCTAATGATGTTTCATTTGCTTATTCTGACAGAGGAATTCTACAGATGGATATGTGGGAGAAGGCAATGATGGCCATTGTAGATTTTTCTTTTTGCTGTTTCTTACTGCTGTGGAGCAAATCAAAAGGATGTGTTGCGCATAGTACTAGCCTACATGCCTTTAATAGAATCCTGAATCTCCATCACAAGTTAGGAATAGTCGAAATTACCCTGGCTCCCCATTCTGGCTAGAACCTGGTTAAAAATTGCATTCCTGAAAGTGTTGGCTGGCGATCTTTTTAATTAGAGGGGTGTAAATGTTTCATAAATGTGAGTGATCAAACGCAGTGATGGAGCCTGAACCATCCAATGCAGATTTGGTGTTGGGGGTTTGACACCTGAGAAAATGACAAAATACAAGAAATATGGGATAACATTGTGCATTTTACAGCACATTTTCTGTGAAAAATTGGGAAAAAAGCCACACGGTTTAGAAATCAGTTTTGTAGGGTGACACATCCAAAACTCCAAATGATAGGAGTCACCAACAGTGCACAGGAGCATTTTCCAACTCATTTTCATGAAGCCTTTGCCCACAACACATGCCAGTATAGAAAACATTTTCATGCTGGCTGTGCCCAGACATGTCCATAAAGGCTGCACCAATGTATGCCAGTGTCAGCATAAAAGAGCACACTCTGGTTGGCTTTGCCAATAACAAATACCTTAGCACAGTAAGGAAACATGTCCCGACTAATTGTGACAATGCAGGTGAGAAAGGTCACATAAGGAGACTCATCATGCTTCCTTTACCTTTAATGCCATTAAATAATGACAAGCCACAGTAAGAAAAAAAAATTCCAACTTCCTGCCACTCACAACTGTAACCCCCCAAATCAAAAGGCTCCAGAGCACACATGCACACACCAATTCTTACACATTCTCCCGCGTACGTACACGTAAAGCATTCATACACTCTCTTTGAATTATGCACCTGGGCGACATGCACTTTCATTCACACATGAACCCAAACATACACTCATTCGCTCACATGCATACTTCCAGCCACGAATGATTGCATGTATGCATGCATACACACATACATACATGTATTCCTTTCCTGCAGCCCTGGTCCAGACTCTGCTCTGACTCAGTCTCCCATGAGAGCTTGCCGGCTCTGGTTTGGGTCTATTTGACCTAAAACATTTGACCTAATCACATTTGGTCTAATTTATTTGAACTTTGTTTAGTCTAAAATGGGAGGGGAGACCCCCCTGCAACCCTCACTAAGAAATGCTGAGTTTCTTAGTGAGGTAGCTTAGAGACTTCAGGCAGACAGCTTTGTAGATGATGCAGCAGGATTTGAAGATGATACAGGCTTGCAGCAGCAGGAGCCACTACAGTTCTATGAGGGTTAGGGTGATGTGGTGGGATTTGCAGAGTCCTTTGATGAGTCGTGCTGCAGCCTGCAGGTTACATCTCAGGGGAGACAGGGTAGTCTCCGTAAAGGCCTTCAAAAGGGTACTGCCACCATCCAGGTGGGAGAGGACCAAGGCTTGGACAGCAGATCTGAAGTTATTTTCTGGGATAAAGGGCTTTATTTTCTGCAGAAGACAAAGTTGGTACCATGCCGTTTGTGTCTTCCTTGCTATGTGCTGTTTTAAGGAAAGGTGTTTGTCGATGTCAAACTCAAGGGACTTGGCACAGGTGGCCAACTGGGGTGTGAAGCCCTCAAAGTTCATAGCAGAGAGCCATGTGTGGGGTATTGCCCCAAAATGTCATATCAAAAATGCTGAATACCCGTTTTGTGTGCATTCGCCATAGTTGATACGGTCGAATCCGAAAATGCCAAACTAGGTGAGCGGGGGCTGCAGGGGTGCCCCTGCTCCCCTAGTTCGATATTATGGGCTGCTGGGCTTGCGGGGGTATCCCCTGGATATACTAAATGCACAGTGGGGGACAAAAACCAAAAATCCAAAAAGCTCAAATTACAAAATGCAAGCAAGTGGGCTTCGCAATGCTGTTATTCGAGCTTTTCAGATTTGGTCATTTAACGTACATCCATGTCTGGATATCAGGGTTTTCGGTGTTGTTGGTCAGATTAGGAATTCAGGTTTGGAGGGGTTGATCTTCAGGTAAGCACTGGACATCCATGACTGGATCAATAAGAGGCAGGCATTGAGTCTCTGGGTGTCTTTAATAGAGATCCTCTTGAGGTAGAACTGCGTGTCATCTTCATAATGGTGAATGTGGATGTTGTGTGGAGTGAGGAGGGTTCCAAGCAGTTCAATGTAAAGATTAAACATCACGGGGGAAAGGATGGATCCTTGCAGGACTCCACAAGAGATGGGTAGATTTGGTTAGCTGAAGGAATCTATTTATACAAACTGGTGTTGATTAGCAAGATACGGTTGGAACCAGCTCAGGACGATCTCCCTGATCCCTGTGCAGTGATTAACATTGTCGGTGAGTATTTAGTGGTCTACTGTGGCAAATGCTGATGAGAGGTCAAGGATAACCAGGAGGCAAAGATGGCCATTATCAAGGATTTTAAAGGCATCATTGATCACCTTGATGGTAGAAGTTTCTTTGCTGCATCTGGCTCTGAAGCCAGATTGGTAGGACTGAAGGATGTTGTTGGCTTCGATGTGTTGGAGAAGTTGCATAGTTACTGCTTTCTCAAAGATTTTACTTTGGAAGGGAAGATGGGTGATGGGGTGGTAGTTGCTGAGGTTGTCAGGGTTCAGTGTTGGACAAGCGAGACTATTTTCCCGGACTTAAGGGTAGAGGGGAAGGTGCATTGAGTTAGGGAGCTGTTGATGATTGTCAGGTAAGGAAGCAATGCTTCAGTCGTAAGTGTCTTGAGTAAGTAGGCAGGGAGGATGTCATCGGTATACGATGTGGCCTGAGGGATGCTAAAATGGCAGTGAGGTCTTCCACAGTGAGTGTCTTGAAATGTGTCCAGGTAGTTGTGGTTTTGTGAGATGGGATGCGTAGTGTTCTGTCCATTTCCATGTTTATTGTATATGAGGTGATTTTTGGACCAGAGGCTCAAGGTGTCCACAGGAACATGACACAAGTAGAAGGGCAGTGCATGTGTATCTGCCTCCCATGTTTTGTTCAGTGATTGGGTTCTAACTCAATAGAAAGACCAGGACAAATTGAGGATTGTGTAGTGGCAAAGATAAACCTGAACTTGTACAATATTGAAGAGTGGTTTCCAATAATTGATCAGTAGATGGTATTATTTTGGTCAATTTGTGTACTACCCCCCAGCACTACTGAAATATGTGTTTTATTCGAATGCGTTTTTAAAGAAGTGGATGCATGTTTTTATGAGCTTTTACAAAAATTCCATATTGTTTTGATATGAATAAGAATAGAAATTGATTTCATGATAAAAATGTGGTGCGTGCAGATTCAATTAACAATTATTTTTAAAAAAGTAAGATGGTCTGAGTGTTGTTAATACGCCCTATAGAAGGTGTTTTTTGAAGAGTGTTTTACAATCCCAGTGAAGGGAGGTATCTGTCCGGTTCCCCACTTAAGTTGTTGGGGCTGTGTAAACTAAAGAAAAAGCCATGCAACATCTGATGTGTGCAGTCGAGGAATAAGGGGGTGGAATGGAGTGGGTGGGTTTGGCACTTGGGGGTAAGGGAAATTGGCTGGAAAAGGTACATTTGCATTTTTCCTACAGTGAAAGTACCGGAGCAGAAACCAGAAAAGTAAAAAGAAAAAACATCAAAGGCAGCATTTCATACAGATCAGCTGATCAATGAACCCTGAAGACGTGCTGCGTTTGTCACATAGCAGCCATCAAAGTGTGGTCTCTGCAGGCTACTAATACAGATGTTGCTGCTCCGTGCCTCCCCCTGTACCAATTGAAGAACATACAAAGCACACGAAAACAATGATTATGATGTTTTTCCGGTTTTCACTGAAAAAAGAAACATTTGATCTTGGTGGGGTTTTGCCAGGTTCTATCGGTGGAAACCGAAATCCTGAAAGCTTTTTTCTAAATGAATGATGTATATAGACTAAATATGAGCAATGAAGCATCAGTAGGCGAATTCACCAGTAGGACAGTCAGGCAGGAGTCCAGACAGCCTTAGAAGGGATTCTTTTTATGATCTTTCGAACCCCTTGTAATTTTACAAATTGTGCATCCTTTCAGAGAAAGAGTTCAAAATCTTGGTCTCAAAAAATGTAAGCAGTAAACTTGTTCCTCCCCTTTGTGGTGTACCTTAACTGGAGGTTTACAGAATCCCAAAATGTTTGGCTACAGTGTTTTTCAGAAAAATCCCAATCGTGCCCAATTATTGTCAACCCAAGGCCCTTTGGAGCAACTATTTGAAGCAGCATTCCTCAGACCCTGAATGACGATGAAACGGCTTAAAAATAGCCTTTAAAACTCCCACATGTTGTGTTCTGTGTAACTAGCAAGCATTTGTGAAGGCTAATACAGAAGGCTTGGCGAGGATGACCTACGATTTAAACATGGCGCCTGCCCTTGGAGCTCGTAAACCTGATGGTAGGGGCTCTCTCATGCTTTTCACATAACAAATTCGCTACTCACTTTACGGACCTGTTTCCAGTATTACTTTGATGTCCATACGTACACCAAAGGTATCTTACTTTTTCTGCAGTGTCATATTTTGTGTGAGGGATTGAGTGAATGAGTTATTGTGTACGTTTATTAACCCCCTTTCTTGAACAAACTCACTACTAAATACTGTTCTTAAGCCTGGTTCTTTTATAGTAGAACAAACGTTCACATGGAGAACTATGAATAAACAAGCGTACCCCAAGCATGAAGACATGGGCTGGTTTTAGTTAAAGAATCCTGGAATTAGCACTTGTGGATTAGTTCTAACTTGTCCTCTGCTGCAAAAAGGAAAAGCTCTATTGTTTCTGAATGAAGCAACATCCACCTAAGGTTCATCTATTGTTCGATGCCCAAGCAATTGTACAGGGGCTCACATTGTACCTTTCCATGCAGAACAGAAATTGAGTGCCACCAACATGCAATTGAAGTGTTTATAATTTTACCTGGGTTTTTGTACTCAGCCACACAAGTGACAGAGGCAGCTTCTGGGTGCTTGTAAAGAATGGGGAAGGGCAGGCAGTGATAGATTAGGAAGCATTAGAGAAGGAGAAATTACTTACCAGTAAAGTTATTTCTTTGGATACTTCTCACACAGATTCCTCATCTTAATAGATAGCTATCCAACCTCAGCTGCTGAGAAAAAGTTTCGACAGAGAGCGTAGTGCCGGTCGATATCGTCTTCGACAACTCCCTTGTACACGGCCGTGCCATTCCTTGACAATGGACGTTATATACAGTCTTTATAATGGAAATGTTATAAAGAATGAACATATAATGAAAATTATATAACGAAAAACATAACGAAAATGTATGTGGGGTGGGGTAAAGGGTTAAATCTTGTGGGGAAACGACTGGGGTGGGTTTTTAGGGGTGGGAAACGTGGATTTGAGGGGGCACCAAAAATGTATATTTAAAAAAAATATATTGTTTGATCGTTTTATAGTTTTCGTTATATGTGCATTCGTTATAAAAAAAAATGAAAAGACTTGTAAACCAATGGTTGTGACGTCGGGTGTCGTAGAAAAGGATGCACTACAAACCCTTACCTCAGTTCATTTTCCCACACAGTGTGTGCTATTTAGAACACACTCATAATCAATTCGAAAGAATTTGATGCTGCATCAGTTTGTCGGGACCTTAACTGTCCGGGTTTAAATGCTGCAAGGACTCCAACTCTAGAATGTCCCTCCTGGACTCATACACAATCTGTGTGTGATGTCTTGCTGTCCGGCATGATACAGAGCAGCCTATTTCTTGCCTGGCGATGAACCCAAAGGCAGTGAAAGAACGCTCGGCAAAGCTGGCACTCGGCAGGCCGCCATCATAATCCCTGCCGAACTCGCTTCCAAGGTCCTCGGAGCACGATACCAATGAGCCTACTTCCGAGAAACTTCAAGAGGGACATTGGCACAAAAAGTTAAAAAAATGTTCGATCTCCCGTAGCCAATCTCAGCATTCCTCATTGCCGTTGTTGCACAAAAAAAACGCTGATGCAGACGCCATGTTGACTCGTCGGATGAAAGGGGTAAGTCATACCCTGCAAATGGTGCATATAGGGTGGAGTGGGAGGATTTCAAAAACAAAATGCTAAAACTTTTTTAAAAGACCTCCAGCCTTGATGCTGCAGGTCGATATGGCTCCAACCGTGCCTGTCCGTCCAGCATGAAGGCAGCCGTTGCAGTTGAACGCCCTCGAGCGAGGCACCTAAGGAGAAACCTCCTCAAGTGCTGAAACTGTCGGCAGCCCCCTTGGCCCAAGAAGTCCTTCAACTGGCGGAGGCCCCACCCAATCAAAACCTCATACCGGACACTTGTGTCGTTTGGTGTTCTTTGATTCGATGAAGTTGATTTTTGACAAGGAGGGCGACCGATATATCATTTGGGCATGAGCCGATGGGGGGTGTGCGGCCTTGGATACAATACCAGATTTTATGGCCAGTGAGGCTGGAGTGCTACAACTGGCAGAGGGCCTCCACAATGCCAGTTGTTTGGACGCATCCCTGGATGTTGAATTCCAACAGCTAAACCCATAGAGGCATCCAAATGGACAATACTGTAAGGTGGTCGAACAGGTTGTTGTTGCCAGTAAAGCTATCTTGCCCTTTCTACCTCCTATCATTTACCTTTCAGATCTGTCAGGGCGCCTGGAGCCCATGGAAATTGCAGCATTGAACAATATAAATCCCACTAACAAAACACGAATGCTTTATGATATACATATGTAATAACAGTTCCATTTGAGACAATTTAAAGTACTATCTCTATCAGCCTCTTTGAAATGTTCATAACCACTTTAGATATGGAAAAGGAAGTCTGATGCGAATTTCCAATTCATGATATCATCTGCTCCGAGACAAGCATACGGTTTCAATAAAAAATAGAACAACAGCAGAAGTGTTGCCATTAACAGTTGCTACGTTTATAACTCTGCCTGTCAACCGAGATGTCAACTTCAACTTTTCCTAAAATGGGGAAAACAAACATCATCTGGTAAAAGGAATGAGTGAACTCTCTAGCATCATTTCATTACACTGAACATATAAGATGACTATTTTCGAAACATCATTAAGCAATCAGTAAAACACCCTTTGTTACAAAAGATGGGAGCTCAGAGGCCATAGCCGTACCCAGCGTCAGTCAGCTCATTTGCCTTTACTGATGGCATGACATTAGTGAGCACATCACATGTGGGAAAAGTCATTTCACCATCAGACATGGGAATTCATGACAAGGCAGACGAGCAAGAAGATGAGAAGGGAGAGGGCGGAATGGAAGTCGGGGAGAGAAGATAGAAAGGGTAATGGGACAAAAAGGTTATGAGCGCCAGACGGAAGGAGGGTTATACCAGAGAATAGGCAACAAGGAGAATAGGATGAGCGAGAAATAAAGATGCAATCATTGCTTTCATTACAGAGCTCACTGGTCACATGTTTTGCCTCTCACTGGTCACGTGGTTTGCCATCAGTATTCGTGATTCACGAGTCATCGTAAGATGGGACCCTGAATTCCAATTCCTCAGTCTGTTGGACCCCAGTGTTTTCAACAAACTATTGCAAATGTATGTTTTAATTTTTTTATTTTTCTTAAATCAGTCAGTCCTCATGTTTTGATAAAACATGGTGTTAACCGTAAGTGGACAATTGCCCAAATCTCTTCTGCGGGCAACTCGTGGAGCCGTTTGTATGGAAAAAACGTTTGACACGTGACGGTTGTCTCTCTGTTTTAATTCGATTGCGTTTCCATTCAGTGGCCCATTTTAAAAAAGAGGTGGTGCACTGTTTTTAGTTATCATACTAAAGAGTTTTGAGGTATTTACTTCCGCCAATATTTTGACAATACTGCATGCACTGAATACCGTAATTTAAATATATATATATAAAATGAACATTTCGCTGTTGCATATGTTTTGTTTGTTTATTTATGTACATAGCGCTCCAAACCCTGAGATATCTAGGCGCGTTACAGTTTCATTAAGATTACAAGTTGCAAGTAATATAAGACAAGTACATACTAGACTAGTTACGGGAAGATATTTGCACAATAAGTTAAACATAATTATCCGACATAAACTCTCTTGCTGAATCACGTACATGTTATATATACAGCGTAGCTTCCGCTCACCCTATCACACCGCCCGCTTCACCAATTTAACAAACAACTTGTGCACTTTCCCGAATTTTTGCTCTACATTGTCGTTACTCTGCTGGCAGAGTTTACAGCCTCTTGCTGTTTACATACGGCTTAATGCGACTGTATGGTACATGGGATATTGTTCTACTTTTCCATCCCCTTGGGTGTGAATATTGCTTGTATTGTGTTTTCCATTCTTGCTGATGCGTCATACTGTCTGTTTGGGCTGTATTGATCGCCCTCTGCCACACTTTTGTTTCCGCCATCGCCCATCTGTACAAGTCTGCCCACCAAAGCTCCACCATCAAGTTCTTCTGAGATTTCCACCCCGTGCCTATCCTGCGTTTCCCTAATATGTATGCTAAATCGTTACATTTCCCAATATGTTTTATCTCGGGAGAATAGCTCAGGGGCAAAGTGCTCCCCTTGGTAGCAAGATGACACAGAGAACCACAGGTTCGATCCTTGGTCTACGCTTAGAAACCTCTGGGTATTAAGCCTGTTATATAACCAATCATATCATATCATTTTCCTTCCTGGTGAATCTTAGCAAGCAAGCTGTTGGGGAATGAACGTTTAATGTGATGTCTGATTGGGCTAGTTTGTTTGCGATCGCTTCCCAGTATTGTTGGACTATTGGGCAAGCTCTGCACAGTTATGGTTGGATTACGACTTAAAAGTCAGAGGTACTGGCCCATAATTTTACTTTCACTCAAAACGTTCTCCTTACCCTCACAAAAGGGTTGAGAAAATGAACATCGCCAGCTTTGTGCATGGCTCTGCACAATGTGCAGGAGAACCAGTATTGACCCTTCTGTGCATTTATCTTTGCCACTGACCCGCATGCATGTACATCCCTATGAAAGGTATGTAGATGCATTGTTACAATATATTGAAACCTGGCCATGGGCTATTTCAGGAATTCCTCATGTGATATTTCTGAAATACTGAATGTAAGGAATAGTTTTACCACCCAAGCGGCAGTAATCCCATAACGAAAGCAACCCTGTGGTAACAGTAATTACTGCAGCATTCCTGGAAGAAATTCCCCAATGTCCATAATTAACTCCTCTGTAGATATTTGCAATAGCATAGGCGTGCTCTGAGTAAAGTAGTGTAAGGTGATTTTCATCTTCTACTATTGGCCCTTGACAGGTTCTCAGGGCTGATCTAATGCAAGGCAAATGTAGGCAGCTGCAGAGAGTAACATCAGCAGTGGTCACCAGCAGATGGCATCTTGGTCCTAAAATGCCTACTCTGGCTCCAGAGCAGGGGTAACGGGGTGCCCATGGTGCACAGACCCTGCAAGTTCTCTAGATGGTTCACAGCAGAAATCAAAAATGCATAGTCTGAGTAAACTTGACACCGTCTCTTCAATTGACTTTTGCCAAAAATCTGGAAATACCTGCCTGGGTTTCCTGAGAGGACTGTCTGCCTCTCAATGGAAATAAAAGGTGCTGCTCATATCAGCTGCATATGCTCTCCATGCTTATCTGAAGCATGACGGAGAGATCGGGAAGATTGACAGACTAATTAAAATTCAAACAATAAACCACCCTAGGGATGAGTTTAGGGCTGTTTGTACACAACACAATTATCGGGAAACACTGTAAGGGGCATTAATAGGAAATTCGCTCCTAGGTGCCTATTGTTGCAGCAGAATAATTAATAACAAAACTCGCGTTATGTACCCCCCAACTCTATAGTATGAGGAAATAGTGAAATACCTCAATTTGGTAATATTGTACATCTTTAATATTGTAAAGTGTATATTTGTATTTGGTTATGCAGAGAAAACACTAAGCAGACATTAATTGTAATGATTGAAAATCAGATATGGAGTTTTCCTGAGATTTCCCGTGGAAGAATATATATGTTATGAACTTGTGTGTTTGATATCGCTAATGTGAATGGATCTTATATAGCACCCTTCTGCCATTTATGTTTGCATTGCTGTGCATGATTCTATAAGAAAAAGTGGTTGTGGGGTTGTTGTTGTGATAGTCGGAAAGGCAGATGCTAAACCATAGGTGCAGTTCAGAAGTTTTAAGTGCCAGTCTGCTTGCACTGTTGTCTGTTTGGAGGAAACACTTAGGAGTATGTTATCCGAATGAGGGAGTCCAGGATCTTGTAAACTACAGCGTTTTGGATGTGGTTAGCCGATGCAGTCGGGGGATTGCAATATGACGTTATTAACCCATTCCACGGGCTGCACTCAGGGGTAATGGCCCAGCAGCCCGATTTAACGGGCCAAGCAAAGAGATGACGGTTAACAAGGGCTGTGGGACATTATCCCCGTCCCCCTGGTGTAGCCCGTGGAACGTGTTCATACTGCCATTAGCACCCCCGGTTACTAATGTGGGGTACATTTGAGGCCCTAAACAGAAATCCCTGTTACCTGAAAAGCTGCATTAAACATTGTTACCAAAAACAGCTGTGCTTTGTTTTCCCTGGCACATGGGTGGCAAGCATTTGAACATTTCACCAAGAAAGGCTCTACGTTTGCTTTTCTTGCCTCTGAATAACAAGAAGTTATGCACTGCATTCAAAACAGCCCTGCGTTCGCTTTTCTTTCTTCTGAATAACAAAAGGTTATGGACTGCATTCAAAATGGCCCTGCATTTGCTTTTCCTTCATCTGAATACCAAAAAGTTATGCACTACATCCAAAAACGGCCTTGTCTTACTGTTAATTCACATGAGGGGCAAGGATTTCAACATTGCAACCTGACACAGCTTTTGTTTTCCCTTTCATGTGAACAGCAGTGCTCTAAAGCACTGCAAATGAAACAACGGCTTGGCTTTTTCTTTTCTTCAGAGTCAAATCAAAGAACCCTGTACAGGGGCCCTTCCCTCTGTGTCAACTGATCAACAGCAAATGGAAGCTCACTCAAAAAAGGACAGATTATAGAAACCCATGACCTACAGAACAGCATTTCAAACGTTAGATATAAAACGGCTTCCACACATGTGAAATAAAGAAAAATTACCATAAAAAGCCACTGTGAAAGGATAGCTTTGCTCGCAACAGAAATATCAGTGAAAAATATTGTGGGTGGGGTGTGGACTAAAGCCATGTACATTATGTTTTCCCCACAAGACTTCAATCACCTTGAAAGAGGCTCAGAATACCAGAAAAAACTGTTTTTGGGCTCAGGTGCAAAACTCAATTGAAAGCCTTACCTCCTGCTGGAAGTCACACCTATAAGTGAACTATTCTGCAATTACATGCAATGCGAATGAGGGCATTGTAATTCCATGCTCTGCCGGACTTTAAGGCAGGGGGCTCTAGGAGAACAAAGAAAGCAAGTGTGGCTAGAGCTTGACCAGGAAGTGTGTGTTCCTCCTGCACCCACTATCAAGGACAAACTGACAAACTTCAAAGGGTATAATAAAAATCTCTGGACACCGGCTGAGCCAGGGGAAGACAGTTGGCTGTGGGGGATGAAGCACCACCCTCCCATATGTGACAGATCCTCCAAATTGACATCAAAGGATTGATTCATTTTAGGCATTTTTCGCAGCACTCAGAATGAGATGTAATTTTGTTTTCTATTTTTCCATGTGATTTCCAGGTGGTTGGTTAGAGATTAAGTGCATGTTCCTAGGACTCTGTGGACTGAAATGGCCAGTAAGGACTCGTTTCTGGCTGATTTAAAAGTGTGACAAGCATGAGATTTGATGGAAAGATGGAAAATGAGATTATGAACATGCTTAATTATTTGTAGAGTTATTACTATTATATATTTTATGAAAAGGATAAAAATGTGCCTAAGGGCCATGCTACCTCGCACGGAGTTGGCGATCAGCTTACCCAATTCCCTCTGACTAACTGAAACCGCATATCTATTTCTTATGGTGGTGGCAAGTATAAATATGAAGTTAGGAAACATAACTCTGTTTTGCTAAAATGTTGACCTGAGAAACAAAGAACTGTAATAAATGCCAACCAGACAGATGGTGCTCCCTCCCCTTGAACCAATGAAGCCAGGGGGTGGGGAGAGGGATGTTAGATTGTCTGATCAGAGGATAGGGGTAATTATAGAGTACTCCCCCTAGATTGTAAAGTGAGTGATGTTATTTGGGCTATATAAGGGGGGACTGTACTAAGAGAGGGACACACAAGAATCCGGGGAGACAGGAGGAGGATGGAGAGGAGGCAGCTGAACCATATCATAGAGAGTGCAGAGACCAGGCCCCTTGCCTAGGAGTCCACAGTGTCCTGAGATTCAGCTGGATGTTCAGAATCCCACCCAGGAGAGTGCAGAGACCAGACCCCTTGCCTAGCAGTCCACAGTGTCCTGAGATCCAACTGGCTTTCTAGAATCCCAAACCAAGTCTTACTTTGTAAGTAGCAGATATCCCCATTGAAAATCCCATTGAAATCCCATTGAAAATCCCACTGAAAGTCCCAAATTGCCAGTATAATTCATTTACCTTTCCATAGAAGAATCTGTATTAGCCTGTGTATGTTAGCACATTCCTTTGATAAATCTCTCAGGTGTCTGTATAAGTCCTTAGTATCATTTTGAAATAAATCAATTGATTCCCCCATTGAAATTCACGTTCAAAATTGTTACCATTTGAAATCAACAATCTTGTTGAGTGTTTTTATTAACTATAGTCATTAAAGTATAGCCTCAACAGAATTAGTCTCTGTGTAACTGAAAACCAAAATTGCTCATGTATTGTGTGCATTACCCCACACAGTCCAAATTTGCTCTGTCCTACTGAAAACCCCAAACTGTAGTCCCATTGACAGCAAACCCATTTTGCCTAGAATCCTATATGTTAAGTGCCTCTGTCCTTGTCTTTGAAAACCGATTTCCGATTTTGAAAGCTAAACCCCTTACCTTAGCTGCATGTCATTGCAAATCCTGTGTAAAACAAAATTCCATTTGCTGTTTGTATTTTTCCTTTTGCATTTGATTTCTCCCAAAACTGACTTCCACATTGCCCTGGTGCACTGATTAGTAGTCTGTAAGCTTCCCTATCTCATCAAGTGTAGCAACACAAATTTCCTTTCAATCTGCCCACTAACAGTTGTGAGTAGCCGTGTGAGTAATAATCAAAATCCAATTCTGCCATTTTTCTCTGAAAACGGGTTTTCACTTTCTTTTCTGGCTTCCCATCTTAGGGTTGTGGGCTTTATTCCAAATCCAATTTTTTCTTTCTATCCTTACTCCTTGCCACTGCCTTCCATCCAAAGGAATTAAGTTAGCTGAGTTTTGGGGGTGAGCGTGCAGATGGAGTGCTAAACATTGATTGATTGATTGATATTTTATTTCTATCGCGCTCGTACACAGGTGTTGGAGCATCATTTGATTAAAACTATTCTTTTTCCTGTTTTGCCATTAAAGATCCCTGCAAACTGTGATAGGATATCTAAACCAATTGTTCTGTAGGAATCATTGCATTTGTGTTACCATATATTAGTGGCTGCTCTATTTTGAGTTTTTTTCCTTTTTCATTAAATAATAAATTAATAAATATCTTATTGATACACACCAGCCTGGTTCCTGTGCACGGGGTGTTTGTGAAGGTTGTGTGCGAGACGGGTAGGATGCCTACTTAGAAAGAATCTGTAGTATATTAACAATAAAAGCGTTTTTATAGTGCGCCACATTCATTGTCGGGGAAGAAATCTCTGGCTGGAGCGTGCCGTGTTATATAACCGTGACAAAGTGGGGGCTCGTGCCGTGATTGAGGTTAGAGTTTTCACCCGTGAAAGTCCAACACAGCAAACTAATCCTTTGAAGGTAAGGTTACTTCTGGTGGTTAGAAAGCTGTGTTACACTGTAAAGGCGCCATCCAAAAACATGTACCCTTGGTATCAGGCCTGTGTATCAAAATAGAATACTGTAACCATAAACTAGGCAAGAGCCGGGTAGAGATTTTGTCCTTGCATAGATAACCAAAGGAAGAACACTTTTCATAATGAGCACCATGGAAATTAACATGGCTAGGCAGCACCTTCTGTCCAAGTTGGTAATTAAAGGGAATTGGCAGAGCAGGGGCAGGAGGCCTGGCTATCCAGTATGATGCAACTGGTGAGATCTATAAAAATGGATGTGTGGCCTGTTACATCAAGCCCTGACTGACTTTTACATGACGCAGACCACCAAAGATGAGCAGATTAAGATGGTCCAGCTCATTGCGCACATGTACTTCCACATGATAGTCATGGAAGAAAGATACCAAGAAAGTGTGACCTCTGTGCAAAATTAGTCTGAGCTTTTAAATCAAACACAGAGTGAGTTAAGGCAAGTAGAGGAGAAAATGCGAGAGAGCTGAAATTCTGAGTTAGAATTAGGAAACCTTATTAAGCACCTAAAGGAAGAGTTGGCAGTTTGGCAACAAACTAATTCAGAACAGGAGGCCAAATTATCTGCATTAAAAGAGGAGTACCAAGAAACCGGTTGACTCTCTGCAAGAGAGTCAGCTAACATTGAGTCAACAGGTGACATACAATAGAATTTGCTTAGAGGATATATGCACTTTGCAAACTCAGATTAAGCAAGTAAAAGAGGAGAATACCCAGTTAACTATTAAAGAAGTCATTCAGAAACAGATTTTGACCAGGAACGCCAGAATGTGTGCTATAAAACAACAGAGCGACATTCTGACTGAACAGATTAGCACACTGTATCAGGAAAAAGATGCCCTATGCCAGGAAGTGTGCAAATTAAAAACAGACCTGGAGAAAAGTAAGTCATGTTCTCAGGAACTGACAAACATAAAATTAGAGAATGAAAAACGAATGGGGCATATAATGCAAATAGAACATGATCTAGAGCAGACAATACAGAAAGTAAATGCTCAGAGTGAGGAGATGTATCTCCTGCAACAGAAATGGTCTGAGTACTCCCAGACAATATAAGAAGCCCAGAAGGGAAATGAGGCCCTTTGTGATGAGAACAGGGACTCCAGAGCCATGTAGTAGAACACAGGAAGGTCATTGAAGCCAGTCAAGCCCTGATTGCAGAGCACAAGGCTCAGGCCTTTGCATACTATGAAGAAATAGGGGCTGAGAAAGAGAAATTTGAGAGGTTAGAAAAAGAGTGTGCTAGGTTACATTAGGACTTGAAGAATCCTGTACAGTTAGATAGTGATAGGGCAACCCCTGATCACAGTGTGATGCCCTCTGTACCAAGGGCCTCAGGCCAATTTACCACCCTATATGCACAAGGCACTGCTAACTTCATATCCATAGGTTCACAAGAACTGGGCACCATGAAGAAGCCGTACTCAATTAGGCCCAGCAGGCCAGCGTCCATCAGAGATTGATGGGTGTGCTTCCCTGTTCTGGTTCAAATATATTGTAGCCAATGTATCTGACTAAGAAGACTCCTACGAAGAGAAAATCAGGGAGTTAGACTGGCAGAATCATCAGCTACAAAGGAACCACCTGGTCCACTTTTCAGATAACCATAAGAGTATTCTCAAAACCTCCACCCAATCAGGGAGAGTTCTCCCCCACCCCCCGGAAGAAGGGAGGAGTCAGATGACTACTCCCCTGTGTGAAAGGGGGAGTTCAAGGGAAGTGACAAAGAGAGACCACAATCCAACAGGGGAGAAGAGACTAGGCCCTGTCATTCTGGGAGAGACCCCCAGGCTCAAAGAATCAGGGAGCTCCTAGAGGATAGGGATGGGACCTCAAATAGCAGCAGCTCTGAGTCAGAGAGCGAATGGACTCAGGTGCAGCGGAAAAAGAAGGCTGCCAAACAAAGAGAACTCTGGTGAAATACCCCATTAGACAGATAAAAGCCATTAGAAACTTCATGACTTTGTACCATACAAATGCCAAGTACTCAGTCTGGGAGAATCTGGAGCTGTATGACCAGATGATGACGTCATTTGGCACTAAAAATTATCAGAATTCTATGGAGTTTGCCAAATGGACATTCTCCCCAGAATACTCCAGCTTCTTTGCTGGGCTGGAGGATCAAAACTATTCAAGGTGGTCTACCGACAAAGCGGCCCTCTTGAAACACTTCTCCATGCACAGAAACCCCCAGGAGGTTAGCATGGCAGCCTACAACCTGCAGTGTGCAGAGGATAAGGCCCAGAGAGAATTTGTCCAGGAATTGAAGCAGGCATTTGCACAAACCACTAGGCGGGTGCGCACAAACAGCACAGAGTTCATCACTACCTATTTCCATGCACTTCTTAAGAACATTATGACGCAGCTAGTTAGGGACTTCCACAATGAAAGGACCCTGGACTGGGTAATAGAGCAAGCTACCCGGATCTATGAGGTCCAAAAGCCAGTAGAAAATAAGAATTCCCCCAAAGACCCCAAACAAACCAAAACCCCTGCTGCTGGCAAGGTGGCAGAAGTGAAGGTTACCCCTATTTTGGACCTAGAAATGGGGGGGCTAAAAATACACCTCCCACTAACCAACTAATCCAGAGGCAGAGAAGATCCTCTGACCAATCCCAAGCAGGTGGTAGCCAGTCAGGGTACCCCACAAATGTGTCACATGACTCTGCCACCTACATCAGCCCCAGGTAAAAGGGGAATAGACCCATCCTGGGGTATGTATGGACTCCCCCAGCTCAGGGGAGGAATCCAACCAGGTAAGTATGGCCCAAGGTAATCTTCCTCCCAACTTCCATCCAAACTTCCCTCCAAACTTCCCTCAGGAGGGCAGTAATCTTCCACCCTCTAGTTTAAGTTTTTTCTCCAGGTACCTTCAAACCCCCAATATTCAGAACAATCTTCCCTTCTCTCCCTGCTTTCAGGAGTCTAGACCACCAAATCCAGGAGAAGGAAGACCAAGAATAGAGGACTACCAGAGAAACCTTCCATATCAAGGCTACTCTGGGAGAAGGGACAGTTATCGTTCCTGGGAGCAGCAAAGATTTGACTCAAGACACCCATATTAACCAGAGTGCGTGTCACAAGTGGAGCGCCAGGTCCAGAACTTGACCCAAGACCTGAGTCGCATGTTGAGGGCTCAGCAGAATCCTCAGATGAATATGGCCACTCAGAAAAGCTGGAATCCAGGGTCTGGCAACCCGGAACAATGACAGGGAGAGAAGCCCGACGACCAGAAGGTTCCAGAGAAGGAGGCTCTGGAGGAAGGGGGATGCAAAGCCCTAGAGGAAACTTCCTTCCTCACCCTTGAAAAGCCCCTAGAAGCCTCTGAACCTGAACCCATACCGCCCACCCCCGAAAAGCTGCAACCTAGGGGACAGAGGGTAAGTAGGAGAAACAAAGGGACAAAGAAGACCCATTTTGTGGAGGAAGTCAGTGTCCTCCAATTTGAATGGGAAGAATCCGTGGAGAATTCTGGGAAGAAAGTCTTCTCTTGCAAGGATGGGGAGATTCCTCCCAAAGAAAAATGGGTCCCAAAAGACCCCAACCCATATCCCTGAATCCCAGAAAGAGGAGAAAGAAGGTAGGTTTTATGCCCCCGTCCGGGTGCAAGGGCAATGTTGAATTTCGGCACTAGTGGACACCGGATCCCAAGCCACTCTTCTGTCCAAAAGGGCATTGAAGTAACTTAATTCAGGAAGAGGCGAGGGTCACGAAATTCCCCTTGCACCTTCCTGGACAACTCCAGAACTTCGACGGGAATGACATTCCCATCGAGGGGACTGCATATCTGGAGATCAAAATTGGGCGACACAAGGTGAAACACCCAGTTATCCTTTGAGGTTGTCTCCACTAAAAGACTGTGTGAACAAGGCCAATAAAATTAAAACAGAGCGCCAACTATGTAAGCCTAAATGGCACATGTCACATGGTTGAGCAGCGGTCTGACAAAATTGAGTTCAATTTTATGAACAATCAAGTCCCTGACATCACTGTCATTGCTGTAGGACCACCGACTGGTGATGGGAACCCTTCTCCATTCCTGAAAATCAATCTTCCATCCAGTTCTAAGTGGCATTCCGCACTGGAAGGAAATACCCTAAAATTGTATACTGATACACAATTTGAAAACCCAAATCCTGTGATAACGAGTGATGAGAAACCCGCTCAAAGCTTGGCCGATATTCAGAAAAAGGGCGAACAGCTGTTCCTCCCCATTCAGGTAAATGGGGGTTGGGGGGCTTGTTCTCGCCAGAGTATGCCGGAATAAGGGAAAAAGCTTCATCAACAAAGCATTATTTAGGAACCCCCCAAAAGATCAGACGATTCCCACATTTAAATTGATTGATAAGGGAGAAATGGGCCTGGAAACCCCCAATTCCAAACATCTCCTGCCTAGCAGGCGCATGCTAAAAATGTCCTTCGGTGATTAAAGCATAGAGCATAATTGTTGGGTCGTGCAAGATGTCCCCTCTGCCTTCTATTTAGGCAGTGTCATTCTCAATCGATTCCCAATTAATTTGGAGCTCATTAATTATAAAGTCTGGTCCCGTTTGGGGGGGGCAACCCCATGGGCTTTGACAATCCTGAAAAGGCATTTCGGTCAGCTCAATTGCTACCGTATGCAGTTTAAATTCAAATTGTAGAGGAGGTCACCATCCAAGGATGGACCAGACAATTCCCAATCTCCCTAAAAATTAAGTAAGGACAGAAATTTCAAAACCCGGACACGTATGTATATTTAAATCATTATCTCCAACAGCAGGGGTTTGGTTTGAACACAACACAATTAATTGACTTAGAATACAACACCATTCTAATATTGGTGGATAACAGCGACCCTAGGAGTATCACTTTGGGCGCACACACCTTATTTGGAATGGTGATTGATGACCAACATTTCTCCATTGACTTAAGAATTAAATCATAGGACATATCCCCAATGACTACTACGACTGTGACAATGACATACTGCCAGAAAAGATCTTCACCCGGCAAGGGGGGAATTTCTTGGTGTACTCTTCCTGCCCCTACAGGGGGGAAGAGGTGACCTGTGACATCAGGAAGGATGAGGTGATATTCCAGGTCCACAGTGACTGCATCTCCTACCTGAAACCTCCTGTCCAGGTCACCACCATAACCAGAGATCTCTCCACGCAGCTTAAAGATACCGCAGAGATTACAAAACCTGAGATCTTTCCATGCTTCAGACACATGGTTGAGGAATGGGTCAACCTCACTGATGCTGTGAGACCGAGGAGCAAAAGCTGAAGCAGGTGTTTTTAGATTTTCAAGAAATCTTTGCGGTGAACTCGTACAACTGTGGTCGCATCGAGGTACATTCTACCTCCATACCCATGGACCCAGGGATGACTCCCATATTCGTGAAGCAATATCGGTTGCCTCTCGCGTCTATTGAGTCACTCACAGAAATCATAAAGAACCTAGAGTCCAGTGGGATAATTTGTCCAGTCCACAGTACCTTGAACATTCCGGTACTGAGGATACTAAAACATAATGGCCAATAGAGACTATGCGTAGACCTTAGGGAGTTGAACAAACGGGTACACATGTCCCGATGGCCTCTTCCCTACATTGACCAGAGACAGGCCCAGATCCAGGGGTCAAATGTGTACAGCGCCATTGACCTGACCAATGGATACTAGACAGTACCCATAAGTAGGGAATACCAGTACAAGGGCAGCAGTACACATGGACGCGAATTCCATTTAGATATATAAACTCCGGCAATTAATTTAACATCTTTCTGCACAAGGCCATGACCGACTTGGGTGAAAGGGGTAACCTAGCCTATGTGGATGATGTCCTGATTAAAAGCTCAACTGTGGAAATCCACTATATTATGACCCAGTTGAAGGAAGCCAGAACAAAACTGTCCTTCCAGAAGGCACCGTGGAGTAGGACCCGTGTGAACCTCTTAGGTCATGAAATCACCCCTGAGGGTATCTGTCCCCAGGCAAAAAAAATGGAAGCATTATTAAAATTTAAAGAGGGTTTGCAGCGAGGCAAGACGGGTGAGGATACAAAAAGAATATCAATCCATGATCTGTTAGATCCCCTGGACCAGATGTAAAAGTTACCCATTAGGTGCTCTGGAGGCAAACCAATTCTCAAACCTGTTATGCAAGTGATTAAGCCATACACTAGGTGGCGCTTCATACCCCAAGGTAGGGGTGAAGGACCACACATCTTGTTCTTGCGTCCGAAGACCCTCCACACAACTGGCGTTAAGATCCCCTCCCAAGATGACCATACCGGTGTTGGCCGTCTCCAACCACCCCCTTCAACAACTGATCCAGACCCTCCAGAAAAACCTTTAGGGAATACTTTGCAGGGTTCCAGTATGTATTAACCAAAAGCAGATCTTGAGGACTGTCCTTAAATGAAACACTCACTGCCAAGAGGCCAGCCAGAGGAGTTGGAACCTAAAGATGCTGGCATTTAACTCCTAAGTCAATTGCAATGGCCAGAACTGCTTGGGGGCGACCTCTGCTAACCCTGGTTGCCTCCCTGCAGTAAGTGTGGAAAACCCTCCAAAGCAAAGGTACTCATAGCCATCGTCTCCTGAAGTACAAATGAGCATCTCCCACACATTGTTGTAGACCCTTGTTTGAATTTGTGACCCCACACATATTCCAGGACACAAGTTTGCACTCCCCATCCTAGAGTACATTTATGTCAGCCTGACTTTTGAAAACATTTGGACTGCAGCTTCCAGCCAAGACCAATCTTCCAAAGCCATGGTGGACGATCCTATATAACGTTATGTTGTGCCAATATGGGCTATACTTTACAGGAGTCATTACATATCATAACTGTTACATCGATGTTGCATCTCCTGTTGCATCTCCCTCTCTGACCTTTCCCTTATTTTTGGGTCCCTCATTGGATGTTGTGTTGTGCTGCAGGCATCTACCTCCTATATCATAAAAGAGATGTTGTTTCACTGTCCGGATCGCTCTCTCTCTCTCTCTCTCTCTCTCTCTCTCTCTTTCTCTCTCTCTCTCTCTATATATATATATATATATATATGTATATTTATATATATATATATTACATGGCCGCAGTAGTGGCCGTGTAGTTATGGTTAAGTTGCTAATCCCATAGGAAGAGCACTTTTTGGGCAGCTTATAACTTCGCCCTCCCTGGACGAATCTTCACCAAACTTTGCAAAAAAAGTATATGGCCCACTCTGAATTATTTTGCAAAGTTTGGTTAGGTTTGGTACGGGGGGGAAAAGTTATAAGGGGGGTCCCAAAATGTCTTTTTTTCCCATAGACTGAATGGGAAAAAACTTTACTCTCGCCTACAGCCCAAACCGCTGGACGGATTTTCACCAAATTTGCGGCAGGACCAGCGGCTTGATCCCGAAAGCGTGCTTTTGTAAATTTGGTGAAAATCCGTCCAGTAGTTTTTTTTTAAATGACCAAAAAGTAGGTCACAAAAAATTAGTGATATCTATGTCCGGTTCGCAGACACACTTCCCTGTTCGCTCCGCGGACAGTGTCCTGATTGGCTAATCAGCTTGTGTCATGTATGCGGACATGCAACGTGTCCGCTGATTGGATGGTGAAGAGCGTGGAGTACGTCAGATTTTTGGGAACGCCCGCCATCTTGTGTCCGCGGACATCCGCGGACAGCGTGGTGACAAGTGGTGGATAAATAGAATTTTGGCAAGTGTGTTGGCGTGTAAGACTGTTTGGGTAGGGTGGGGTAGTAAGAGATGGGTCATATATTGTATCTATTTAGGTGGCAGGCACCCTGTTGTGTTTGTTGTGTCCGCAGACAGACGCACTGTCCTCAATGTCCGCAATCAACCCAAATGGGGGTGTCCTAAGGACACTATACCTGTCCGTACTGTTCGCATTCAAGTTGAAACTGTTCTAAGAACGCACACGGTGTCCAGGATGTCCGTAATTGGGCAAGCGGGGGGGGTCCTAAGGACACTTTTCCTGTCTGTACTGTTCGCAGGCAAGTTGAAACTGTTCTAAGAACACACACGGTGTCCGGGTTGTCCGTAATTGGGCAAGCGGGGGTGTCCTAAGGACACTATTCCTGTCCGTACTGTTCGCGGGCAAGTTGAAACTGTTCTAAGAACACACACAGTGTCCAGGATGTCCGTAATTAAACGAAAATGGAGGTGTCCTAAGGACACTATACCTGTCTGTACTGTTCGCATGAAGTTGAAACTGTTATAAGAACACACAGTGTCTAGGATGTCCGTAATTGGGCAAGCGGGGCTGTCCTAAGGACACTATTCCTGTCCGTACTGTTCGCAGGCAAGTTGAAACTGTTCTAAGAAAACACACGGTGTCCGGGATGTCCGTAATTAAACGAAAATGGAGGTGTTCTAAGGACACTATACCTGTCCGTACTGGTCGCAAGAAAGTTGAAACCGTTCTAAGAACACACACAGTGTCCGGGATGTCCGTAATTGGGCAAGCGGGGGTGTCCTAAGGACACTATTCCTGTCCATACTGTTCGCAGGTAAGTTGCAACTGTTCTAAGAACATACACGGTGTCCGCGGACATGAAAAATGCCAAGACCAAAGTTCAAGACTAAAGTTAGAAGTACCCAAGCTATAAGCTAGCCTGGGTGTGATATGTTGCGGTGGTTGTGGCCAGGGCCTACCTAAGACCAAAGGTATAAGTACCGAAGTTATAAGCTACCATGGGTGTGATATGTTGCAGTGTTTGTGGCCAGGGCCTACCCAAGACTAAAGTTATAAGTACCGAAGTTATAAGCTACCATGTGTGTGATATGCTGGAGTGGTTATGGCCAGGTCCTAGATTCTTGGGTGCATGGGCCATGCACCCAAGACCGAAGTTATATGCACTGTTTGCTTCAATGGTTGTGTTATGGAGCAGTATTTATGAGTTGTACTTATTGTAATATACGGTGGGCAGTCATAATGTCGACAGTAAAAATGTCGACAGTCAAAATTTCGAAAAATAAATGTCGAAAAAAATAATGTCGACAAACAATAATGTCGACATTTTTTCGATATTTTTTCGAAATTTTGTATTTATTGTATAAATAGATAAATAAATAAATATATAACTAAAACGTGTTGAGTATGAGGGGTGAGAGGGTGGTGGGGGGTTTGGGGGTGGCAGGGGGTGTTGGGTGAGGGGGCTTGGGGGGGACACCCCCATAGTAAATGATACTCTTTTTATTTATTTAATTATTGAATAAATAAATAAATATATAATTACTATGTGTTGAGAATGAGGGGTGAGAGGGTGGTGGGGGGGTGTGGGGGGGTGGCAGGGGTGTGTTGGGTGAGGGGGGGTTGGGGGGGACCCCCCCATAGTAAATGATACTCTTTTTGTTTAATTATTTATTGAAAAAATAAATAAATAAATAAATATATAATTAGAATGTGTTGAATATGAGGGGTGAGAGGGTGGTGGGGGATGTGGGGAGGGGGGGTGGCAGGGGGGTGTTGGGTGAGGTGTTGATAGTTCTAATTGACATTTTTTGTCGACATTTTTTTTTCTAAAAAATGACTCTACATTATATGTATAGGATGTCGACATTATTGTTTTCGACATTTTTTTTTCGACATTTTTGTTTGTCGACATTTTTTTTTCGACATTATGACTATAAACCGTAATATACTTACTGTTTGGTTCGGTAACTGGAGTACATATATTCTTTGTCAATTTCTGTGATAAAAGAAAAGATCATGTTACTATTGGTAGTTTGTAAGGATTTATAGCATTGAGTAATAGACATTGTTTATTCATTTTGACCCTCATATTTAGTAGATTACAAACCAGTGTACTGTGCTATTTGCTCAGTTTCTGTGTTTGTTTTTCAAATCATTGGGTCTGTGGAAAAAAAATCCATGTCGGATTAAAAAAAAACTTTTATTGTTATGCTACAGTCTGTTTGTTTTTAGTGTTCACTTGTTATTTTTGACTAATGTTCTATCTGTTGGCTTGTTGTACATTTTTGGAGCAGCTAGATACCTGCTGGCGTATTCTAACTGTCTATTTTTTGTTATAATTTAGTGGTATTGATTTATCTGTTTGGTTGTTGCAAAATATTGGATCAGTTAGATACCTGTTGGGCGTTTTCTAACTGTTTATTTCTTCATATAATTTAGTGGTATTCATTTATCGGTTTGGTTGTTGTAGAATCTTGGGGCAGTTAGATACCTGTTGGCGTATTGAAACAATTTATAGTTTTTTAATTGGAATTTTATTAATGTTTAAATACAGATTAGTTATTAAATTTTGCTTTTAAGAAGATTAAATAAGCGTTTGTAAGATTTGCTGGTAATCTCTGCTTTAGAGTAATGGTACTATCATTACATTAGAACCATCCACATTTCTTTTTAATATATGCAGTGTAGTGACCTGCATTGGTTGTGGCTCCTGTGTGGTAGATTATACCTATTGTTGTGAAGGTTTTCTTACCAGGTGATACTTGACCATGTGTGAATCCGGTCAGCTTGCAGTGGTTTTTGGTACCATCTGCATTGTAATGTAGAAGCACTAGTATTATATTTACTATGTGTTTGTATTATTAAGGTGGAGAAATTATCCGAATTGCAGGTAGTACATAATCTACCTTGGTTTGCATTTTGTACAAGTTGCTGAAATGGAACGGATTCACAATTAGGTATGGATACATACACAAAGCGCTCATTAGGGATTTGTTCCTGTGTCACATTGTTGCAGAGAGTGCATGTATATTTCCACATGTATGAAATCTGGATAATTTCATTATTATGTATATATTTGTTTTCAAGTACTTGTAATAAGTACATTAGAAATTATTGTGGATCTACTTGTGAGTTTATAGTGAATGTCACCATTCCAGCACAGTAGTCCAGTTCTTGTCTTATTCCATGAAAACTATGCGTGTTGTCAGGATTGTTTGTTGCATTTCTATGAAGTACTAACATTTGCAAACACAATTGGTCTGTACTGTGTAAGTAAATGTTGTCAACAATTGGTGGTAATTGAAAAAGAATATTCATTGCCACATTTGCGTAGCACCTTACACCATTTATATTTGAAAATTTGAATGGACCAGATAGGTCTGTGTCCAAGTCATTTTTTTGGAGTGTTTGTTGCTTCTTTGAAGAAGTACCTGAGTTACTTTGAGTAATAGGTTCTTCTTTGGTTGTGGTCATTGATGAAGTATTAGCTTCTTTTTGTCTCTTTGGAGGATTTGCAGTGAGATCCTGTTGCATTTCTGTTTCAATTATTTTTCTTTTAAAACATTTTCTTTTTTGTGGAACACAATATGTTTTTAGATGAGGGTGTATAGTGAACTTAGTCTATTGTATTCTAAAATGCAAGGAATATCAGCGTTTACTTTACTTGCATCAAAGTTCATTAGAAATAGACCGTCAAGTGTACGTAAGCGTGATAGTGCTACGTAGATCATGCCTTCTTTAAAGACTGTGTTACCAATATCTATCAATGCTTTGTCTAGGGTAAGACCTTGTGATTTATGAATGGTGACTGCGTATGCTAGAGTTACAGAAAATTGTTCTCCGCGTACATACATGTCTTTGAAGAGAAGGAATCGAGCTGTTGAGCGTCCTATCCTTTTTACTTCTGAAAGTTTGTCAAAGAGAATATTGACAAACTGAATGTTGTTGTCATGTGGGTAGGTTTGAAAGCCAACAACTGTACCCAGTGCTCCATTGACTAGTCCTTGCTCCACGTCAAGGTTACGTTTAAGCATTACTCTACAGTTTAAGGATAATTTTCATATTTTTTCCAAACCAGCTGTGTTGGAGATAGAATTTTTTTCTAAGGTGTTTAGTCTTGTTGTGGCTTGTTGACACATGGGTAGTGTCATACCATGTACGTCCAGTTTGTCTGTTGTGGAAATTTCAATTATTGGTTGCATTTCTTTTTTCAACATTGTTTCATTGAATTTGGAACAGCTTGCAAGAGTTGGCATTAAAGACATACAATTGGCATTTTGGTGCATTAATTGTTCCATAACATCAGTAGCACATGAGTTATGGCCATTAAGTGCATGGATGTGCCGGGTTTTTAATATTGGTTGTGCTTCTTGAGATAATACACCAACTCTAATACTTTTTAAAATGTTGGCGTGGGTGACGTCTGCAGACTGTCGCATGCTTTCTGTTAATTCGCTGTATTGGAAATGTTGCCAAAGGTTGACATTTCCTATGCTGCCAACAGTTTTCCGGGAGAGTTTGAGTCCTAAGGTTTTAAAAATTGGTTCACCTTTCACTGGTGTCAATTGAAGAAGATCTCCGAAAACAATAATGTGTTTTCCTCCAAAGAGCTCTTCATAGTTTGTTTTAAGTACTTCTTGAAATCTGAGGTGAACTTCATCTATTAGTAGCATTGTCATTTGTTTTAACACTGCGTAGTTCCATTGCAGCTTCTGTAGAAAGTTTGTAATATTCTAATTTGTTTTGCTGTTCTACTGGCAGGAGTAGTAATCGGTGTAAAGTGACACCACCTATGTTGTAGGCAGCTAAACCTGTGGGGGCAGTTACAACAGCTGACAGTTTGTTGTTTGTCACTTGTTGAAGGAACTTGCTGATGATTTTGATTAAGAATGTTTTGCCTGAACCAGCTTCACCACTGACGTATAATAGTATAGGTGTGTAATTTTGGCAGGTACATTCCTTATTTTCATGTTGTACACCATGTGGAATTTCTTTTGTTACTTCTTGAAACATGCTATGCTGCTCATTGTTTAGTTTTGATTGTAATGTACTTAAGTCTTCTGTATCTTCATACTGACACATGGTGTTTTCTACTTCTGTCATAGCTAATTCTGCATCATTTGCTATTAGTGGCTGTCCCAGTGGTTCTTGGCTTCCTGTTACAGAAGGTTGACTACTGTCAGGAGTGTCCTTATCTAGTTGGGCCTGCAGTTCTTCTTCGTGTTGCTGTTCATTGTGCAACATTGTTTTGTACTGTGTAAAGTTTACATCGGTGATAATGCTTTCATTTGCTTTGAAAGCGTCTTCATAGGAGTCATAGTTATCTAGTATTTCATCTTCTTTTCTCCATGGCTTAAAGAGTTGTAGCAGGGACATGTAATATAGTTCTTTATGTTGAGGAGTTTTTAATGAAAATTTGATATGATTAATTAAACTTGGTTTGGTAAGTTTTACTAAGCTGCCTTCACAATTTGTCACTCTGTATCTACCTTTTTATTCATCAGGTTTTATATTATTTTTGTATGTGAAGTTTTGGGCTATGTGGTGAAGACACATGGTTTCCAAAGTGGTACTTCTGTTTGGGTAGTATGTGTCTAGTAAATTGTTTTTCAAAATGTCTTGGCTGTTGGGATCATTTTTGGCTATTATTTCTATGTTATCGTATGATTTGAGAACTCTTTTTCTAGATTTAGCAGGACCAAGACTTATCCATACTATATTTTCAGATTTTCCATACAAAGCAGTACCGGTTAAACAATCTGCAGCTTCATAGCAGCCACATTTTCTATGGGAGAGCATTTTTATGCCCAAGCTGTACAATTTCTGAGACAGTGTTTTGTCTGATGACAGGTCATTCCAGAGGTCTTGAAGCTCTGTTTTTTCTGCTTTGGTTAAGGAGGCTGTAACATATCGTGCAACTGCAGTGGAATTGTCTGCAATGTACTACACATCTATGTTTGCATTCGACAATACGGCAATGATTGCATTGTAATCATTGATAGATTTTGCTTCTTGTGTTCTTTTTATGTAATATGTATGTTTAGGTGATTTACCTTTAACATTATGTCTAACTGAAGACATGAAGTTGTTCACTGCACCTGTTTCTGTAACCGGTCTAGGGAAAAACAAAATGGCATTTGGTTTAGTATTTCTCTTTCTTTTTGCATTTGCGACGACAATGTTTGCCACATTTGTGTCTTTGAAATTGTAGAATGTGTGCATGAATATCACTATTTGTTGCTTCTGATGGAATTTCACAAGTGACATATTTTTCGATAAACTGTAACACAGTGGCATCACTGTCTTGACCAAATTTAGGAGCATCTTCAATCCATAAATGTGGATATGTATTGCTCCTTTGGCTTGGTATTCTTTTCTCCAAAAGAAGTGTTGCACTTCTCTGAGGGGAGGAACGGTTTTATTACAAATAAAGTGTAGCATAGCAATGAAGCAATGATGGAAATATCTTGAAACATTAACAGGATCTAGAGAGCAAAGTTCTCCAGGTATTAGTAAAGCTATGTTGGTTTTGTTTTTGTTTGATATGCATAGGAAATCATGTAGATATTCCCATGCATATTCTGCATAACTTAATGTAACAAACCAAGTGGGTGGGCCAAGGTTTCTTATCATACAACGTACATCTCCGTGACGTTGGAATCAGTACTCTTTCGTACCACGCATGTTTGCTAACAGATTTGTAATGCTTGATTGTAAAACTTCATCTTTTTCTTGCACTTTTTGTAGTAATTGCGTAGCTGAAATTTTTTGAAAGTGGGTTCGTGAATTTAATGTGTGTGCAACTCCGTAACATAGAGTTGCTAGTTCACTTTCAAAGAGTAGGTGGAATATGTATTCCACAATTTGTCTAAATCTGGGATCTTCAGAATACATTTGAAATGAGCGGTATTCTGATGCTGTTATCTGAGTGGGTCTATCATCGTACCTTCCTCCTTTGCCAGTAGGAAAGAGTAGAGGAAAGGCACGTGCTTCTATACTTTTTTCCCATATTCTGATTGGTGATCCTTTCGTTTGTCGCATTTGGTACGTTTCTAGTGCATCTTCTATGGTGTCATTAGAGTGTAATGGATGAATTGTATAATGATCAAAAATATTGGATACTGTAGCAGGATCTAGAAGTTCAAATTGACCAGTTTCTGGTGACTCTTGAATTATTTCAGTTGTTTCCCTTAAGTTTTCTTCAATATTTATTTCTTTGTAGTATTCATTATTGTCTTTTAGATATTGCAAGGCTTGTCTAACTTTATGTAAGTCTATCAGTTGTTGCCAAATCTTTTTGTCTTTTGTAAGTACACCATTTACTAAGACAATTAAAGATTGTTCTATTGGATGTTGCACACCCAGAGTGTGCACATTTTCTTTTAGATCTAATGGTACATATACTACTTTGACGCAAATTCCTTTCTCCAATTCAGAGGGAGGTAATTTTGCTGTTTTTGGTTGAAGGCGTATTATTGCTTGAAATGGGTGCACTGTTTGAATTGTGATGCTCTCATATAAATTGAGTTGTTGCAGGGGTTTTGGTAGAAGGAATAATTCCAAATTATTTGTGATAGCACGTGAAGGAGTTGAATTGTTGTCAGGTTTTGTAGTGCAGTAACTGCAAAGTGTTAAGGGGTCAGTTATTTCATATTTGTATTCTGCTATAGGGTAGAAAGCTAATTCAAACCATTTGGAATCTTCATTGTCTTCTATTTTGTATGTTATGTCTATAGTTTTTGTGTTACTTTTATAAAATGTCTCCGGCAACACACACACACACATGGTTTGGTACTTCAGCGGATGTTCTTTTGAATTTTAGTATTTCTTTTTTGTATGTGTGTAGTAGAAGGTTGCCATGTGCAGAATTGTTGCTAGTCTGTTGTAAAGCTACTGCATTTTATAAGTGGTTTTCACTTCCAAAATATTTACTCTGGATATGGTCGATTTCTTTGACTAGGTCTTTGGCTGTACCATGTAGAAGAGTGTTTTTTAAATTGGCTAGTGCTAAAGCAGGACTTTTAGCATAGTACAGTATATAGACTAGATGTCTTATAGTTGAATGATGTGTTGATATCATTTTGATATGATGGAAGCTGCTTTTGCAAATAGGTCCTGAAATGCAGGCCAATGAATGTCTTTGCAGTCCTGTGTATTTGCGCACTGGACAGGTATACATATTTTGCAGCGGTTTTATTTTGATTTTGTTTTTGCCTTTCACATATTGATTGAGGAACTGGCGTAAAGATTCGAAAGATTTTTTGGTAATGTTACACATTGACGTGCATGACCATTTGTATACTAGGCGTTCTGGTTCAGTCGAATGGAGAATTGATTGTGAGTTTTCTGGGGATATTTTTGTAAGCAGTATTTCTTGTTCCATTATGGTATTATTAAGTTTTTCATAACCTCGTCCACTGCTATGGATGGCAATTGTGTTTGTTTGATTTTGTTTGTATGCTTCTTCATTGAAATATGGTTCTGTGCTTGTGGTGAAACTCCATTCACCTCCACAGATATTTAAGAAGTTATTTTTGTTGACATTCCGTTTATTGAGAAGCCTTTTTTGTAATTTAGTACTTAGTTTTGTTAGTGGTTTCATTATGTTTAACACTAAAATAAATAACTTTCTTTTGAGTAGGATTGCACTGTCTATCAAAGCTTCTAAGATTAATTTTGTACGGTAGTTTTTAAGGGTTGTGCATGATTTGTCTCCTGTTTGTATAAGATTCTGAAGGACTCTGTGGCGGAAAGTTTTTGCTAATATACTTTTTTTGGTATGGTTACTATATCAAGATTTATAGGAGCAGTTTTAGCAGTAGTGGTAGCTGCATTTCTGTTAATCATTTTCTGTTTTCTTTTACATTTTGATAGAGGAGGCAAAGTTTCTGTACTGGAAGAGTGTTTATTTTTGCTAAATGACTGTATTAGTTGTTTTGATTGAACTTTTTGTACAAACTCTGCTAGAGATGGATGCTTATTTTGGACATTTTTATTTTCATTTGCTCTATTTCTGTGTTGCTTTCTACGGACTTGCTTTCTGGTAGGCATTCTGTGTAGTCTGTTCAAACAAAAAATAGAAGGTATGGGTTGGGCTGTTGTGCAATGTATGGGCCTCATTACGAGGTTGTAGGTAGCCATGGTGCTATTAGCGCCATGGCTGCCTCCAAACTCGTTCCGACTCCGCCCTGGTGAATGGAGCAATTACCGATCCATTCCAAGGTTGGCGGGACCGGTAATTCCCCATTCACCAGGGCCATTCCCCAGTCCCATTTGAGGCCCCATAGGGCTCAATGGGAATGGGGAAGGCGCTAATAACGGTACCGCAAATAGCGGTACCGTTATTAGCTCTAGAGTCCCTTTGTGGGTCCCGTCCTTAACACCTGAAAAAAACAGGCGTTAAGGAAGGACCTGCAAAGCGAACTCATAGTAGGGTGCTAAGGGATTACCGGCACTGGTGCCCTTACCGGTGCCGGTAATCCCTTACAGCCCACCGTGTAATGAGGCCCTATGTGTGCTGTGTGCATGAGTCTCTGAGTATGTTGGTAAAGATGTATGTGGTGCTGTGTGATTGTGCATTGGGCATCTACAATTAGTTGGGAAGGCTATTCTTCTATTTCTGTGTTAATATAATGTGGTTCAGATGACAGTAGAAAGTGAGCTGGTGGTGAGGATAAGCACTAATAGTAAATCAAATGGTATATAATTAAAACAATTCTTTGTTTTGTAATACTAATATTCTAGGGGCTGAGCTATGTTATTTGTGCTCTGAAAAACAGGTATTTGTGTGCCATTCTGTGTGCTAATCCCTGTTTAATAAATGGTGATTTGTGGGTAGAATGGTACACAAATCTGTGTTTTTTTGGTGCACAAATGACATGAATCACCCGCACAGTGTGTTTGAGTAATATATTTTAATAACAAGATGATACATATAACAATTAACATTATAACAGTAACAGTGGAAACAATTTAAAATTGAGAATCAGACCAAGAAAACAGTAAGTAGACCAATTAAACTGAAGGAGAGTAGTGCAGTAGATGTGAGAGAGAGGGAAGGGTGGGGAAGAGGAGTAGGAGGGAAACGGATAGGGTTAAAGGTGAGAATGGGGGCAGAGGGAAGGGGAGGGAGATGATTAAGGAGATAAGGCAAGGGGGAGGGGCTAAGAAGGTGGGAGAGGTTTCATGTTGGGGAATGGAGAAGGAGAGATTTGAGGAAAGTGTAGAAATAGAGCGGAGTGAGAGAGGTAAGGAGTTCCAGTGCAGGGGGGCTAGAAGATGGAAAGAGCGGAAACAGGATGTGGCACAAGGGGAAGGAGGAATAGTGAGAAGAAAGTGGTCAGCAGAGTGAAGGAAGTGGGAGGGAGTGTAGAAAGAGAGGAGAGAGGAGAGATAAGGGAGAGCAAGATTGTGGGGAGATTTAAAGACTAGGCAGAGAAACTAAGGTAGTATTGTACTTACTCTTTTTTTGTGGAATTAGCAGGTTTCTTTTTAGTTGGTGTTTGTAGTTCAGATGTTGCTGTTTTCCAGGAGAGTGGTCATCACTGCAATTGTAAAAGAAAGAAGTCAGTAATGTTGTGTATTTATAGCAGTGATGTTAATTGAGAGATTCATTTTTATGTCTTTGTAGTAGTATTCTTATTGGATTTCTGAACATAGTGTATGCATGCAGTTTCATTTGACTATGTGCAGCCTTTATATTGTATTTATATTATGTTAGTTCAACATGCTTTGTAAATGAGTGGAATATTAAGTGTATGAAATTAATTTTCTTTTTTTTTTTAAAGCTGTGTTATAGAATGTTAGGAGAAAGAAGAAATAATGTTATATTTATTTTGCAATTTTTATTAGGTAAATGGTAGAAACTGTATAGAAAAGCATGGAATATATGTATTTGTGAAGCTGTGGGTAATAAAGTAGAAGGATGTGAGTTACAGGTAGTGGTGTTATTACAGCTGGGAGCATTTCAATGATAATGTCTATGTGTGTGAGTGTATGAAGATGCATGAAATTCTACTGGCTGTATGTAATTTTATGATACACTACTAAGTGTTTTTCCACAATTATATTGTTATTTCTTCCATCTTCTAATATTATAATTTTTTAGATAGGCGTGTGTGTAAAAAAAAAGAATTAGATAGCAGACAGGTTTGGAAGTGATGGTTGATTTTAGCAGATGGAAAAAATGACAATAAGTTCATTTTATAGGCTATACAGGTTAAGTGGCAGTTAGTCTGTTTATATTCATTTATAAGAGTTGTACATGTACTGTGCAGAAAATATGCATACCTGTAGTTTGTATTCATGCATGTGGATATGCATGCAGCTGCAAGTAGAAATCTTGAAGACCTGTACAGTAGTTTTTGTAGTAGGTGCTTTCCAATGATATGAGACTTGTACTCAGACTGATCTACAGTACATTTGAAGCGCTGAACTCTGATGATGGAGTTAGATGTAGAGGTCTTGGATGTGATTGGTGGATTGTTGTGTGACTGGTTAGCTGTATCCAATGAGGGAATGGCACTGAGAGTGAAGTGGAAATGGTAGAAGGGCTGTCCAAGTTACGATATGTCCGCGGACATGGCGGTGGTCTGCGGACATTGCGTATTACATATAGGGATTTTGGGGTGGAGAGGCATCTAAATGAGAATGAGCAGAGCAATAAAAGGTCAGTAAAGTTTAGTGGGTGTGTTGTGTAAGGAGACAATTTGTCAGAAAGTCTTTTTCATAAGAAAAGAACAGTTAGCTATGGCTGTGTGTTTCAGAAAACAGATTGTCTGGATTTTGGGAGACTCAGGTATACATTGGTTGGAGGTGCATGCACAACGCTGTGGAGTAGCTGCAGATCTTGGATTCCCTCATGTGGAAGTGCACTGGCATGGAGTGCGTGGAATGAAGTGGCTGGACCTGGTACCTCTCTGTGCTAGTTTGGAGACAGCTTCATCCAGACATAATTATAATTCATTGTGGAGGGAACAGTTTAGGACATGTGTCAGGAATTTCTTTGCAATTTGCGATGAAAGAAGGACTTGGGAAGGTCATAGACATGTTTCCAAATTCCCAAGTAATATTTTCTCGTATTGCGCAGAGACAAATGTGGCTGTGTTCTTCTTCATTTGGTCCACAAATGGAGAAAACAAGGAGGAATGTTATTAAGGCTGTGTGTGCCTTTTTAGGAGATGTTGGCATGTCCTCTTTTCACAATGAAAATATTATGTTTCGTAGCACATACATTTTTCGCAGAGATGGAGTTCATCTTATTTATGCTGGTAAATATGCTGGTGAGAAATTTACAAAATGCATTGCGTCCTTTTGTGGAATTACAGCCATCCATTTTGCAGTAGGTGTTGACTATTTCAAGTTTTTCAAACACAAAAAAACACCACCAAAAGGCTCTTTTCAGAGCCACCACTTCCTCCCAGAGAAAAGTGCAATGATTTTGATAGGGCAGCACCCCAACATTTTTGATGTTCGCGAATTGTCCGTGGACTTCTAAAAAAAAAAATGCACAGGGCCCTGCTCCATTTATTTGCCACTTCTATTTTTAGACTGTGAAAGGCAGCTCTGAAAAGAGCCTTTTTTGGGGGGGATTTTTGTTGTTTTATATTTATTTTGTTTTTTTACACACGACACACTAGGAGAGGAGGGGAAAGGAGGGTAAGGAACACCAACCACGGGGATAAGAAAGGGCGGGTGGAGAGAGGAAGATGTAGGGTGGGCCTTACTTAGGTAGTGGCCAGGTCTTCTCGTGCTCAGAGACCGTAGTCTTGAAAGCACTTCGAAGTCTCTTCCCCCCTACAGAGTACTGCGTCGCAGTGCATACACAAAACTGTGACCCTCGAAAGGTAAGGGTCATCAGCATTGTGAATGGCCTGTGAGGCAGCTGGAGGTATGCGCTCTCCCACAGGAGTGTGCCTTATGGTGAGAGGAGCAGAAACAGAGGATGAAGTAGAGGAACTCAACCTACTACGCTCCTCACAAGGTACAACCTTGCGAACGGCCCACCATGGAACAACCTTAGGTGTCGCTTCATAGTTGTCGTACCAAAGCTGTACGAACCAAGCCTCCCGCGACTCAGCACCATTTTGCACTTGTTGCAGGTGACTTTGTTCGCGCGCGCCTTGGGTACGTTACCATGAATGGTAAATAACCGCCACACCCAAGACTCACGGCGAGTGCTGGTAGTAGGGACTTCCTCATCCTCGTCATCCTCTTCATCCTCCTCTACATCCTCACGCCTGTCCTCTCCTCAGGCCCTTGGGGAGGTGGTGGTGGTGGAGGGGGTGGGGGTGGTGCTGAGGCAGATGTAGCACCAGGTTGAAGTACAGCAGCCATGGATGCAATCTGGTTTAAAGATGCAAATGGAAAGGCAGCAAAAGCATGTCAATCTTCAATAGCAGAAAGACAGAATGAAGATGAGCTCTGGGGTGTGGCCTTTTATAGGGGTGCAGGTGAACGCTCCGTGGACACCCACGCTGTCCGCAGACAGATCGAACACACCAAAAAGGCTCATAAACTTCAAAAAAGTATGTAAAAAGTCAGGGTCATTGTCTGGGACATGTGCTATGGTGGATTTCTACTATACAATACTGTTGATTGCGTGAAAAGGTACTTTTAAAATGTTTGGGGACCTGGACAGTGTCCGCAATTCAGGACACACGCTAAGCGTGGGTGCGGTCACATGATGGCGCTGCGAACATGTCCGCGAAGGGAACGGGTGTCCGCAGGACACCAAATGCACGGGAACGGTTGTGCGCATGCGCGCAGGTGTTCTACGGACAGTGTTCGGGTCCTGAAACTAATTAAAAGTGCGACACAAGTGAGATGAACAGTTATGGACAGGTGCGATGTTCAGAGAACTTATGGCTGTGGTGCGCATGTGCGTAGATGTTCTTCAGGCAGTACGGACAGGTATAGTGTCCTTAGGACACCCCCATTTTGCGTATACGGACATCCCGGACACCGTGCTTGTTCTTAGAACAGTTTCAACTTGCTTGCGAACAGTACGGACAGGTATAGTGTCCTTAGGACACCTCCATTTTGGTTAATTGCAGACATCCCGGACACCGAGTATGTTCTAAGAACGGTTCCATTTTGTTTGCGAACAGTACAGACAGTTGTACTTTCCTTAGGACACCTCCATTTTGGTTTATTACGGCGAACAGTACGGACAGGTATAGTGTCCTTAGGACACCTCCATTTTGGTTTATTATGGACATCCCGGACACTGATTGTGTTCTTAGAACAGTTTCAACTTGCCTGCGAACAGTACGGACAGTTGTAGTGTCCTTAGTACACCTCCATTTTGGTTTATTACGGACATCCCAGACACCAAGTGTGTTCGTAGAACAGTTTCAACTTGCCTGCGAACAATATGGACAGGTATGGTGTCCTTAGGACACTTCCATTTTGGTTAATTGCGGACATCCCGGACACTGAGTGTGTTCTAAGAACGGTTCCATTTTGCTTGCGGACAGTACGGACAGATATAGTGTCCTTAGGACACCCCCATTTTGGTTAATTACGGACATCCCGGACACCCGCGCTGTCCGCGGACACCCAAATGCCGTTTAAAAAAAAACACAAAAAATAACTGAAATAAAACACATATAATATTTTTGTTTTATTATATATAGATGTACAATTTATGAAAGAGAAGGGGAAGTAGAAACTGACACAAACACAGGGGGATTGGGGGTTTCAAGAGGATGGATAGGAGGAGATGAAGGGATGGAAGTCTCATCAAAACGTTTTTCTTTGTCGAGAGGGTTTGGGGATAATTGACTGGGATATGGAGAGGGGGGACAGGTACATGTGGGACAATGGTATTTAATTTTTTCTTTTATGTGGTCCTCCACAATGTTTTTCAAATGGGTGGAATTTGCCATGAGCCTGTCCATTTTTTCTTCCATGCGCTGGAGACTCTTTTCCAATGTATCTTTTGGTGTACTATTTTCAATGTTTGTATGGTCTGTTAAAAATATATATATATATGTTAAGTGTACAGAAAGTAATGCTTATTAATTTGGTTATATAGAGAAGTGTCTACCATTAGTATCACTATCTTCATACATTTCCTCACGTGGGAAATTCTCCTCAAGCCACTCCAAAGTACTGGACATTTCTGTGAAAAACAAATGTATATTACTTTTATAATTTTATAAATTTGAGTGGAATGATAAAGCGAAAAAGGAATTGTAAAATAAAAAGTTGTAAACTCAAAACAATAAATACATAAATAAAAATATATTACTTTTATTGTATCTAATACAAACATTTTAGAAATGACATTTGTGATGTCATCTTTGATGTCCTGGGTGTTAGTCTTATCAGTGCACGGTGGTGGCGCGAGTTATGGTTGCTTAGCTTACCATAACTGGCGAATTTCAGGGGGTTTTCGGTTTTACTTGGAACCATAACGTCCCTTTAACAAAGTTTTTTTTCTGAATTTCATAGGTTTTTGGTAGCGCAACTTAATCATAACGTCCCTTTAACACAGTTATTTTACTATATAATTATTTCACTGCATTCCTCTTCAATTGCCCCATGAGCCATACGTTTGTCGGTGGGTCTGTCGCATCCGAGATAAAGGCATCTACAAGCTCCCCAAATGCATCTGCTTGTGTGGTACTAGCCATCCGGCGAAAACATGCCCGCTCTGCAGCACCTGTTTTGGATAATAGCGTCCACCATTTCCTTTTGGTTGGTGGTGCTCTCACTTTCCAGTCTAGAAGTATAGCTTTGCGAGCTGTAAAAAGTGTTATATGTGTAAGCCTGTGGACAATTGCTTCTGCATCCCATTCATTTATGTCAATTCCAACCAACATCGATGTGGGAGATATTGTCATCATGATACCCTTTATGCCCCTCAGTTGATGAGAGACAATGGACCAGAAAGGCATAATCTTTGGGCATGACTGAAACACATTCATAGTTCCCAATCCCCACATTTCCGCCATAACACACTGGTTGGGGTGAAATAGGTTCTATGAATGATCATCAGTTGCATTTCTCTGTTTCAGATTGCATGAGATGTATTTAATAATAGAGAAAAATTCATAGATATCTTTAATATTTAGCATAATTCTGAATCTTCCGCCCACATATCTGCCAGCGTTAAATTCCTCTTATAATGGTTATGTGTGCAGAGGGCATAAAATGTCTTGATTTTTTGATAATCCAAGGGGTCTCGAACAAATTCTGTCAAGCATTTTGATGGTTCGCAAGCCTGTGAATCTCTTGTCATGTGGGTGTTGATAACTGACTGTATGGCCCTGTATCGAAGCCAGTCTAAGTCTGATAGACCTAGTATGGTTTTGGCCTCAGAGAAAGGTATGGGATTGGCGTCTTCGAACATGTCCATAATTCTAACAATTTGTCAGCTCGTACGTTGCTGTATGTGGAACGGTTTGTGTATGCCACATGATAAAAGGGGTCGAAGTGTGATCCATGAGGTGGTCATATGTATATCCGTCCCCGAAATACTTTGCATCTTGTGCCATTGCGCTAATATGGGGCCAACGATAGGATGTTGTGAGAGAGTTCTCGGGAGTTGGTGAGGCAGAATTGCCAGGACTTCCTTTGGGGTAAAGGGTAGAAACATCTGTAGTTCTATGGAGCGCCAACTCTTGGTGTCCCCTTTATTAAGCCAGCGCTTGGCCCAGCAAAACTTAGCTGTCACGTAGTACGTCCTCCAAGATGGTAATGCTAGTCCCCTGTCAGTTTTTGCGGCTTGTTGTATGAAACTTTTGAGTCGCGCTTTCTTGCCCCTCCAAATGAATTTCATCTTGTGTTTACCAAAACCTTCATACATTGCCCTCATTGGAGGCATTGGTAGCATGAAGGATGAATATATCAACTGAGGGAGTGAGTTCAACTTGAGCACCTCGATTCTGCCTGTGAGCAAAAGGGGCATTACAGTCCATTTCACCATGTCTTGTTTCAGTCAGGGATTTGAAGTCTGGGCTGACCATCACTCCGAAATATTTAATTTGGTAAGATTGGAGTCTGAATGGGGCCACTCTTCCCGGGTCCCATGGAATATCTAGGTGCAGGGGCATTACTTCCGACTTGTCCCAGTTGACACTATACCCAGCTATGGGGCCATAATCCTGCAGCATGGCACATATGCAAGTTATGGACTGGGAGTATAGACTAATACATAGTATAAATCATCGACATAGAGAGACACTTTGTGATATTCAGTGCCCTTGTAAATACCAGACCATTCCTCATATATGTGCAAATTGGCATGCCGGGGTCCAATCGTCAGTGCATAGAGAAGGGTCGATAATGGGCAACCTTGGCGGGTGCCGGTATATAACAGAAAGGGTTCAGATGTAAGGTTACTGGTAACCACTGAGGCATGCAGCTCATTGAATAAGGGGCGTATCATTTGCACAAAGTTGCCAACAAGACCACATTTATGGAGAACCGTGAACATGTAGTGTACTGTGTCAAAAGCCTTTTCAGCATCGAGCGAGAGGACTGCACCCTCAGGGCTTGAGTCGCCCTCCATAATTTGTAGAAGACATCTAAGATTATACAATGAATGTCAGTTTAAGATAAAGCCGGTCTGGTTTTGAAGGATGAGCTTATGAAGTAATCGTTCTAGCCATGACAGGCATTTCGCCTGTATCTTTCATTGATATTAGGCAATAAGAGCTGCATTGGATTCTATTTCGCCCTTCTTTTATGAAAGACTACGATACTGGCCTTCAACAAAGAGGGTGGGAGGTGATGTAGGTCTGTGGCTTTCCGGACATTTGTCCGAGTCAGGGGGCCACTGTGTCCACCATTAGCTTGTATATGTCGATTGGAAAGCTGCGTGGGCCTGCTGCTTTCCCAGAGGTCAGCCCCATAATGACGCAAGTGATCTCCTCATCAGAGAAAGGATCAAACAATAGGGTAAGGTCCTCCTGGGCAGACCGAAGGACTGGTATCAACTGTAGGAAAGCGTGCATTGTTCCATATCTCTGTCAGGGGGAGCTGCATAGAGTTGGCAGTAATATTCTGCAAATCTTTGTTTTATGGTTTGATCTCCTTATTTGCCGTATCCTCACAATGAGCAGTGCCGCTCTTAAGGGCGAGAGCCATCATTTGAAGGGTCTATCTGCCTCGGAAAAGAGAGCGTGTGCCCATTTGGAGAAGGCCTTTTGGGCACATAATGTTTTAATATGCGTGATTTTAGACCGCAATAATGCGAGAGTTAGTGCATATTATCCTGCCAAAATCTCACTGAGCCCTGTGTAAGGAGTTCTATCATGTCGTAGCACTGCAGAGCCATTAGATTTAAGAGCCAAGAGGGTGACATTTGTGGTACATATAGGAGTGTAATGCACATTAGGACTGGGGCATGGTGGGACAATGTCATAGGGAGAATCGTACATTAATCTATAGCGTGTATAGCATTACATGGGAGAAGCCAGTAGTCATGACGGTAGTAACATTGATTGTGAGTAGAATAAAAAGTATAGTTTCTCTTATCCTTGTGTATATGTATGTCTCCACACAACTACGAATTGCAAATCGGACATCAACTGCAGAGAGTGCGAACTTTATTCGGGGAGGGGCATTCTGCGCTAAAGAGGGATTGTACCTCTATAGGTAGTGTGATAGGGCGCCATTCAGGTCACCTCCCACGATTGTAAGAAAGCCCATATATGGTGCACATGCAGTGAACGTATGTGTAAAAACCATGGCGAATCTGGTGTGAGGCCATATATGTTAATAAGAGTAATCCACTGCTGGAAAAGAAGCCCTTGTAACAAAACAGAGCACCCTTCTTAGTCGCTCTTGGTGGCGAGAATTGTCATGGAGATCCGTTTGTAAATCAAAATGGAGAACCCCCGTTTCCCACGATATGGTGAATGGACGGCTGTATCAACCAAACCTCTGCAGAACTTTTCCCTGCATCCAAGTGCGTTTTTTGTAAAAAAAAAAAAAAAAGGCTGTTCCCCTGGAAATCTCACAGGAAGCTCAGCAGATGCTGCAGCTTAATAGGGTGACACAACCCCTGAACATTGATTGTGATACATGTAAGTGTAGCCATTACTACTAGTAAGCATTATGCGCCGGGCAGATATCTCGCCCCAGGTGCGAGAGCATACATCATGGTTGAACAGGATACCAATAAATGTCTGTAATGAATGAAAAATGTAAATCCACTGACAAATGTCCCTGAGAAACTAAACCCACAACATTGGGGCCTAGGAACATGATCCCCATCCAACAACAGAAAAACCCATGCTACAGGCATAAAGGGGGATATAGAACTCCCCCCTTAACCCTGCCACATTTTAAACATTGCAATCATCAACAAGTGGTGTGAAACGACTTTACAGAACATAACCATTAATCTGTGGTAAGAGGGAATCGATGGCCCGCATGTAAGGAGCTTAGCCGATCTGCCGTCCCATTTCAACACAGTTATGACCTATAGTGTTTGAAAATCCTAGTGGTGCCACATAGCGGTATAAAAGGATACAGGACCATGACAGGAGAGAGGACAGGCATGACTCGAGAGCGAGCCACGTGCTTCAACAAGCTACAACAAGCTTCCTCGGAGGTGGTTGTAGAGTGTTCCAAAAGGAGGGTCATGTATCCATTTCACCTCTTCGGACACCTGTCACGTTTGTGTCCATGGCCCTCGGGCTGTCGCCCAGCTTTCTTCCATTCCTGTTGTGTGTTGGTTCCACATTGTGTCATTGAGTTACGTGTGTCTACCATCCTGATTTTTGGCTCCGGTATATTTTCTGTCACCACTAATTCTTGTAACTTCAGAAATCTCCACGTGTCTTCGGGTGAGTCGAACGTCTGCCACTACGATCTATTTGGATAGAGAACATTTCATGAAAATGTAGGTAGTTGTGGTAGCTTGAGTCCTCTAGAGCCTCAAAGATTGGGTTAAAGCTTCTTCTGTGCTTCGACGCCTCATCAGAGAAGTAATTAAAGATTAGCACCATCATGCCACCCACCAGGATGGAGTCCGCCATTCGGTAAGCCTTCAGAATCATCCGCTTATGTTGTAAATTTAGGAAACATAGTGTTATAATTCATGGGCATTTGCCCTGGTCAGGCTTCGAAATAGGGGCATCCTCTCAATGGTTTAAGATATGATATGGCATTTGTAACGCGCCTATACACAAGCGTTTCAAGTGTTTCAAGGCGCGACGAGGCAGGGAGGGGGAAACGGGGGAAGACAGACAACGATCCTACTAGACCAGGTGTCATTCAGATCGCGCAAGTGCAGGGGAAGGGGGAAGGGACAAAGCGCATGGGGAGGGAAAGGGGCAAGTGCAGTACAAGGTAAGTATATATAATAAAAATGAATAGGGCCAGCTGGTGGCAAGTGCAGGTAAGTGCAGACAAGTGCTGGGAACGGGGGCTGTAGGGATACAGAGACAGTCCCGCAGAGCAGGGGTTGCCAGCGAGGCAGTGCAAGTGCAGAGTGGCTGGGCCCAGGACCGAGGTCGGCGAGAGTGGCCCAGTTGCAGATTCGGTGCAGATTCAGCGAAGAATTAGCAGGGGAGAGGGAGAGGGAAAGCAGAAGCAAAGAGGAAGGTTTTGAGGTGCTTCCGGAACCGCAGATGGTTCTCCTCAAGTTTCAGGGAGGCAGGAAGGCTGTTCCAGAGGGAGGCCCCTGCCGCGGAGAGAGATCTACCCCCAGCTCGTTGCTTCGAGAAGCAGCTGACCCAGAGGGAGTTGGAGACGGATGAGCGAAGGGCTCGGGAAAGAAGATATTTAGGAAGAGAGAGTTGAAGGTATTTAGGCCCCAGGCCCCAGAAGGCCTTGTGGACAATGCAGAGGGTTTTGAACTTTATCCTCGCAGCCACTGGGAGCCAGTGTAGAGACTTCAGTCCTGGAGAGATACGGTCCCTGGGCTTAAGGCCAAGGACAAGTCTCGCAGTTCTGTTCTGGATGAGTTGCAGAGGGCGGAAAGTGGAGGCAGGCAGATTAAGATAGAGGCTGTTAACAGTAGTCCAGCTTTGAGAGAACCAGGGCTCGTGAGACAGTGAGCTTCTGGGGGAAGGAGAGGAAGGGAAGAATACCTCTGAGGAGGTGCAGCTGGTAGTGTGACTTTTTAGAGACGTCAGATATATGAGGAGAGAAGGAGAGTGTGTAGTCGAAGATAACCCCGAGGTTTTTTGCCGTGCAGGTAGGTGCAGGAAGAGGGCCAAGAGAGGCCGACCAGAGAGCTGCAGGGAAGGAGGGTGTGGGTGTGCCGATGAGTAGAATCTCAGTCTTACTGGCATTAAGGCAGAGGTCATTGGCAGCACACCATTCCTGGATAGCCGACAGACAGTCAGAGATGAGGGAAGCAGAGGAGGAGGCCGAGGGTAGCCTGAAAATGAGCTGGGTATCGTCCGCATAGCACTGAAAGTTGGGGCAGAGAGCGGCGATGCGGTGGGCAAGGAGTGCCAGGTACTGGTTGAACAGCCAGGGGGAGAGATTTGATCCCTGGGGGACACCACAGGTGGAGAAAAAGATGTCAGAGAGGAAGGACCCCAGTTGGACCTGGGAGGGTCGATTGGAGAGGAAAGAGGTCAGCCACGCCAGAGCCTGACCAGTGATACCCAGGTTATCACGGAGACGGTTGAGCAGGATGGCATGGTTGACAGTGTCAAAGGCAGAAGAGACATCGAGCAGAATGAGAACACACGGAGTGTTGGAGTGAAGGTTCAAGAGTAGGTCCTCACGGATGTTCAGGAGAGCAGTTTCCGTGCTTCTGGCAGCTCTGAAGCCAGATTGATGGTCATGAAGACTGCCAACAGATTCAGCATGGAGGTTAAGCTGGGAGATGGCCAGTTTCTCCAGGAGCTTGCCCAGGAAGGGAGTGATGGAGATTGGGCGATAGTTAGCCGGGCAGGAGGGGTCAGAAGAGGGTTTCTTAAGAAGAGGGTGCACAAGGGAGTGCTTAAGGGGGGATGGGAAGACTCCAGAGGCGAAGGAGTGGTTGCAAAAGTCAGCCAGGGCAGGAGCCAGGGCAGGAGCCAGGGCGTTGATGTGGTCCTTGATAGTTTTGGAGGAACAGGGGTGACCCTGTTTAGATGAGACTTTCATAGATCGAACTTGTCTGGAAACCTCATCAGCAGAGAAAAGGGGAAAGGCAGAGAAGGAGGGAGGAGAGGTGGCTGTAGAAGGGCCAGAGGAAGAGCCAGGAAGAGAGGGAGGGAGGTGATAGGAGGAGAGTGAGGACAGGATGTCCTGAGTTTTAGAGATGAAGTGAGAGGCAAGTGCAGTGCAGAGGGCCTGGGGGGGACAGGAGAGGTAGAGACTGCAGCAGGGTTGGCAAGCTCCTTGCAGAGTTTAAAGAGTTCGGCCGAGTTGTTAGATGCTGCAGAGATGCGGGCTTGGATAAGGGCTCTCTTCCTGGAGAGAACGGAGAGACGGTATTGCCTTTGGAGCAGGCGGCAGGCCAGTTTGTCAGTGGATGAACATGAAGCACGCCATTTCCTCTCTGCCACCCTGCACTAGCGTTTAAGGGTAACGAGCTCCGAGTCATACCAGGAGTTACATTTGGCTTTAGGCTTCAGGCGGATTCTCATGACAGGGGCAAGGATATTAAGAGTATCAGATATAGCAGAGTGGAGCATGGAGAGGGCAGTGACAGGGTGGGAGTCAGCAGAATGGGGAGGGGGGGGTGCGAAGGTGGCAGCGAAAGCCTCAACTGACACGCGCTTCATGGGTCGGATGACCGAGAAGGTGGGTGGCAGTGGTGAGGGTGGCTTTGTCAGTGGGGTAGGGAGGGTGATGTGGGAGGATAGGAGAAAGTGATCACTCCAGGAGAGAGGAGTGGAGAGAGGGACGGAGAGGGGAAGATCAGAAGAGATCAGAGTATCAAGAGTGTGCCCTGCAGAATGAGTAGGCCCAGACGGGAGAATAGAGAGTGAGAGAGAGTCGCAGAGGTCACGAAAGAGTCCCGTGGGGGGACAGGAGACATCCAAGTGGATGTTGAAGTCACCAAGAAAGAGGAGTTGAGTGGTTGAGGACAGGAGTGAGGAGGAGAGGTCAGCCCACTCGGAGAGGAAGGAGGAGATTTGACCAGGTGGCCGATAGATAGTAGCCACGGTAAGGGAATGGCTAGGAGAGAGAGAGAGACGGCAGACAAGGCATTCAAAAGAGGAGTATGACTGCGTAGGAGTGACAGTGGCAGGAATCCACTCAGGGAAGATAAGGGCTACACCCCCCCAGCACGGTTGGGCCTGGGCACGGAGAGGATCTTGTAGCCGTCAGGTAGGAGTGTGTCAAAGCTGGTGACAGAGCTGGCCGTGAACCATGTCTCAGTGAGACCGAGGACGTCAAGGTCCAGTTCCTCAAGAAGGTGACAGATATCAGAAGAATGCTTGATTGCAGAGCGAGAGTTAAGAGTGGCAATGTGGAGAAGGTTGCCATCCTTGAAGGACTTCCGGGGAGGGGTACAGATCAGAGGTACGCCCTGTGGAGGTGTAGAAGAAGGAGCAAGAGAGGGGGCAGGGAGGGAGGGTAGAGGCAAGGTAGCCGAGGACAGAGGAGGGGGGACAGCAGGAGAGGAAAGGAAGTTAATGAGGCATGGGCAGCGTCTGTCAAAGAGGTGAAGGTTGGCCTGAGGGCCTTGGACCAAGACGGTCCCGTTAGTGTAGACATTAATGATGGCCTTAGAGGAGTAGAAGGAGGCCAAGAGGACATCCCAGCGGGTGCCACCATTAATGGGAGAAGAGGAGAAAGGAGAGAGCACAGAGACCATATGAAGGGTCCATAGGTCAGGCGAAGGCACGAAAAAGAGGATGTCAGTGAGAGTTTCCTTTGAGCAGGCACTAGTGTAGGTGTCAGCGATAGGGAGACCTGGGTTGGAGACCAGGATGTCCTTTTTAAACTTTTTCCTAACAGATTTAGTGAGGAGAGCAGGGTAGTCAATAGAGAAGCAGTTAGAGAAGATAGGCGAGATGGAGAGCACCATGGAGTAGGAGGGAGTGGGGGTGGAGGACAGGCGAAACGAGAGCACGCAGGCAGTGAGAGAGCGGCCAGCCCTAGTTTACCACATTACAGAACAGTGCACCTCCAGTGCATTAGTGCGTATTAGGTACAGAGGCCACCTAAGTTTGAGAATCCTGCGGGGGAAGAAAAACCCTGATTACCACAATTCAGAACAGTGAGAGCGTATTAGGTACAGAGCCCATCTAAGTTTGAGAATCCTGCGGGGGGAGAAAAACCCTGATTACCACAATTCAGAACAGTGAGAGCGTATTAGGTACAGAGGCCACCTAAGTTTGAGAATCCTGCGGGGGGAGAAAAAACCCTGATTACCACAATTCAGAACAGTGAGAGCGTATTAGGTACAGAGGCCACCTAAGTTTGAGAATCCTGCGGGGGGAGAAAAACCCTGAAGATCTGATATCCGTGAGTTGGCGTTTGTCCTGAAAGAGCTGATATAGGAACCCTTCAAGGGCTGCACCTTCTGCATTCTTGGGCATTCGTAGATTGTTTCACTGTGACCTGTTTTCTAGGTCTTCGACCTTAGCCTCTAGTCTTTGTACTTCTTTAATCAGGCCATCTACATTGGTAGACATAGAGTCATGATTGTCCTCCAGGGCAATAATATGTCTCTCATTGCCTGTATTGCATTCTGTTTGGACGTCTAGCCGTGTGTTAATGTATTTGAGCTCTTATACAATGTTTTGCACAGTTTTGTGTGTCTCTTGTATCCACTGGGAAATGGTTTTCATTTTAGTCAGGATCAGTTGGAGTTGTGTAGACACATCCTTTTTGGCCGGGTAACACGTTGACATTCGTAGGCCACTTGATATGATATGATATGATTGTTTATTTATATAGCGCCTATACACAATGTGTTTCAAAGCGCTTCAAGGCAAGGGAGGGGACAAGGGAAAATACAACCACATTCTTACAGGCCATGAACAGTAAGGATGTGAAATTAACTATCGTACTCGGCCTGACGACATTTCAGATAGTGGAAGAGCTAAGACATAGATAAGGAAGGGAGGGGGAGAGTGGGAAGGAAATGGAAACAGACAGGCGACTACCGTACTAGGCCTGACGACATTTCTGGTAGAGCCGGAGAAAAACAAAAGGTGAGGGAGAGGGGTGCAGAAAGGGAGGGGAGGAACAAAACAAGCGACTATCATACTAGGCCTGACGACATTTCAGATAGTGCTGGAGGGGTGGTGGGAAGGAAAAAAACAGTAATGGGAGGATGGAGGAAACAGACGAGGTTGCTATCATATTAGGTCCAGGGACAATTCTGATAGAGTAAGTGCATTGAAGCGAGACACGATGCAGCGGCAGACTCTGCGAAAAATTACAGGCATACCTGGGTCATATCCCCCTGTTCCAAAATGGTGGGACCAATGTCGCTTCCTTCAACTGAGAATTTGGTTCAGGTCTGCAATAATGTGTGCAGATCTGTAGTGCTATGACCAGCTTTGATAACCACCACAGCCACTGTCATTGATCTGAGAAGTGGCACAGTGTTTCACAATGGCACAGTATCAGGACCGCTGGTTGTCACGGTCAGAGGGTCATTAGTGATTGTGTCTAGCAGGGTATAGTCATCATGAACTAGTAAGATCAGTCCCCAGTCAAAGGTAAAGGCATCTACTGCTCAGCTGGTGCACGGCTCTGATTCATATACGAGGGTCATATTAATGGCACCATTTTGAAAGGACTGTTGGACACCGGGCATTCATTTTACTGTACTGCAGAGCCATAACGGGCAGGTCGGAAACGCCAAAGGGGTTGTCAGTGTCATGAGGCGTAATGCTTATTCCCCAAACCACTTAGGCCTGTATAAAATCACTCATCGCTCCAGTGGTGTACAGTCAGCGCCATTTCCATGGGCCGGGAAGTTCGCTCTCCGTCAGGCTATTGTTGTGCACACGACTCGCCATGCAGTTTCAGAGCCACTGCTGTTGTCCCTGAATGATTGGGGTCAGCTGTTGCAGTGTTCCTGCTGTCTTCCTCGAGTTAATGGCGGGCCACACATTCCCCACTCCGGGGTAGACTTGTGTCGCCCTTCCAGCAGTTCAATAGGGTGACATGATCCACTGTGCCGACCAGTGTTCTGGACAGCTGTATGCCGCAACGAAACACGCCAGAAGTCATACGGGTGGTGCACGGCCTCAGCGGCACCCCTGCTGCAGTGTCGTTACATGGGGGAACAGGATCTAGCAGGTAAGGAAATTAACAGCCCGCTCGTCCTTCACGGAGCTCTCGCACCCTGCAGCCATCTTGATCAGGCTCTCCAGTGCCCCCTACCAACTGGAGAGCTGTTTGAGCTGGTAACATCCTTCATGATCTGAGTAAAAAAGTGTTTCAATCTACTTGCAACATCCTCCTGTTTACTGATGCAGACACTACAGTGAGGAGCGAGCCATACCAGGTGGCAGGCCCGTTTTGTCAGTTCTGGTAGGTGGGAGGTGTAGTTGGCAAGGGACACTGAGAGATAGAGAGAGAGACAGAGAGAGAGAAGGAATGGGAGGAGAGTGAGAGCGATGCTATAACCAGCACTCAGTAAGATCGAGGCGCTGGAGGATTCTACGACAAAGAGGAAGTACGTACATATTTTGGAGATAGATCTTCAGGCAAGGAGCACTCCACCCAACATCCATTCTCACAGAAACTGACTTTATGGCTCACAGACCAATATAGATGTGTTTCAATAGGGTGACTGTGTTCTAATAGAGGAAGCAGAGCCCCTTGCGGGAATCTCGCACTGCAGGGCTGTAGTTACTGATGAAGACTAGCATTGAGACTACTGACTGGGTCCTTATCCCTTGACATAATTTAAATACCAGATTGAGATAGGACCACAAATCATAGACACATCCTTTCATTTAGAAGCCTGACCATGACTTCCCATTGAGCTTCAGTAACCATTTGGCTGAGGAAAATTCACTCTCCAAAAGAGTGTCATTAATATTGAAAAAATGGTCAACCCCCAACACTGGTCCTGATGACGGTTCTCACTAGGAAGCCGTGTCTTGTTCAGGTTCAGGGTAGGCTTCAGGTGTCTCAACTAGGCATGTACCCTAAAGTAATCCCTGTTTTGCTCTGGGATCTCCTAACCTCATACCAGTATCTGACAGTCTGAAAACAACCTTGGAGTTAATTGCCTGATTGCCCCAATATGGGCATACCTTCTTGCTGTAAATCTGATTGGCTGCAGACTTGAACTAGAGAAGCCATATATTGGGTGGGAGAATGCTGGTATTAAATAAACAAAACACCAGCTGATAAATAGCGTGGGAGTCACTGAGAAAAATGAAAGTTAATGAATGAAAAGATTTTTCCAATAAGTCATTGACCCTCTACAAGTGTGTTTGTGTAAAACTTCTTTCAAGACTATGCTATACAGATAACAAAGGGCACCGTGGCATGTATTATAGCCTCTAGTGACTCAACGTCTTGCCCCAAAGAAAGAAACTTTAGTTGAGAGCTAAGATTACTAAGACCAGAGGGCTTTCCTATTTATTCATTCATCCTGTCTGACTCACTTGGGAGCTTTGCTCAGAGAAAGTCCCATACAGGACTGAATGTAAAATGTTGCTCACACGAATGTCAAAAAATAGAAAATGTTTTGTGAGTCAGTGATTTATTTTAATTGTGACTATCTACTTCCTTTCTCTTACGCAATGTTTCTAGGCTCTTCCTTCTGACGAGGAAGGGGATTTCTAAAACATCCTGTTTCAAAATATTTTACATGTGTACATCTATTGATAACAACGAATTTCCTTTTTTACCTCAGACACTTTATTTATTTCATTAGTGAAGCGCACAGCAACCCGTGGGCATCGAGGCACTTGTTTTTCCTGAAAGGTTGCAAGGATATCAAGTTGTATATATTTTGAAAATATTTATATTAAAAACATGTTTGATAGGTCTTCTTCAACCATCACAATAAATACGATGCATCCATTGGTACATCCCTGGAACAAAGATCTCAAACTTGTAAAAAGCCACTCTTTACTAAAACCATCATGCATGATGCAGACAGATTGAAAGCTATTAAGCATGCTTATCTGATGTTTTCAACATGTTTCTAGCTGAGTTGTGACAATTGTTTTCCAGAATCGTATAGCGCCAGAGAAGGCCTGCTATTGGTTGATAGTTTTGCAAGACAAAGGGCTCCAGCAAGGGAATTTTCAACAGGGGAGTGATAATGGTTTCTTTCAGGTAAGGGGGAACAGTTCCCTGTTGCAGCAAAAAAGTGATAAGCTTTACTACTGAGGCCCTTAGAGCTTTGGCATGGAGACGGGCAGGTAGAGCTGAACGATCATTCTCCGGCCAGGTGGTACCTTTCAGTGATACCATCAGTGAGATAATGTTTTCTTGGGAGGTCAACTTTAAAATCAAATTGATGACCTACTGTAACTTAGTTATGCGAATAGAAGATTGTAGTCTTCCCAAAACGTGGCTACTTTAGAAATAAAAAAAAATATGTATGCCAGCTGCCATTTCCTGAAATGGAGATGTAGAGCTAAAAATCAAACAAGGACAGAGGAAGGACTGATCTACTTGAAATCATTTATTGGGATGATTAATGGATTGAGAGATTTGTTGTTGAATGAAAAAGCGTTCACAGTTGTAAATTGCTGTTTTATAGGTTTTCATGGCATGTTTGCATTTTAAGAGGGGAGTGTGAGACTTCAGATTTCTTCCACATCCTTTCTGACTTTCGATAATCACCATTACGTGATGTTAAGGCTGGTGAAAACCTCTGCTCCTTGTTTTCACAGAGGTTTTCTTCAACTGTACCCATGAAAAGGGGACAATGACACCACAATCTGCTTGTAATGTTGCTTGGCATCGTTCACAATTAGAGATACAGGGATTTCAGGAGAAAAAGATAAATTATTTCTAGGTAAGGTCTATCGGACCCATTATATGAAGTTCTTTTCTGTTGCGAGTCATAAAGAACGCTGTATTCTTAGGTTTTTTGTTCCCAAGAGCAGAAAGGAAATGAGTCATCTGAAAAAGATGATCACATGGAAATACAGGCACAGTATTTATCAGAAAGAATCTCAGTCTCTCGCAAACATCCTGTGAAGACAGTGGCCCTTATTAGAAACAGCTGAGGAGCTGATGAAAAAGATATTTTGTCACTCAATAATTTCAGCCAATTTAATAGTCAAACAAATCATGATAGTAAAATCAAATCTTAAAATCACCTAAAATCAGAAGCATTTTATAACCAAGCACCTGAGGAGAAAAAGAATTTGTCAAAACCCACGAAACTTACATCGGGTTCCAGGTGGTCGATAACAAATGATCATTGCCATCGGGAATAGAGTGAGCAATTCTAAGACATGAGATCCAAATTGGAGACTCCAGATCCCATACTCAACCTAGTGTTCTTGGATAATTTCAAAGTTATTGTTAAAATAACTACTTTATATAAAGGGGTAAGGTAGGCAGGGAAGGAATGTCATGTGGCCCTTGCTGTAAACTACCTCCTGTTCTCTTAATCAGGTAGCTGAATGTGGAAAGAAAAATAGTTACATATTGATGTTAAGATTTCCCTTGAATTTGATGAGGAAGTGGCGAAATGCAAATATCCCCTCTAAGCTTTAAAAAGTTAAGACTGTCTTACTTTGATAATGAGTTTATGGCAAATTGCCCATTATAAATTCCTCATGCATCTCCGCAAAGCCTTAATTCTGTATTTGTTAAGCTGCTCAATTATTCAGAACTATGAGCACATCCCTACTCTTTGTTCTGCGAGGATACCACTATACTTGGCCCCTTTCACACCCGTATATAACAGAGATCCCCCATGATAATTTAACGATTAAGAGCATTGTAATAAATCCTTTGGGGAACCGCAGCGAGACTGCCCCCAAATCTTTATTACTCTTGTTAATAATAGCCAAAATATAGCCCCCTATCTCATAAGTCTCCTAGATATCAGCAAAACCTACTCATCCTCACTGACCCCAGCTCAATTGAATCTTCTGTGGAGGAGACCTTCTAAATTCTTTACATCCTGGACATAGGATACAATATTTCAGAGGACAGAATGCTGACACACAGCATGCCCATTTGATGCCTAATCCATTTCTTATATAAAAGATATAATTGCATTGCCATCTCGCAAAATTGTCTCTGACCAGTAATGTCTGCATAACATTATGTAGGAGACCTGTCTGTATTTGAAATGTTCCCCATTATGTATTTTTTTTGCCTTGCTGTATCCTCATTTATCATTACATTTTTAGGCCTGTGAATAATGATTATTTAGCCCCTCTGTGAAAGATAGTTTTTCTATTTTCCCCACCACCCGCTGTATTTTCGTCATATTCATTTTTGGTAGGTTGCCATGTGATGATATCTGTGATGGCGGGCTATCGACTATGTCCACTGAGATTGAAGTCATCCTGCATTGGTTTGTACATAGGGGTGTGGTACATTTCTCGAGGACACTGTCTTCTGACCCAAATTGTGGACCATCTGTGTAACAGAGAATTTTCGCATTTTCTATGCGACTGATCCTCCAGTTGAGTGAAATCCGTCAGCTTCCTCTCTACATATGCTTTCGGAATTGCTGTATCTTACCTCTGCCAGGAGGTTTGATCTGATTATCTAGAATGCCAATTATGGATTTTGCTTCTGTGGTTGCTGATACGCAGACATTTCTTTTCTATGGATGAGGTTTCTCAGTATAACTGTACTTTTTCTCACATCATCTCTTCGATTGGGATTTGCAGTTCCTCTCCTGGGAATCTGTCCTTCTTACTGGTCTCTGTTTCCAGATGTGTGGATGTGCTAGACAGCACATGATGCTACTTAATGACTTTAGAATATGTATGCTCCCTGCTGCAGAGCTGCTGTTGTGGACTGTTGAACCAGAAGGTTGACGCAATATATCACATAATTAGCCTTCATATACTACTGCAAGGTTAAGTAACAGTTTTAATCGCTAGAGATCGGCTATGTTTTTATTGTATAGCAATTCTCACTTGGAAATTTCTGCTCTTGCTTACAACTTCATTGTAGTTTTTTTGGCAAGTAAGTCTCTAATTTCTAGTACAAAACACATCTGTCAACATTAAGTATGATCTGACTTGAACTCACCTTTTAAGGGAGTGTGGGTGAAAATCTAAAGGGCTCCATGTCATTTCATCGACAGAAATTACCTTGTGGTAATTAACTACGAAGTCTTACATCAAATGTTTTTATTTTTATTTTGGGGTTTATTTTGGGGGGGTTCCCCCCAGGTCTACTCGTCCCCTTAATTACTTAACCTACCCAAAACCCTCCCCACCCCCTTTTTACCCCTTCACTCATAAATACCAATATTCTTTGAAGTCATTTCAAAGAAATGACTTCATAGTAAATTAGCATGAAGTAATTACTGTTGATAAAGCAACGGGATACTATTTAAAGTGTTCCATGTTTGGACATAAAGCTCTGGACCTATTCATTACATGCTCCATTTCTTTGTGGTACAAGGATGTGTGAGAAAGGTGAATGGACTTGGCTGAGATGATGCAGGTAAACACACATGCATTGAAATTAATTGACTGTATTATGTTGAAAACCTATTACAAAAGCGACTTGCAAATATCACCTCTTAATAGCTAGTATTATGGGGCTAAATGACGAGGAATGTAAAAAAACAGGGTTTTTTTTATTTTTCGGGCCGCTTTGCTGTCATTTCTTGGATGTAGCAGGGGCTTGAAGCAAACATCTGCTCTGCCTGTTACCTGTTGCCTGTTACCCTTCTTGCATCCTACAAGAAAACAGCCATCTTCTCCACCCATGTTTAATTTTGACGTGGGGGCATGGAGGCATACATTAATATTGTAATTGGTTATTTATAATACATTTAATACCCATATGTTTCTAAGGCAGGACTGGGGATCGAACCTGTGGTGCTTGGGTCACCTTGTTTCCAAGGCCAGCGTTGCCCCTGAGCTATCCTCACAACCCCATGGATACCAGAGAAAATAGGGATTCATTGTAATGTCAGATGCGTGGCAGCTGGCATTACCACTTCTTTTCTGGATATCATTGTAAAAAGGAACAGAAATTCTGGGATTCCCATTCCTTTTCTACAGCCAGAGCACAAATGAATGAAAGTCCCATGGGAAGGGCCAAAGACAGTCATGTTTTGGAATACACAGTGGGCTTCATTAAGAGTTGGGTGGTATTTCAGTGGTAAATCTACCGAAATACAGCCAAAAGGAATTACTGTTACCCCCCACTTGGTCCAGCAAATTGAAAGCAGGATCCCAAGTGGTAGCATGGCAGTGTCATTTCCCAATTTTGGAGTCCATAGCACATGGGGATTCCAACGTTTTTTCTGATTTTTGTCGGGAAGGTCTTAGGTTTACCTCCAGCTTTTTTGCTTGAAGTTTACCTGCCACCTTACTATCCAACCTATAGTATGGTGGTGCGGTAAGGCAGTAGTAAATTAATTACCACCACCTTACTGCTGTTTTTTTTTCTACACCCCCGCACTCGTAAGGTAGCCCACTGTCCTCTCTTTGGGCTTCAGATCCCACCTTAAATGAAGGAATGAGTGTGGAAGTGAAAAATACTTGCAGCCTTCTGCTGTGCACAATGAGTCTTTGCACGCTCCTTTTCTTTTCTTCCCAATTTTTCTGTTTCAATTTTCCCTTCAGCACACCAGAAAGAGATCAGATGTTTTTTTTTGTTTTTTTTAAGTTGGCATTCTATTCATTAATTCTCCACAATAGCAGATCCGCACATTGAAATTACAATCAGTTGAATATAATAGGCACATCATATTTCCACCCAAGGACTTTCTTTGTGGATTTCTAAAAACCATGAAACTGATGAAAATGTGAACAATTGTTTCATTACGGCCTCTGGGATGTTATGACATTAGATCGCAAAGAGAGTGGTCTCGTAATATAGACAATGTATTAACAATTGTATTTAGAACTTCCTGGAAAAGGATTTCCATTAAACATAGAAGCTAGAGCAGGGCATTAAATCAAAGTCAATATGTTCCCACAAACACTGGATTCCATCGCAGACATGAGGCAAAGCCACAGCATAACATTTGAACAGTGTTAGTTTGAAAAAAATTAAACCGTTGTTTACACTGCTTTCTTCATCCCTGAATGGAGTTGCAGTTGCTGGGCAAAATTGGGCGAACCTCTTACATCTGTGTATAAATAATGGCACTGGCCCATGCAAAAATGAAACTCCAAGCTCTGGGGTTACTCTGGGGAGGAACCCTTGTTCACCCTTGCTTAGTCCCTGTCATTTGGCAGAGGTTAAATACTCACAACAATCCCCTTTATCGCATAAAAGTCGGTCCTTGCGTTTCGGCAGACCGTACTTTTTTCTACACCATTATCGCCACTTTCCTAAACCAGCCAAAATGGCTTAGAAATGTTTTCTTTCTGGGAACACTCAGGTGGCGGGACGAGTATGCTCGTCCTTTTTGCATAGACTTGCATAATAGCCTGGCACTTGACAGAAAGCTCAGACTGCAACGTCAGGGCAGCAGAAACAGTAACACCTGGAGAAGCCCACCAATTCAAAATAGGTGGAATAGGTTTTTTACACGTTCGCCAACAGGGGAACTTTTAAGTGCTTCCCCTTTGAGAAATCTACACAATGTGTGGAGGAAGATGGGTATTGAGGGAAAAGAATCACGTCCTTGAACTTGCAAGATCCGAATGCTCACAAGGCCTAGTAAGACCGCCTCTATCCTGCTCATCATTGTATTCTATTGCCCCTGGTCCCATGTTCACTCTCCTTGCCCTGTGGGCGCTTTGAAACACAATTTCTTGATGTATAAGCGCCTTACACAGGCACAATAAAATAATTCAATAAATAAATTGAGCGCAGAAAGTAAACACATGCTCAGACATCAGGGGCCCAGTATATTTTCCTCTGCGGGTCACTCTGAAAGCATGCTCCTACATCAGAAAGGCATTTCCTATTTGTCTGGCATTATCAGAGAGAGATTTCATTTCACTCCGATGCACGCTTCATGAGCCTGTCCTAGTGTCAGAGACCCAGCTCTCATTTCTCGAATGCTTCGAAAGACCATACAGGCAACAGAGACTCATCCACCCTACGAGCACTCTGTACAATCTGGGATGGGGTCCATTTCCCACTAGCCCCACAATGCTTCCATCAAGAAGGTAAACAGCTCCAGGCTTTGTAATGCTTTTAGTCAACTCAAATACACATCAGAGCCAAGGAGAGAGGAGAAACCCGCACCAAACCATCAACAGAGCAAAGAAACACCACTAGGGACTTGTGGCACCAACAGGGCAGAGACTCAATTTCGAAAAAGCAGAAAGTCTTTAATGAATGACTATACTAGTTGATCAAGATTGCCCCTGAAGTGAACACATCAGCAAATGGGTCTGTACAAATATTATATATCTGACAGTTTTGATTTATTTTGGTCCAATGATCTTCTGATTACAGCCGACACGTGTTTCGGCACAAGGACTTTCTCAAGGCATAGGTGTCAAATTGATCTTTCCATGATGCTGTAACTATTCTTCAATGCATATCAGTAGTCACTTAATCTGAGAGTTAGTCTAGCTCAAATGCTCGACTGTTGAATTAATATGACATCAATGGTGTGGGTTGTCTCTTCTCGAATATATAATCCTGCTCATGGGTGGGATATTTGGTTAGGAAACACCCTGAGCAACCTGCGTGTGTATTGCACTACACAGGCGGGTTGCTCGGGATGTTTCCTAACAAGATATTGCATCCATAGTATAGTGCAAACATCAATTTGACACCTATGCCTTGAGAAAGAGTGGGATTTGTTACCTTCTTTAATGAATGACAGGGCTATTTTCCAATTCCTGCAGATTGGTGCTTTTTACCACAATTTGTATTGATCCGCAGAATTTTCATCAATTATTCAGGAGGAGTTTGGGAGCAGGGCAGACTTCATGTATCCACCTGGTTTCCCATCAGAATGTATTTTCATACTGGTGGAAAATCCACAGATTACTCTGGAATCTGCCTGAAATTACCACCTAGCAGATTTCTTAAGAATCCATTGTAAATGTCTCTTGCAATAGTTAATTGCAGTGGACATTTACATTTTTCCACCAATATAGTAGAAAAATAAGGGCGCAAAGACAATTTCACCTTTTCTTTACCTTTTACTTTTCCACTTCCTGGTGGAAATGAGGAACAATCAACTTAAATGCAAACAGAAGTAGTACCCTCCATACAATGTACTCCTCAAATGAAAATGGCCCACTTAGTCAAGTTCCAACTCACGCAAGGACAGGCAATCACAGCCCCTTACTAAGTCCCAGACACAGAGGCAGCCCCACACAGGAGATTAGGCCCACAGCAGGGTTCCCCTCACCGCTATGCAAGCCTAAAGCCTCAGAGACAAGCAGTGTGAATGTTTGGAGAAGCAGCTAGAGAGAGCAGCCAGTTTGAGGTGGTTGAAGAAGGTAGGAGTTTGGAGGTGGCTGGAGAAGGCAGGTATCATCAGAAAGGAGGTTGGAGGTGAAAGGTGGAGGAGATTGAAGACTGGTATTAAGAGGAGGTTTTAGAAAGTAATTAGGAGGAAGTTGGAGAGAAGCCAGGAGGAGGTTGGAGAAGGTTGTCAGGAGAATGGAGAACGCTATCAAGAGGAGGCTGAGAAACATATGGAGGAGGCTGAAGGAAGCTTTTAGGAGGAGCTAGGAGATACATCAGGTGAAGGATGGAAACATCTTCAGGCTCTAGTCAGTGAGATCAGGAAATATGTGTGTGGGCGTGTTTTGCCCATGGAAGTGTGTAAGGCTTTGATTAATCAGAAGCGGCCAAGCCTATGTTGGAAGGAGGTCTGAGCATGTGGCACAGCAGTTAGAAAAGGTAAGTCAAGGCCAGGAATAGTGAGCTGGTACAGACAATAGCAGGGACCTAAGAGGGCGAGGTGGCGGATGCCCCTGAGTGGATCCTAGAAGCCATAGACAGAAGGGCCACTGGGTGTGCACTAACCACTCTGGGCACAGACCCTTGTTTCTGCTGATGTTGTTTTAATTAGATTACCTTGTAGTCCCCATTTATTTGTTTATACTCCATGAATGACCTCCAAAAATAAGGACATTTTATTTAAAGGTACATTTCCCCCTTGGCCCATTCTTCTTGATCCCTTTCAGTTTTGTGACCAGAAATACACGAACATATTATGCTGAGAGGGTAAAATACATAGCTTTCAAAGTCTGATCAATTCATCAGACGGTAGTCACACAGCAAAATGAGAAACAAAAGAAGTCTCAGTAATGGATATTTATTTCACGTAGAGGAACATGAGAGAATGTTTTATTTTAAAATCCACTTGCTGCAGGAAGAGAATGTATGGAACTCACTTGTTGTTATTATTATTATTATTATTATTATTATTAATGTATTAATAGAGTGCAGACCTAGCTTCCGGAAGCAACAGAGATTTACAAATCATAGGGGGAAGTACATGGCAAGGAATGCATCTACAAGCAACCGGGGAGGAAACAGGAGGGAGCAGATTGCTCAGTGTCAGGTTTGCTGGGGAGTGGATGGTGTGTGGACCTAGGTTTTATGGAGGAGCCATTCCTTGAAGATGAGGGACTTGAGCTCCTTCCTTAAATTTAAAAGTGAGGGGGCAAGTCTGGTGTTGATGGTGAGTTGGTTCCATGGTTTAGGGACATGGTCCTCTGACAGCCACTTTATCTATGCAAATCTGCGATCAGAAGGGACACCTAACATTACTAATTGGAACATTACTAATTGGAAAACAATTTGCAGTTCTGAGTATTATATTTTTAGCAGGCACATGTTATTCATACATAATGCGTGCACAAACATAAGAGCAAGGAGCCTCAAAAGTGGGACACAGCATTTATGAAAAAATATTGATCGTGTTACAAGGCAATCTTGAAAAGTAAGTTTCAAGACACACAATTTGAAAGTAGGATGTGTAGTTTCACATTTCCCTCACACAGAGTCTAGAGACAAGAGTTGTTTATAGGTTTTCTTCAAATTCCATTGTTGCAATCATCCTTCAGTTTCAAAATGCCTCCATCTCCTTAGAAGCCACATCCAGGTAATGACATGCAGTGACCTCAATAACCACTAACGCTTAGTAAGGGTACATTGCACCACTGTGCTAAAACTAAAGCATTAGTTCATATGTTAGTATACATATATGTGCAACTCATATGCAGTGTTATTGATGTATAGTAAATGATATCTGCTGAAATTATATATTTTTTGAATTTGTAACATTTCCGAATATGTCCATATATGGTATTGATGGACTGTTAATCATTTTGTCGAATTGAGAATTTGCACCTGATGAACGGATTGAAATCCTTAAACGTGTTGTGTTGATACCGATGAGCATAAAAAAACATCATTTTAACAAACTGGATTGTCATAGAATTGAATCATCTGAATTACATTAATAAAATTATTGTACAATATGTGGGTAAGACACTATAAACTCCTCATTTAAAACTTGGCTGATCTATTCTGTAATAAGGTGTGCAGGGGCGGAAGTATCCAATAGTTTGTATACTTTTTTATGCTGCTTATGTATCCAACTTCATGTCAAGGTTGTGTTACCACCTTTGCACCCAAATTATCTTCACAGTATTGACTATTTGATTAAATGTGTCCATGGGGAAGGTGTGGACACACACACTACTTGTTATAGACTTTGGAGCCCTTGACAGATCTGGGCATGTCGAACTCAACCAGGGTTCTGGGTGGAGGTAGAGGCAGGATCCTTAATGGATGGCTTGCATGGGCCCTTCGAGTGTCAGTCTTTAGTTTGCTCAGCTTCTCATCGGTAGATGAGCGGACATCTTGGGCCCTCTCAAGGGGAAAGTTTAACACAAGTTCCTGTTTATCTAGAAGGAGCTTGGTGAACTTGCAACATGGGATTCATCTGGTGATAAAGCACCCCGCATGCGCCAGGTCATGGAATCTGAATGGTGGTGTGCAGATGTCTCCAGAATAGCTGAGGCTATCCGGTTAATGCTCACTTAACTAGACTAGAATTGTCTTCCACACAGGGAGAATGGTCTGGGTAATAGCCTACATATGTCGCAGTGCACTGTTACGGTACACTGCCTGCTGACTGAATCAAGGAGCTTGTCCTCTTTAATTTAAGGCATGGTGGCTGAAGCAGTTGCTTCCTTCCCCTGTTGCTGCACCCATGAAACCACAGTAAACTCAGCTGGAGGGTGAGAAGCAATGCCATGTTTATTTTCAAGAATTGGTCTATTTTTCATGTCCATCTTCTTGTTGATGGGTGGGAATACCACGGCTTCTCCCAATTCTACATGGCCTCCTTAACCACAAAACCCTGTTGAATGGGAGGACACCATATGGTCCAGCCTGGTGGACATTGTCTGGGAAAGCCCTCATCTGTTCATCAAGGACGTGCCAGAGAATGGTAGGTCTCAAAATGTCTTAAAGACCAATACTCTTGCATGAAAGACCCACGCAGAGAAGGTAACCCCTTTATCCTCCTCCCTGACAAAACCCCTGACTTTTCCAAAACGTTTGTGGTAGAACCTCTGTTGTCTCTACATTGGTCAGTTGACAAGTGCAGAACTGTGTTCATGTGAATCAGGGTGCGGGGCAGGGAAGGCTGCAAAACAGCTTGAATGATCTAAGACACGGAAGTGACTTTGGAACACACCATTCTGGGCTTAGCATGGCAGACGACATGTGCTGGTGTTTGAGGGGGTTGCATTTCCCTTAAGAGGCTAATAAAGCACTCATGGATGGAGCAGTTATGATGGCAAGGAACTCCAAAAGGGCTATTGTCAGACAGATAATCTACAGGCATGGGATGTTTCAGGGGCTGATTGTAGAGAACCAATGTGTTCTACTCCCGAGAGATCCAATGACTGTCTGGAGGCAGATGCTTTAGACTCTGACAGTAGGAACACAATATGGAGGACTATAACCTCTACAAATTGCAGTCTACTTCATCTGCGGTTGAAAGGTGTGAGGTGAATGGTCGGGGTCTGGCTCGTTGGATGTGACAGTAACTCCAAACTTTCCTTATCTGTCAGATGCTTATCTACCATGTGCCTCGGTAATGGATCCATAGATGGGACAACTACTCCTTCTGAGAGGGTCATTGGTATAAAATATTTCTCTTTTACCATCTTTCCCTCCATATTTCTGTGGACCCCCAAACGTTTTACTTTTGTTTTTGAATCTGTCCTGACTTTTTACAGTGAGGTGAAGCATTCATCTTTACTCCCCTGTCCTTTTGCTCTCTTTGTTTTGGGGAAAATGATCAGTCCTTCAGACTATCAATACTGGGAAACTATGCTTCTCTTTTGTCTTTTTAACTTGTCTTTTTAACTTTTTTCCTTTTTGGTAACGTTTCAATAGTGCACACAGCCTCTTACAATGAAGTGCAATGGGGATACTTTTGTATCACCCTAGTCTTTTACAGTTGGGATTTTTGGTTGTGACAAGCTGGTGGCAGCAAACCTATTTTTGCAATTCTTTTATTATTTCTTGTGTGCACATTTGTTTTTATCGCATATTGCTACTGAATGTGGCTAATGTTCTAAAATGGCCATGTCGTGAGATTTTCACTTGTTCTGTGGCCATATTGTTGTTTGGCTTTCTTCCTGCTTTCTCAAGTCAGAAAGTCCTATATAAGGTAATGTGCTTGCCAGGGAAAGCTACTACTTTCGCAGGCTAGTGATGCCTGTGTGTCTGCTTGGCCCACGAAGGGGCTGGGACGGTCTGGTCCCACTCCACATCCATGGTGCCTGAAAGTCTAGGTGGGTGGCATGAGTTAAATCCACAGTGGTCCCTAATTGGACCACTGTTGGGTGTTTGAATGGTGTAGAACCTTACCATTAATGGGCTCGAACTTGCATCTAGTCAGGTTTTGGCATAAGAAGAGGACTCCTGCAGGCATTTATTCAGATCAGCATTGGAGTTAAGTATCCTGTGTAGAAGAGCAACTGACTGAATATCTGTGGAGGACTCCTGAAGAGATCCAACATCCATTCCTGCGTTTGGCCCGGTGAAGCCCTGCTGGACGACCTGACCTGCGAAGGCCCTGAGCGGTGCTTAAACCCTTGGACTGGTGGAACAAGCAGTCTTGAGGCGTTCTCGAGGATTCAGCCATCCTGAGTCTTCTGAGATGTCCCTGGATCACCCAATGGACTGCCCTGCTTTCCAATGGGCTGCCTACCTAGAACTGTCTGTGTTCGTTAGCACAACTTTGGTAATCGCCAGCTTGTGGGGTAAGTCGCCTTGCTGCCAAATGACAGCCTCCCAGCTCCAAGGGATCCTTATCTGTAAGGTCTTCTTCATGCACAAATTTAATAATGCCTGCTGTCACCTGTTTGTCGTGGGCAATACTGGAACTCCCCCTCCCCCAACTGGTGAAGAGTCCCGAAGAGGTCTACATCAGTGCCTTCTGCATTTCTTCATTGCCAAGGGATTCACTCTGCTCATGGAACCAACTGGAAGAATCCTTGCACCTGCAACTCCTCTGCACCTCTGACTGGAACCAACAACGGGTAAAACTACCTCCAGTGACCCCCAGTCAACCCATCTAGATATCTGGGAAAATAAGAGTCAGGGGGTAAGTAATCGCAACACATTTGTATCCCCCTGTTCTGCTTAGAATGAACCTTAGAATAAACGTTGGGTTTTCCATTCCATCGCTTTTTGATCATCGCCTCTAAAAGTAGCTGCACCTCAAAACTAGGAGCATAAATTGACTTACCAGTAACTTTGTAGAATATCTCTCTGGAACATTTCACCAACACAAGAATTCCTCCTGCATCAGACCCTTTTCCAAAGAAGAAGCTTTAGGACCTTTGGGAACAAGGCCCCATTCATCATAGGAATTGGACTTATCAAGTTAGGGTATATTTCTTGTGACTTGGTTCCATTCTACTGCATCACTACTTACCTTCCTTTTTATTGAATACATTATTGAATGCATTCCTAAGAACCTTAAGGTGACTGTGTATATGTTTATAATTGATTGTTGCCTAATATTATCACCTGCTTGTTTCATTTTGTCCTACTGTGTGTTTATGGGCCTAGAATAAGTATAGTATTGTTGTGCTTATCTGTCTCAATTGAATTATTGTGTGCTTCACTGTGTGGACACATTGTGGACCCCTGACACCACTCACCCCCCCCTTGGAATAGCCTTGAATGCTCTCCATGCTTACCTTGATTGGGTTTTGGCTAACTGCTCAGAGTTCCCCTGTTCACTATAACTAAAGTGGCCTCCTAAAATCTGTCCACCAGGCCAGATTCTAGAAATCCATCTTAACAGTCATCCACAGGGCTTCATAACCCTTTAGGTACAGGGACTCAAACAATTATATTTAGGCTTTCTGTGAAAGCCTAAATAAACACCAGAAAAACACACCCGGAAGAAAAAGTGCCTGCTAGGTTTAAACTGAAAGACCCTGTTTCCCCCTTTCCCAGTGGTGCCTTAGTATGAGCAGGGATGTGATGAAGTTTGGATTTGATGGGGTGGCTGGAGAGGGGGCCGGGCAGACAATAGGTAAAGGGCCCTCCTACTCCCCCCAAGTATGCTTGTTTGCTTTCTCCCATTTCTTCCCCTCCTGTCCCCTGACCTTATTCAAAAACACTGTACATTCAATGTTACATCATTTTCATTGTAAAATAAAACTGTATTCATGTGTGGTCAGAGATATTTTGAGAAATTGTAGACAAATTGCAGCCATTTTTATGGTTGCTGATTCAAGTCTTAAAATTGGCAAAAATTCCTCAAAATAGCCCTTGATCACTGACAAATATTTGTATTTACAAAAAATGGTTCAACATGGATTTTTCTCGGTTTGTGGTTAGAGACCCTCTGTGTATGTGTATCTGTATGGAGGAAAGCTGAAAAGTGTCTGCTGCCTTTCAGCTTTAAAAGGAAAGCCGTGTGAGGCTTTTATGTCATGTACGAGGCTTGCGTGAGGCCACAGTGTCACAGTCACCTCCAACCTCATGTGGCTCTCTAGAGCATCCGCACCCAGCAGCCCATCAGAAGCTGCAGGCCCCCTAATTGCTGCTCAGCACTTTCTTTCTTCAAGGAGCAATTTATAAATAAAGCCTCATTTAAGGGATATATATGGGTGGACAGTAACTTGAAGGTGGACGTAACCCCTTGGGTTTTTTGTGGTTGTCAAGCTTGCTCAAGTATTTGGCTACCAGGATTTTACCTGGGTTGTCATGTTCCAAGTGCGGACACTTACCAACAAGAAAACAAGTACTTGTCTTGTATTGGGATTTTGTTTTTCTGGGAATATTTCACTACAGATTACTGGGTTTAAAAGGTGAGCACCTTTTATACTTTTCCAGCATTTTTATTGTAACATTTCCTCTCTCAGGTTATTTTACTGGTGTTCATGATTTTTTTTTAAAGTTCAATGCTCTTTTGTCTTGCACACTTTGTTCTAATCTAGGCACAGTTCACTTACTGTGCGTAGATTCATGGATGCCAGCTTTTGATTTTCGCTATGGGGACTAAAGTTCCCACACAGAGTGAAACGAGAGAGCCGTGCTCATCCCCAGTCCAAACAACACTTTTTACAGCACATGTTGCAGCAGGACTAGGAAAAAAAGCCATATGATTTACAGGAAGGTATAAACATATAGCATCTCAGCAACAATCATCTAACCGTCTGAGTAGCCTTTGAAAATTTATGCTATAGGATCCCCTGATATTCCCACACCAGGTCAACAGTTCTAGCCTGCTCACACCCTCGAATCAAGCCTCAGGGTGCACATTAATGAGACTCCCTTCTCATTTTGTAGTGAGCAGCACTTGATAAACAGTTATTATCTGCTGGAGTTTATTTATTTTGACAATCAAAATAATCCTTGTCTCCACCAAAGTGAGTGCTCCCTGTTATCTGCTAAAATTAGTAGTCTGTACAATGTGGAAAAGTCGTTTTCAAAAATCAAAGTCTTCATGGAATGAAAAGAAAGGGAAAGGATGGGCAAAGAGTCCCTGAAAACATATTGCATAATTTACTACAATAATTTTGACTTGTAGAAATGTCAGATATTACTGAATTAACACATTCATCTTTATTATCCGGAAAGTGCTCATAACATCTTCCTCTAACTTATGCGCGCAATGAAAAAATAAAAGAATATTTGTGTGTTTACACTGGAAAAAACAGTTAACCCGTGATATTCTGAAGTGGGCAAACAGGATAACACTGATAAACACAGATCCTGAAACTTTTGGAAAACACTGAAAAAACACCCCCGGAAGTAAAAACATAATAAACCCCTAAAAAAGGAAACCCTCATTATATTACTTAAATCCTGGAAATCAATCTGTTTTTTTGGAAGTGAAAATACTTCCATGCTAACAATTTGGGAATAAATGACTTTCGTGACAAAAGAAAATGGAAGTCAATGAGTCAATAGTTGTTTTTTAGTATACAACAGACAATGTAGCAATGGGACGCACACTCCATCTTGACAGATGGGAGTGTTGGGAACAGCTCAAGGTATTGCTCAAGAAAAATTAAAAGGCCATATGCAAGTATAAGAATACATCTGAAGCTCCATAGCTTGAAGACATATTTTTAACACACTTCAGTCTATGGACATCTTTACCTTCTGCCTTTTGGATGTTTTTAGGCTTTTTCTAGATTTTTCAAAACCTCCAAAAAGGGCTTAACTGCAGCACTGGTACACAAGAGAGGGGAAGGGAGGCAAAGGAGAAGGCCCCAGGTTATGCAGCTAAAGACCCTTGATTCGGAAGCTTAGATTTTCTGGCACCTTTCTAAACTTCAAAACTTTTTAAAAAAACCCTTAAATGTAGCATTGCTACTCAAGAGAGGCCAAGGAAGGCACAAGAGAAGGCCTCACGCCCTTGATTCAGGGGCTGAGCGCCTGAGTGGTGATTACGCTGATCTGATGGGCCAGCATCCTGCTGGTGAATCAGCATTTTCAATGTTAAAAAAAGACTATGTGGATGTGGTATGATGGAAAAAACCCTTAGCCTTTTATTTTTATTAATAAAATGATGCAAGTAATTCCGTTTCTGAAAGGGAGTTCCACTAATCAGATGTCCCTTTTATTATGCTCCATGCCCAAATGATAGTGCGCCCTATGTCCGTTGGTGAGACAGCCTCCTAGCAACCTCAACACTAGTCCTGTAGTTGCAGTGGTAAAAGTCACTTAACAATCTGAACAAGCTGCTTGTATTAGTCCATAGCCAGAGGCATATTGAATGGCGCCAACATCGTCTCTGAAAAAGCCAGTCTGATCAATAAGCGAAGGAGGGAAACTCTTGAACTAGTTGTTCTTCCTTTTGTTCTTCTCTTTGCCAAGCAGACTGGAAAAGAATAATTCCCACATAAAATCTTGCAATGGGGAAAGAGAATAATAAAAGAAAATGAAAATAAATGCTGTCAGCTGTCTTCTGGGGGTTATAGGAACTTGCACTGCACCACTGTATTCTCGTGCGCAGTGGAAATTACAGTCTCTTGGTGCTGGCACTCCCGCTCGAGATGCAGCAACACGTCCTCTACAGAAGTACAGCAGATGAAGGCATCCAGTCACCAACCCCGATGATGGATACTCAAACTCAGGTAAGGCATGCTGGGACATTCCAATTTCAAGTCCTAGACCATGTAAGCTCTGCTTACCAAAAGCAAACTTAGACAAAATATCTCTTGACGACAGTTTGGGGGTGAAAGACCTAATCAGAAATGTTTGAGGGAAAAAAGACCGAAGATTATTTTTTCAAAATAATCTTTGGTCTTTTCTCCCCGGAACATTACTGACTTGCCCAAACCCCTACACACACCCCTACCAACACTCCCAAACCCACACACCCTACTTACCTTACAGTTCGTCTTTCTGTATCCCTGCAACGCCTGTTCCCTTTCACTTCCGTGAACGGGAACCAGCGCCGCAGGATCCTTTCCTTTTTTTTGTTCTTTTTTTTCCTTTTCGTGACTGCGGGACAGCTGCAGGTGACACCCAGCAACCCCCGCTCACAGCATGGTTAGCGTGGATTGAGAGGACACCCTACAGCACTTTTCTTTCTTTTTGTTTTGTTTTTTTCAGGACTGCAGGACAGCTGCAGGGGATACCTGCGCAGCCCTTTTTATGTTCTATTTACCAAAAGTCGAACCTTTGGTAAGTAGACCATTCGGTAGTACCTATTTTAGAACTTTTAGTTGGGTAGGTCTTTTGGATTCGGTCGTTTTGGACGAAAACCTTGGCAACTGTGACAAAGACCCATTTTGGAGGCTGTAAAGGATTACGGTGACCCTGAGTGCCACCACCCACTGCGTGTTGTAGACCCCAGAGGAGGTACACTGTTATCACCCAGGCTCCACATTCCATCAGCAGCTTCATGGTAACCTCCGAAGTGAGAGCCCCAGGTGAACCCCAAGTCTATCAGCATCAAGCCCTCAGCAACTTGTAAAGATTCAATGTCCTGAGACAGTCCCATTATAGTGAACCGGGTAGGGGAAATAAGAAAGTCCCATACATTAGTTGGCCCTTCCGAACTCCCTGGAGAAGGTGGCATTCGATGTACTCTATTGAAATAACCCTGTTCCAATAGGGACCCCACCCCGTTCATGCAATCTCCCATGATAATGCTAAGAGGCCAACAGGGTAGAGGAAAATAGTATGGATTTTGTGTAAACAAGGCCCAGGGAAATCCTTGCTGTTAAATCACAAAGCAGGTTAACTGAGATGCTATGACAGCAAGTGAGTGTGATCACGAAGGCATCCCCAAGTATTGTACAATTTTACCTAACCCCAAAGGTTAAACTCCCAAAAGTTCCACCCTCAATTTCCCGCATATATATATATGTGTGGGGGTAAAGTATATAAAACATGTGTAGGGGTAAAGTGGGGGGGCTGTGGGGGTTCTCCCCCCACATATATATTTACGGCAAATTTAAAAAAAAAAAAAGAACTTTTGGGGGTCAAACCTTTGGGTTTGCTAAAATCACTTAGAACCATCCCTCTTCCCCGCCCCCCCCCCCCCCCGCTTTGAAATTGCTGGTCATGAGGCTGCCCTTCAGAGGCACACAGAAGGGGAACCAGGAAGGGGTTTTGTAATCCAAGCCCAAGACAGGAAATCACAGTGCTTGCTCAACATGGAGGACAGCTGATAAATGTCCTTCAATTGCTATGTCAGCAGAATGGCCTGTGAAAGGTACTTGGCTTTGAGGAATGTATGAGAGTCGGGAGTCGGAAGCAGTGTGACCTAGAGAAAGTGTGGAGGAGGTGAGTGGAGCCGAAGGTGATTGTGAAGGAGAAAGAAGTAGTGAGAAGTGCATAGGAAGCAGGTGTGAAAGAGCAGGAGGTGTTGAGAGGAGCAGTGGAGGTGAAGTAGAAGGAAGTGGTGAAAAGTGGAGCGGAGGGAAAAGTGTGAGCCAGGTGGTTAAAGAAGCAGAGTAGGTGGAGGTGAAGAATAAGGAGGTTTCAGAGTGTGCATGTGTGTGTGTGTGTGTGGTGAGCAGCAAGGGACCACTAGATTGAGGCCCTCATAAGGCCTGTGGAACCGCGAGGCTCCTTCCCAAGCGTGTCTGCATCATCTGTATGGCTGACCCTCTCGCCATTCTTAGGCCACTATCTTCAGCTAGGGCGCAATCGTACTTCCTGACAAACCACTCATATTAAAACAAGGCTAAATAACAGAGTTTCCACATTGTGGTCACCCCCTGGTTCAAGCAGGTGTGGCAACAAAGATGTGAGGCATGCTAGCCATACATAAAACCCTTTGACCTGTCAGAATCCGAATCCTCGGATTTGTGACTCACCTGTTTGCTTCTTGTGGATTTCTTCCTTGAGTTTGCGGGTTTCTTTTTCCTGGATGAGCGTGCCTTATAAAGGTAAGCTCTAGAGTCTTCTGAATCCAGTCTGCTGGGCTTCGGTGAGCGCGCAGGTCAGTGACTCCTGGTCGCAGCGGTGCCGGGGCTTGGGTTACGTTCAATGTTCCAGGAAGGATCCAGGACGGAACCAGGATAAGGAAGACAGGGTAACTAGGTTCCGAATAGAGCACGCGAAAGGAATAGGAAGGGGGGACCAGGAAGAATGGAAGATAGTTACCAGGATTCGCGAAGGAAAGGGGGCTTGGGCGAGGCACAGGCAAGCGGAGGCACAGGGGCGTGTCTGTTTTCAAGGGAGCATGAGATCCACACAGACGACTAGACCGCACCGAAGACATGGCGTCGGCCATGTTGAAGGTGAACAGAGTAATGGCTATTGACTGAGGGACCAGGCAGACCAGAAGGGTCGATATCGCTGATTCATGACATGACCTGGCTGAGAATGCATGAAAAGGGGCAGCTGCTACGGGTGTACAGTAGAAATATGCAAATCCAATCTTCCACTCTATCGGTGCCATCTTCATGGGCTACCTTCAAAACACTTCAATGCTCACTTCAATGTCTTCTCATTGGCTGTTAGAAACCTTAGTCAGGCAACCACACTCCTGAGGCACTTCTGTTTCTACTTATCTCAAGGTTTTATAATCCAGCAGACATGCATCCAGAAGAGGCTTGGAGGTGGCCATCGTCCAAACTATCTGGTACTGTGAATTTCTTTGAAGAGCACCCGCAGTGTGCTAACAATGGTTGCTTTCTGTAACCCTCACCTAAGGCTTTAGAGATGTTTAACTGTATAAAGCACTCTACAAATTCTAATACATAGTTCAGAAAAAGCAGATACTCTGAAATTTCGAAAGAAGAAGCTGGATGAAACAGAGTTTATTGTGCAAAAAGATGCACAGAAGGCAACCAGAAGTTGAAAGCACAGAGATATGATTTTCTAGCTACCACTATCCCCGGTCATAGCAGGCAAAGCTAAGCAAAAAAATAGACATCAACCACCATTCAGCCAAGCCCCATCATCATGTAAACTGTCATCACATATTGCTGCAGCTAGTTCTTTGACAGTTCCCAAATTCAGATATCAAAAGTGGGGTTGGCCTTGCCCGTTCAGGTAGTAATGTTATGGTGCGCCCCGCCTTGCCCACTTTGCCTTCTTGAAAATCACTTTGAATAAAGGAAAACATTGAAAACATTATTTTTTCCCAAGTAATGATATGCTGTCATTATGAACTAGCCTTGCAGCTGTGTAGAACTAAATATTCTGAGGCTTGATGCCATTTTGGTGGCGAGATGTTTTGCACGGTACACATTTTATGCACATTACATTACACATTACATTACACTGTATTGAAAAGAATAGAAAAGTGAAGCTCAAAACTAGAGGATGAACTGGAACACAAACAGAGGTATGCCGAGCTGGACAAAGAGTAACAACCAAGAAGGAAGTGCCAAGGAGATAGACCAGAAAGGAACAATGTGTAATTTGCGCTCCATCCACAACCTGCAGCTTCCAAGAAGATAACAGAATATCTTTACATGACCAAAGTATATCATAGCAAGTTTATACAAATGCATATCTTAAAATGTGGATTCACACCAGATCACATAGTCACTGTTCAGGTTAATAGTTCATGAGGCCCAGAGCTCTCATTCGGTTAGGGAGAGTAAAGGCTTTGTTCATTTGTTTGACATGCTCTAAACAGGGCCCCAAAATAGCCAAGAACCTTGGGAATCAATTTGAGATTGAATAGGATATCTTCTCATCTATGTCTGGTACTTTAATGGATTTCAGAAATCCAACTATAAATAACCTGGCTGAAAAAAAATCCTTTAATAAAAAGTCTGAACATATTCTGCTCATGTGTTAAACTATGTCCCTCACTTGACTCAGTAGACATCCCAGAGGGTTGCCCAGTAATGTGCTGCCTCTTATTAAATCAATCCAGACTGGGGCAAAGCCCCCAAATGTGTGAAAATGTTCCATCTCCCAACATGACATGTTTCCCCCTTCTAAACTTTGAAACACGATCTGGGGGCTTCTACCATCTGTAAATCATTTTAAATGCCTTTTCTTTATGTTGTGTGAAGACTGATGAGGAATATGCTTTTTGGTGAGGCCTCAAGTAGCTTCATCCATCCCCACACCAGGATCTCTATGCCAAGCCTTAACATATGGGATCTTGAGAAGTGGGATCGGGGGAACTAGCATTTTATATATCCTAGAGAATAACCCTTTACCTTCCTGTTCTGAGATAATTAAGCTTTCAAAGTTCATGAGCGGGTGAACCACTGCTTTGTGTAACTCGCGGTGAAGTAACAAATGCCTCAGTTGGAAATAGTGATGTCTTCTCTTCACCCAAGTTAAACAACTTTTTACATTGAATAACATTTCTAAATTCGCCTTCCATATACATGTGCGTGGAAAATGTGCAACCCACCTTTGGCAACACCTTGAAATCTACAGTGTTCTAAGATGTGGTGAACTGTGGGTTCCTATTTATTGGGGTTAGTAGCCCTGGAGGAAAAGTAGTGAGTTGTCCTCTAATATAAGTCTGTCCCAGGTATGTATGGTAGTTCTCAGTACAGGGAGTTTGTATGCTGCTACTAATCTATCTTGTTTCGAGATCCACAATAGAAGCCTTAATGGAATGCTGCATATATCATCTTTCAGCCATTTACATGGTTTGGACGAATAGGGGTTAAGCCAACCACCCAAGACTCTCAACTGTGGTGCCTGAAGGTTGGAATGAAAAACTAGGAAGGCAAGGCCTCCATGTTCCGCGGGTAGAAACAAGGTCCTCTTGGAAATACTAGGCCTATGTTTGCCCCTTGTGAACTGCATTGCTTCACACTCGAGATATGACAAGATCCTCCCAGGGAGCATTATTGGTACAATCTGGAAAATGTACAGCACCCTGGAAATAAGGTTAATTTTAACTGCCACCATTCTACCGAACCAGTACTCCACCAACGACCTCCAGAAGGTCAAGTCTGCTCTACTTCCATCAAGCAGTACTGGATAATGTGCGGAGTAAAGTTCCATTAAGCTACAGCTATGTTTACCCCTAAATATCTTATCAATGTGTTATTCCAAAAATCGGGCAGTGGGTTTCCCCTTCAAAAGATGGATTCCAATCGATGAGGATCACTGCTAGTCCTGAGGCAATAATTTCAGCAAAGCAGCCAGATGTGATCATACGTCTTGCAAATGTTTCTATAATTGAATCTGGCGATGTGACCCAAGCCTTTGACTTCCTGTCATGTAATATTGCAGTGATAGATCAAAGAGGGAAGAAGTTGTTAATTTCCTTATACTGCATAAAATAATATGTTTGCAGGAAACATGGGTTTGTGAAGTCCCTTTTTCAGCTAATGTGAACAGGCATGAAAGAACTTCGGAGGGGGGAGTTGTTCATAATGACTTGGCGAGCTGTGTTTATTAACATGTCTGAAATATAGAATTCTTATGACTTTCATATCTTTGCGGTAACAACAAAACCTGAGGCACATGAGTACTTGACCAACAGGTCTATATCACCAAATACCAAAAGGGAGATTTATTCGATGCATAGCACTTTACTGGAACTTTTGAATGACTTTATGGCTAATGCATGTCTTTTGTTGCTTTCTGGTGACATTAATTTCAATATAGGCACAGTCGACGGGAGGGACCTTTTTGACTCCAGAGAAGATATGACTACGTGTCTTGACACTCTGATTTTAAGAGATACTCATACTGATAAAGATGGCTCGGTTCTTTTAACATACAATCATGTTTGTGGTTTAGACATGGTTAATAGCAGGTTCCCCTCAGACCGTCCAGTTAAAGTCATGTCAATTATTGATTATTTTCTCGTACCAGTGATGTTTTGGAAATGTGATGATGTTTGATCATGTGGAAAGTGACCTGCTTCATTAACTCTGAAAAATAAACCTCTCCCCTTGTTTGTCTCCAACCATATATTAAAAATGGAAACATTGCAGAATGTGAAAATTCAACAAACAGATACAAATTGAATTGGGGGAGAGTTGCACAATTAAATAAATTATCATGAAGCAGACGCACTAGTGGATGGCTCCAGCAGAGACCGAGTAATCAGCAAGAAATCCTGATTGGTGCTACCCCCCAGGAGGCCCGCAGGCTTTAGCAGAGGAACCCGCAGCTGACAACCCACTTCATGGTGGTTTGGAATCCCAGAACTGGCAGACTTTGTGCAGCAGAAGAGACGATGCCCCAGCCTTCCAGTAAAGCAAGATGGCAGCTGGCAGAGGGACGTGTTTCTAATAAGAGGCTGTCCTGTGGCCAGCAGAGGATCAGACAGCACGGCAGGCAATCGGGGTCCAGCACCAGACTCCCAGTGGCCATTTGGGACTCAGGACTGGGACCCTCATCCTAACCTCGGATGGACGAAAGATCGGGCCCAACACCAGCTGGGGTAAGAGGACGCCACTCTCCAAAAAATGAACAGGTCCTCCATAGTCCGAACGAGGACTCCGGACGGCAGCTCCATGCCCGGCTGGGTGGAGGGACACCCACAGGGAAGGAAGGCAGCGCCTAAACGATAGAGACTGGCAGAGATCCTGGGAGCGGTGGAGACACCCCCTCTGAAATTCTGATACTAGCACTACCCGTACCCCACCCGCTCCACATGTCAGTCCTGCACGGCTCAAAAGCAGAAAACTGAAGAGGATGGTGTGGCGAGGATAGCTGCGGTGCTGGTAGACTGCGGGGAACCTCCCATGTTTGACACTCGACAGAGAAGTATCGGGCGGCCGGGGTAAGAACAGAAGAGCTGTGGAGAAGTTGGACAACAGTGGGGGTCTTAGCCCCAGCGGGCTGGTGGAGTGCTACAGTAAAGCAGACAGACACAGGTACGGGCAAGCGAGCAGACCAGAAGGGGGGCCTGAGGTCCAATGCACGCAGATTGTAGACCAGATAGTATGTGAGGATGGGCTGGCAACCCCTCTATTTCCCCCACCAGCAGGGACACTGGGAAGAGCTGTATCTGCCTCCTGCAAACTGTCAAGAGTGGCAACAGGCTGAGGACTCCCCAAAATAGGGGGTACTGGGCAAGCCTGCCTGGAGCTGGGACAGGATGACAGGAGGTGTCAAGAGCAGGAAGGGCAACTACACTCCCGCCAAAAAACCAGGCCTACGCACCATGAAGGGAAAAAGTTAAATTGCAGGGGAGACCAGGCAACTTCAAGGCACCATGCCCAGAGAAGGCCAGAAGAACCCACCGTATCAGTGATGATGGAGGAAATCAAGAACAGCCGGGTGGTTTTGGAACAAAAGGAAGGGGGAATTTGGGTGGACATTACTCTGAACTGCGGAAACACATACTAAGATACATGCTCCTATTCCCAGCCAAATTAAATGTAATGTATGAGGGAAGGTTCCTGATCTTTGGCAGCCCAAGCAAAGACTGGGACTGGCTGGAGAGGACCACCATGGGAGGCCAGGCCATGGGCCCACAAGTGGGAGTCAGGGAAAGGAAATAGGTGAGCCAAGAACTAAGGGGGCAGAGTACAGAGGAGTTGATGGGTGGCCCTGGTAAAGCCTTGTCTGCAAGGGGGACAGCAGCCGAAGACGGCACCCTGACTTTGGAGGACTCATCAGCTATAACTTGATCAACAGTCTTTATTTCTCTTGATGAGCGGGCAAGAGTAGACCGCAGATGATCTGTTTAAGCGTTGATATTGATCTGGCTGCCAGGCAGCAGCAGAATCACAATAGTGTAGGTTGCTAACCAGGGAACAGTTAAAACTTAGGGCCCAGGTTGCAAGGTTATTGTTTGGCTGTGTAAGTTAACTCCTCGCACCTGATTTGAAAGGATGACTTTTGGGGGCTGAGAGGAACACGAGGGGAGCAAAAGATGCTTCTTAGGGTAGGAAGATTAGGAAAGGGGGAACTTAAAGAGGTTGAGGGGGGCTGTTTTCATATAGGGGGTTTGTTGGGTGTTAACACTAGAGCACGAGCAAGAACAAGAAAAAGAGGCTCAAAGACTTTACTCTTCTGGCAATTGGCTCGCTGTGGCTGAGGGGAAGAATTTTCTTTATAACAGGGGGAACCATTTTTGAGGGGGGCATACAATATCTGCCTTTAAATCTTAATGGGCTGGGTGACAAAATTAAGATGGGGGTAGTGATTCAGTTTCTAAAGTGACATGTCCTAGAAGTGTCACAGGAAACACATGTGTGTGGCTTTAATTTAATTGTCAATTCTTGGGGAGGAATGTATACAACAAGGTGTTGTTACGCTCACCTGGCTCCCACAGGGGCGTCGGTCGGACCCGGACAGCTGCGGTCTCCACCCACGTGATGCGTAGTGCAGCGATGACTGACTGGATCTGCCCTCCTAATCTTGTCTGCTTAACCCGTAGAAATATTCTCCTGCAAGTGGAGAGATGGATTTAGCCACTTGTGGATTCAAGTGATGGCACCCCCACAGTCCTCCCCAACTAATCACCTCCGAAATGCCCTCACAGCAATCTCACCTTATATTCTTGAAAGATGAGCTCTCCATCCTGCGTGGATTTGCAGGGGCGCGTCGATTCCAGTTACTTCACTGGTTTGAAGGCTCGGGAGAGTTCCGGAGAGTATTGACTCTGATGTTCCTGGTGAGGACCAGTAAGTATTAAGTTCATAGTGTTCAATATGTCCGATGTTCACTCTTGTTCCTCCCTTCCTTTCTTGTCTTGCAGCTGGCTCGTGAAAAGATGCTCTTGTGGCACCTGGTGGCGCTCAGGTAAGAGTCTGTATTACCCGGCGCTGTCCGGTAAATGTTGCACGTGGAAAACGTGTTGTTTTGTCTCTCTTTACAGATGCGGCACGTGAAAATATGGAGAGTCACAAAAGGATGCCTCCGGTGGTAAATCAGGTAAGTCTATGGTGGTAAGAATTATGTTTGTTGGTTCCCTCTGCTCACCTTGTGGTTTTCTTTTGTCTCCTAGGTGCCGAAGTTTGGCGAAGAAATGATGGAGGCAGCGCCGCCCCAAAGGATGCTGTGAAGACTGGTGAGTATGGCGCGGCGCTGCAGGTGGAGGTGGTGCACGTGCAGAAATTATGTTCTTTACAGGTCCGGAGACGAGATGGATACAGAATCAGGTGTGGAATAGAAATAAGTTTGTTTTCTAACCTTGTCCCTTTCTTTCCTCTTTTTGTTAGGAGCTCCGGATTCAAGGCGGGCGTGGCAGAAAACTGGATGCAGGCTGCAGGCACGGTGAGCGTTACGCTGCTAGATTCAGAATAACGCGAAGCGTGTGTTGCTGGTCGGGCGTGGTTTAAATAGCCCCAAAAGTAGTCCCAGGTAAGAAGTCCCTAGAACCACACCAGAGTAAAAAATAGTCCCTGTAGAAAAATAGTCCCTTTCAGGCTTCATGTTGGATTGGAGTCATTTGCAGCATGGTCTGCCTGAGGTAAGTAATGACTATGAGCCTGGCGCTTTAGGCGCCAGGACTGATTTCTACTATGAGCCTGGTGCCTAAGGCGCCAGGACTGAACCCAGATAGCCCCTAGCCGGGGCTGCTGAGGTTTTACTAAATGTCTAGATGCCTGCTCCCGTGGCTGATGGGCTTGGTCCGGATGCCTGGGGGTAGGCATCATGACAGCACTCCTCCCCAAGGCCCCTCTTAAAGTTGTTCTTCCCCTGGGCCCTGGTTTGTCTGGGAAGTTCCGATGAAATCTTTTCACCAACCGAGGTGCATGGACGTGGTCACTAGGTTCCCATGGCCTTTCTTGTGGTCCGTAACCCTTCCAATCGATTAAATAAAAAAGTTTTGATTTAACCATCTTGGAGTCCAGGATATTTTTTACCTCAAATTCAGGTTCTCCATCTGTCAAGATGGGGTCGGGTGGTTTGGTTTATCTTGTTCCTGGTTGAACTGGTTTTAAAAGTGAAACATGAAAGACAGGATGAATGCGCATATGAGAGGGTAATTCCAATTTGACGGCTACCGGGTTGATAATGGCCTTAATAGTGTAAGGTCCCAAATATCTACAGTTAAAAGTCTGAGTTCCCTTCAGATGTATGTGTTTTGTAGCCAGCCAAACTTGATCCCCAATCTGGTATTGTGGAGTTTCACTTCTATGTTGATCAGCATTTTTCTTATATTTCTCTTTTGCTTGTTTCAAATGTTCTGTTGCCTCTTTAAAGGCTTGTGTAACAGTAGAATGCAAATGACTAACTGCAGGCATTTTTAAATGCTGAGGCGAATCTAGTTCTGAGGTTCGAGGGTGATGTCCATATATGGTATAAAAGGGGCTTTGTCCGGTTCCTGAATGTACAGAGTTATTGTATGGTCTGGTTGGTCCTCTCTGTCTGACCATTGGTCTGGGGATGGTGACTGGTTGATAACCTCACGTCGATTTGCGCCAGTTGAAAACATTTCTTCCAAAAATGTGAAATGAATTGACTACCTCGGTCAGAGACCAATACGGAAGGAAATCCGTGTATTCGAACAATGTTTTTGAGGAACTCCTTGGCCAGAATTGAAGCAGAAGGTAATCCCTTTAGAGGAATAAAGTGGGCCATCTTGGAAAAAAGATCCACAATAACTAGAATGGTGTTAAATCCATTACATGGAGGTAGATCTGTAAAAAAGTCTAACAATAAGGTGTGCCATGGTGTAGGTGGAATATCCAAAGGTTGTAAGAGGCCAGCTGGTTTGTTCTTCTGACTTTTGTTTTGGGCGCAAATGCCACAAGACATTACAAATGACTTTACGTCTTTTGGCCCGGTGGGCCACCAGAATTGTCTCTTAATTTTAGCTTTAGTTTTTGCGATACCTGGGTGTCCTTCCATCAGGGTGTCATGATAATTGGAGATGACTAGTTCCTTTAGTTCCTTGTGTGGTAGAAATAGTCGCCCTTGATAATAAGGTAGGTCATTGATGACTGAGTAGTCCGAGCCTTTCTTCACCCAGTCCTGCAGGGCTGTTGGATCGAAGAGTTGTTGGATCTTTACTTGAATATCCTCTAGTGTCTGTAGAGTGGTAATGCCAAGAATTCTTTGTTTTGAAATTATAGGCACCGGTTCCGGGTTCGCATATGCTTCTCCCATCCCTATTCGGGATAAGGCATCTGCCTTGCCATTTTTACAACCTGGTCGATAAGTGATCACGAAATCGAACTCGGCAAAGAACAATGCCCATCGAAGTTGACGCGACGATTGGACCGTGGCTGTTTTTAAATACTGCAAGTTCCGGTGATCGGTGATTACCGTAATGGTATGCCAGGCACCGAGAAGATAATGCCGCCAAGCCTTGAAGGCGGATTTGATGGCTAATAATTCTTTATCGGTAATCGCATAGTTTAACTCGGGTGCCGAGAACTTTCTGGACCAAAATGCTACTGGGTGAAGTTGACCGGTTTCAGGATCCTTCTGGGACAGGACACCTCCCATGGCTAAACTGGATGCATCAGTTTCAACTATGTATGGAAGTTCGGGGCGTGGATGATTTAAGACAGGTGCAGACGTGAATTTCGCTTTCAGCTCTTGGAAGGCCTTTTCAGCTTCTTCAGTCCACAAGAAGCGTTTGTTTTTTCGCAAAAGTGCTGTGATAGGGTGTACAACATGTGAGAAATACGGAATGAATCTGCGGTAGAAATTAGCAAATCCGAGCATGCTTTGTACCCCTTTAACTGAACTGGGTGATGGCCACTTGAAGATTGCATCCACCTTCCGAGAGTCCATTCGGAACCCTTTTGGAGTCAGGATAAATCCAAGTAATTCAACTTCCGTAGCATGAAAAACGCATTTTTCCAATTTTGCATATAACTTGTGCTGGCGTAGTTTCTCACTCGAATATCGTCTATGTATACAACAACACAGACGTCAATAAGTTCACGAAGGACATCATTCATAAAATACTGGAAAGCTGCTGGTGCATTGCACAACCCGGAGTAGCGACTGTGGCCAGGCCTTGGTTTTTTCGGGTAACAAGTATGTGCACAATCCGGGAAGGTTATTCTCTTCTCTCGCCAATCAATACAAGGATTATGTGTTTCCAACCAAAGTTTTCTCAGTATTATTTGGAACTGCAGGGCTTTTATTAAATCAAACACAATAGTCTCTCGATGCCCATCCTGACCCAATAGTGTCATCTCTGCGGTGGAATGAGTTACAGGACCAGAGGCAATTTCAGGTCCATCGACTGTGCTGATGACATCCGAAGTGGTCTTTTTGCAGAGAGATAGATTCATCCAGAAGCCAACTCGTGGTCCACATAGTTTCCTATGGCTCCGCTATCAATATATGCCCTCACTGCGTGCATAAGTGATGGCCGTAGCATGAATAACGCATTTTTCCAATTTTGCATACAACTTGTGCTGGCGTAGTTTCTCAAGGACTGCACAAATGTGCTTCACATGGTCTGATTCTGAAGAGGAGTACACTCGAATATTGTCTATGTATACAACAGCACAGATGTCAATAAGTTCACGAAGGACATAGTTCATAAAATACTGGAAGGCTGCTGGTGCATTGCACAACCCGAAGGGCATCACCTGGTATTCGAATAACCCGTACTTAGTGCGAAAAGCAGTCTTCCATTCGTCGCCTTTCTTTACACGTACCAGATGATATGCCCCTCGGAGATCTAATTTAGTGTAGTTGCAAGCGTCCTTTACTTGGTCTAGTAATTCGGGGATCAGAGGCAATGGGTATCGGTTCTTAACCGTGATCTGATTTAATGTGCGGTAGTCTATGCACGTCCTAAGGTCACCTTCCTTTTTAGGTACGAAGAACAAAGCTGAAGATGCAGGGGACTTGGATGGACGAATGAAGCCATTAGCAAGGTATTGGTCCAATTATTGTCGTAGGTGAAGGTTTTCGGGTTCCGTAAGGGCATAGATCCTACTACATGGAGGTTGTGCACCGGGTATGAGATCGATTTGACAATCGTATGATCTGTGAGGTGGTAGGGTGTTTGCCTGTTCCTTTTGGAAAACATCCTGGAATTCTTGATATTCCTGAGGTAACTGCACGACTGGAGTAGCGACTGTGGCCAGGCCTTGGTTCCAGGGTTTTTTCGGGTAACAAGTATGTGCACAATCCGGGAAGGTTATTCTCTTCTCTCGCCAATCAATACAAGGATTATGTGTTTCCAACCAAGGTATCCCCAGTATTATTTGGAACTGCAGGGCTTTGATTAAATCAAACACAATAGTCTCTCAATGCCCATCCTGACCCAATAGTGTCATCTCTGCGGTGGAATGAGTTACAGGCCCAGAGGCAATTTCAGTTCCATCGACTGTGGTGATTACATCCGAAGTGGTCTTTTTGCAGAGAGATAGATTCATCCTAGAAGCCAACTCGTGGTCCACATAGTTTCCTATGGCCCCGCTATCAATGTATGCCCTCACTGCGTGCATGCGTGATGGCTGCCTTGGATCTATAAGGTCCATTGGTATGATGAAGTGCGAGGTCTAAGTATCCTTCTTCAAGCTCGGCAAGCGTGTCAATCTGGAAAAATGAATATCCTTCATTTGAATGACAGACGTAACTTGATGGCCGTAGGCCAACCGTCTTATGCACCGAATTATAGAAATATAGACTGCTATGCTTGACCAACAAGCGGCCATTTTAAACGTAGCAAGAATCGCCATTTTGCTTGTTAACCATTGCTCATTGCTTTCTGTCTAAAACTGCTTTGCAGCTTGCAATACTTGCGGATTCTGCTTACTCTGCTCAACTGTTAACATTGTTGTCTGAATATGAAAGGGCAAGGCCGCGGGACTGAGGAGTTCATTGAAAACTCCTCATGAGTAGCCCAGAAAGGAATGCCCACGCTCCCTCTCTGTATCCTTGAGGGAGAGCTGCAGGGCATTTATTCACTTCACAGCGGCCAGCCAGTCTGGTACAATGGTAAAATATATTAGAATAAAACAGCTAAAGGCTTGAATTATGCTCTTCCTACGGCCCCCCTTTGCAAAACCCTGTAGAGCGTGGCGGCTCCCGGGACACGAATAGTACCTCATAGATAGCAAAGCTTGGAATGTGGCTCTTCCCACGTGTGCAGCTTGCTTCCAAGAACAGAACCACCGTGTTCTGTTCAACAACTAAAAGATGCCTCCGCACTTTCTAAATTGCACATTGTTACTAGAATAGACATCGAAAGTGTCATAATTGTCATACCCGTCGGAAATGTCCATCGTCATCCCGAGTTCAAAGAAGCTAACCAAAAGGGGGTGTTAAACATGACATTGCTGATTGTATGATATGCATTTTGTATATATGTAACTGATGTACGTAATTCTCTTGCTCTTGCGTCCCTCGAGGTCTAGGAAACTCACATTGCGGGGCATGAGACCAGAATTAGCCAATTGGGACTATTATTGCTTGCAATAAACCCTAGCATTGGGAATTTGAACCTTGTGTCTGGCGCATCTTTTCGTGTATGGTTATTGTCTTGTTTCCATATCGCGAGGGACCCCTAGGGGCCCCTTTCAAGCGGACCTCTACGCTTGTCGGGCGTGGTCGTTTCCCAAATCAGGCTCTGTTTGATTTTTATCAGCAACTCCGACTACTCTTTTAGATGTTTTTATATGGCAATCCCGTAGAAAATGTCCTGAGGCCCCACAGTACAGACACAATTGCATCTGCCGTCTTCTTTCTCTTTCCTTTTGAGTTAAGGGTCCCTTGACCCCCGCGATCTGCATCGGTTCTGATACATCTGTTCCTTTGAGGGTAACATGGGTTTAACCAATACCCAATTCTCGAACATAGCTCGATCAGCCTTTCTATTCTGAAGTCGGTGGTCTAACTGGACCACTAAGTCTAAATATTCTGCACAATCCTGAGGTGGGTTCACAACTTGGGCCAAAACGTCTTTGAGTTCACACCGAAGTCCACGATCAAATAATGTAATTTGTTTTACCTCTGGCCATCCGGTTTCCACCACTAACCTATTGAAAGTGGCGATATAGGTTAGTAGATCCTGGTTACCTTGTCGTAATGATAAAAGTTTGTTATCCTGGGCCTGTCCCTATGAATGTCTGGCAAATAGTCTTTCCATGCTCAATTGAAAACCTTAAAAATCCCGAAGACGAGGGTCATCCTGATTAACTAATGGAATTGACCAATCCGCTGTGCTCCCACTAAGATATGATAGTACAAAGGCTACTTTGGTTTGGTCGTTCAGAAACTCCAGGTTTGCATAAAAAGTGCAAGCGGCACTGGTTCATAAACACTGCAAACTTTTTTGGGTCCCCAGCAAAACGTTCGGGTGGAGCTAAAGGAATGCTCCTTGGTAGAACCACTTGCACAGGATTGCTTGATGAAACAGGAGTTGGATTCCCCCCGAATCCAGGTAATGGTGTTTGCCCAGCTTGGTTTTGCAGTAATTGTCTAGCAAGATCATCAGTGCGCTCCTTTGACACAATCAGTTCTCTTCTGAGGGCATTAGTCTCTTGGCGCGCGGAGTGCACTTCTGCCCTAAGTTCCCCTAACAATAGGGCTAGTTGGTCGGTTTCTGAGGTTTCCATAACGCCCTGGTGGGGATTTGTAGATAGGCTTCACGTTCTGTTATGCTCACCTGGCTCCCACAGGGGCGTCGGTCGGACCCGGACAGCTGCGGTCTCCACCCACGTGATGCGTAGTGCAGCGATGACTGACTGGATCTGCCCTCCTAATCTTGTCTGCTTAACCCGTAGAAATATTCTCCTGCAAGTGGAGAGATGGATTTAGCCACTTGTGGATTCAAGTGATGGCACCCCCACAGTCCTCCCCAACTAATCACCTCCGAAATGCCCTCACAGCAATCTCACCTTATATTCTTGAAAGATGAGCTCTCCATCCTGCGTGGATTTGCAGGGGCGCATCGATTCCAGTTACTTCACTGGTTTGAAGGCTCGGGAGAGTTCCGGAGAGTATTGACTCTGAGGTTCCTGGTGAGGACAAGTAAGTATTAAGTTCATAGGTTTCAATATGTCCGATGTTCACTCTTGTTCCCCCCTTTCTTTCTTGTCTTGCAGCTGGCTCGTGAAAAGATGCTCTTGTGGCAGCTGGTGGCGCTCAGGTAAGAGTCTGTATTACCCGGCGCTGTCCGGTAAATGTTGCACGTGGAAAACGTGTTGTTTTGTCTCTCTTTACAGATGCGGCACGTGAAAATATGGAGAGTCACAAAAGGATGCCTCCGGTGGTAAATCAGGTAAGTCTATGGTGGTAAGAATTATATTTGTTGGTTCCCTCGGCTCACCTTGTGGTTTTCTTTTGTCTCCTAGGTGCCGAAGTTCGACGAAGAAATGATGGAGGCAGCGCCGCCCCAAAGGATGCTGTGAAGACTGGTGAGTATGGCGCGGCGCTGCAGCTGGAGGTGTGGCGCGTGCAGAAATGATGTTCTTTACATCCGGAGACGAGATGGATCCAGAATCAGGTGTGGAATAGAAATAAGTTTGTTTTCTAACCTTGTCCCTTTCTTTCCTCTTTGTTTTAGGAGCTCTGGGTTCGAGGCGGGCGTGGCAGAAGACTGGATGCAGGCTGCAGGCACGGTGAGCGTTACGATGCTGGATGCAGAATAACGCGAAGCGTGTGTTGCTGGTCGGGGGTGGTTTATACAGCCTCAAAAGTAGTCCCAGGTAAGAAGTCCCTAGAACCACACCTGAGTAAAAAATAGTCCCTGTAGAAAAATAGTCCCTTTGAGGCTTCATGTTGGATTGGAGTCATTTGCAGCATGGTCTGCCTGAGGTAAGTAATGACTATGAGCCTGGTGCCTTAGGCGCCAGGACTGATTTCTACTATGAGCCTGGCGCCTAAGGCGCCAGGACTGAACCCAGATAGCCCCTAGCTGACACTAAATGTCTCAATGCCTGCTCCCGGGGCTGATGGGCTTGGTCCGGATGCCTAGGGGTAGGCATCATGACAGGTGTTCCATGCAGGTTTTACAAGAGGCTCCAGATGGTAGCCAATATAATTTAAAAATTAACTCCCCGGGACACTAGATCTCTAAAGTTAGATAAAGGGGGCAGATACATTTGTGTTACAGGGAGATTAGGTCTTGACCTCATCAAACTGGTTTTGTTTACACCAACACTCCAGTGAAGGAGGAACTGATGGCAGGGGTCAGAAGCATAATCGTTGATACACGGTTGGGCAAACTGCTGGTAGATGGGGATTTCAATTATATAATGGGCACAGACCTAGACAGGGCGAAGAAGACAAATGAACCAGGGAACAAAAAACTAAATAATTGGGCAGAGTCATTGGGCTCTGTCAACGTCTGGATGGAACACAATCCAGAGGGCAAAGGCTACTCATTCCATTTCTGAGCCCATGGATTGATATCAGGGATTGATTACATGTTTGTGCCTAGGTCAACCATCTATAGAACTAGGAAGATCACCTGCCAACCCAGGGGCCTCTCGGACCACTCCCTGATGACGATACAATGACACACATGTAGGGAATATTTAAAGGTGGTCTGGAGACTCAATGCATCCCACCTACTATCCCCCCAAAACAGGAATGGCCTAATTGAAACTACTTTGAGGAAAACGGGTGCCTGGTCCTAAATCTCTACCTTATGTAGCTTTTAGGAACCTCTCCACAGCTTTTGACTCAGTTAAAAAGCTGTGGAGAGCTCTGCAAGAGCAGGATTTCCAGCAAAATCTGTCAAGAATTCTAATGAAACTCCACAATGGAAATTGGGCTACGGTCAAATGGGGTGTGCAGGGGATTGTACCGATGGCTTCCTAGCCGAAAGGGGTGTCCAAGAGGTGTGTGTTGGCTCACCTTTTGTTTTCACTTTATGCCAACAACTTGCACTGATGGAGGGCCCAGTGATGTACCTACTTTTGGCCTGAAATAAATCTCTGTTCTGGCATATGCAGACGATGTTGCTCTCATTGCCAGGACTCCTCTCTCCTTACAAAAATGGATTTCCAGATGTGTCCGGTTTATGGCTTCTATTGATTTAAAAAAAGAATGCTAGTAAATCATTGGTCATTAGTTTTCTACCTACAAAAACATTCAGGGGTACTTTATTTCTACAGCCTGGACTGGTCAAACTATTCCTTCACCTATCTGGGTGGGCTTGAGGGGATTTGACCATGTGAGCATGGCTGCTAGAAAGGTGGTTCAAAGTGTGGGTGCAGTGAATACATTTGCAAGAAACATTAGATACCAACTTTTGGAGGCGCACAGTGGCTGACCTGTACAAAAGAACAGGTGGAGAACTACAGACTAGATTGGATAATATTGACACCTCACTCACCTGTGAAGAATCTTTTAACATTGGGATTGGATATTTTGGAGAATATATGCTCTAAATATGCCCCATTGAAATTTTTAAAAAAACTAGGAAGTCCAAACCTTGGTTTGGTCCTGCCCTTGTCTTGTTACAGAAACAGCTACAATAAGCCAATAAGTCCTGGACACTTACTAATTCCAATAATAAACAAGCAGGGAACAAGCATGGAACAAGCAAAGGTAGTATTTGATGCTGTCTCGATGGGTGTATTTATGGGTACCTCAATTACTTCATCCCTGGATCAAGCAAACAAATGTAACTCTTTTTTTAAGGAAAAGCTATATTTCAAGAGAACATAGCAATGGCCAAGGGTCGAAAGCAAGAGGCGGGGGTGGTTGAAGAAGAAGAACAAATAAAGAAGAAGTGGGTGGAAGAAGATTGCCACTTCCAAAGGGTGGATGAGGAAATGGTTATTTCTCTGGTTTCCCAACTAAAGCCCACCAATGACCTTTCATGTCACATTCCGGCATGTACAGCTAAACAGTTGGCGATAAATATTATGCCTTTCATTACAAGATTTGTGAATAAATCACTAAACGAGGGGCAGGTTTCAAAGGCAAAAACCCCAATTTGGATCCAGAAACTTTGAAAAATTACCGGCCAGTGGCTAATCTTACGTGGGCGACAAACATTTTAGAAAAGGTGGTCTGTAGTCAATTCCAGGTGTTTGTGGACAAGGAGAAGCTGTTCAACAAGCTACAATCGAGGTTCCATCCATAATATGGCATGGAGACAGCCCTCCTAGCGGTACGCAACAACTTGTTGGAGGCGGCGGACAATGGGGGGTCCACTGTGTTGTTGATTTTGGACCTCTCCGCAACCTTTGACACTGTGGACCACCCAATTATGCTACACCGCATTAAGCACCTGGGGAGAGCCTCTGAATTGGTAGTAAATTGGTTGCAATCCTTTCTAAAAGATAGGACGCAAAAACCCATACTGGAAGGTGTTACCTCAGAAATGGTGTATTTTGGAATGTGGAGTGTCACAGGGCTCATCCCTGTCGCCCTTAATTTCCAATCTATACTTTCGACCAGTATTTAATATATTCAAAAAGTATGGTCTGCGGTTTCATCCATACACTGATGATACTCAGATTTACATTGAGATTCAGAACATCGCTGATGCTTTTGAAAAAATCAACCTGTGTATGGGTGAGCTTGATGAGTGTATGACTTTTGATCATCTGCAGCTGAATGCAACCAAAACAGAGATTGTAATGTTTGGTCCAAAGAATAAAATGTTGGAAGAGAGCAGGGTCCTCCCCCCTGATCTTAGGGGAACAACTTGGGTAGTGAAGGACAGGTAGGGGCGAAGGTGAAGGCATTGGTCTACTCATTACGTTTATTAAGGAATGTGCTTCCTTCTATTCCAACAGAGGATAAGGCAGTGGTGGTGGGGGCAATGACTAACCCCCACCTATATTACTGCACAAGCCTCCTCGCAGGAATTCCAGCCAAACAAGTTGCCAGACTGGAAAAAGGCGCAGAATGCTGCAGTTAGAGTGATCGGACATCTTAGGAAATGGGACCATGTCTCTACAATACGGAGACCCCTCCACTGGCTTATGGTGGAGGATAGAATTTAATTCAAGTTAGCCTGCCTGGTCTACAAGTGCCTCAAGGGGCCTACCCCAGACTATCTTGCAGAAAAGTTCAAGCAGTACTGCCCAACTAGAAAGCTCAGTTCGGGAGACAAATGTTTGATCTGTGTTCCACGGTCCAACTCTGTCTCCGGGGGAAATAGAAGATTTGGAGTTTTTGGGCCAAGACCCTGGAACCAACTTCCACTAGAGATTAGATCAAGTGAGACTCTGGACGTGTTCAGAAAAAGGTTGAAAACCTTTTAATTTAGATAAACTCAATTCTGATTATGGTTAAATATCTGCTTTCTTCATGCTCAGGCCTTTAGTTGTCATCTGCGCCCGTATATAGTTTAATCTGTCTGGTGCGTGTAAGAAATTCCTCAAAATCAAATCTGATTCGATGATTTTGAGCATTGAGCCTGAGTTAAGGCTACTGGGATTTATAGAGCCAAGCACTGTGGTTTTGAAACAAAACCTCTAATTCACAGGTCTGTTAGGATCTGTAGATTCAGGGATGAGGCTCACTTGTGTTTTCTTGGGTGTGGCTTTCTTGGAGTGCTTTCCTTTAGGTGATTTCATTTTAATGCGAGTTTTGTAGTGGTAAGGGCGAGCCTCCCCAGATGCCACCCTGACTGAAGGTCAGCAAGCCGGTAAGGTTGCTCTGGGGAGACTACCCAAAAGCAGGAAAACCCCACAGAGAGGGGAGAAAAACCTGCACGAGTCGTCCGTAGGGTGTTCCAATAGTTACGCCAGCTGATGGTAGTGAAGAGAAGTCCCTGGTAGCACGGAAGAGAACCATAGGTGGAACGAGGCAGTTCAAAAACAGGAATGGAAGCGGATAAAAAGGACAAGGAACCATAAAGGTAGGTCGGGGGAAGGAGCGGAGGAAAGACACAGGAGGAAGGCAGCGAGAGAAGTGATGAGCTAGGCACCAGATTGCCGAGCGTTGAGACGCTGGGGTGAAAAAAGCATGACTTGGTCATTGAAAATCAATGTTTTCCGTAAGATATTAGCTCTATCCAACTGCGCCCAGGCTATAAGTTATATATTGAACTAGGCATATTGCCTAATTCTAAACAAGTATTGTCAAACAAACTATCAGATTTTCTTATCTCTTGTCAAGCTGCCGAGAAGATGCCTTGGTGTCAACATGTTTTAAAATCATTAGCAGCAGTTCAATATGCTAATTTATTGTTATCTTGAGCTTACAAAGTCGGAAACAAACATTTAATTTTGAAATTGAGTTTCACCTTATCAGAGATTGGAGAGACTGAAGATGCCTTAAATTTGTGGATTATCAACATGTTTCCTGCAAAGGCATTCAGCCTTACTTAGGCCATCATCTGAATTTGTTAGAAATGCTGGGCGATAACAAGGATTCATATTAATGTATTATCTTTAAATTCTTGGACTGCCTCATGGAAGTACCAGGATCAAAGACCCAACAGATGTTGCCCTTTTTGCCCAGACAAGGAAGAAACAAGACCGCATTTTATATTCTTATGTCCCAAATATGCCAAACTTTGGGCTTTAATCTAATTCAGCTTCTGTTTTTTAATGTAAGAAATGTATCCCTGGTTTATGTTTTTGTATACAGTTAATGGACAGACTAAGAGAACTGGTCGAGGCCCAAGCTCTCACATTGGAATAAGAGGGGAAATGTGTAAGAGAACGGTCGGTGCAGGATTCCAGGGAGCTGAAGAGGGCCAGGGACAGAGTTGTAACCTGGTCGCTGGGCAATTCTAAACACCTTTCATGGCTGAGCAAGGCCAGGGTTTACAAATACATGGAAAAAAACTACTTGCGTGGTTGGCCAAGCAGAAGAAAGGAGACAGGTGGGTAGCTGCCATAAAGGATGACTGGGGGAGGCTGGTGATGGAGGACAAAAAGGTCGCCAAAGTCTTTGCCGACTTCTATCCCAAACTATACTCTAGCACTAGAGGGAGGAGTGCGATGGAGCTTTCATGGGAGAACTAATGCTGGGACAGCTGTCTGCAACCCAGAGAGACACGTTGGATACATAGAGACGATTAGCAGAAGGCAATCACAGTATAAAACAAATGAAATTGGGCAAGACGCTAGACCCAAACAGTCTTCTGGCAGCTCTTAATTGGGGATAAAGTAAGTACCCACCTCCTAAATATGTTCAACGATTGCAAGGAGAGAGGGTCCCTGCTCCACGACCCTAGGGAAACTCTAATAAGATTTATACCCAGGAAAGGAAAGCCAAAAGAGTGCTGCAAATCCTATGGACCAATTTCCCTATTGAATGGAGAGGTTAAGGTCCTAGCTAAAGTTCTAGCTAACAGACTGTTATGTGTATTGCCTCACCTGATCTACTCACACCAAAATGGCTTTATGCCAGGGATGTTCACATGTTTGTACCTGCTTAGATTCTTTGGAACAATTACAGTGATGGAGTTGTGTTTCCACCCTTCCAATGAAGTCTTGGTCCTAGACTCCTACAATGGCATGAGCTTTGGGAAGTGCTTAAAAATCGGCTTTGGGCCTAAGGTTCATAGGTTGGGTTAGACTCCTTTATGACTCCCCAATGGCAGGGTATGGGTAAACAGGCGGTTATCAAGGCCCTTTTGTATAAGAAAGAGGGACAAGACAGGGTTGCCCCATCCCGTTTTTTATTTATGCTCATAATTGAGCCTCTTGCACAGTATGTGAGGAGCAGCACTTCCATCCTAGGAGTTGGATGGCCGGGACATCAGGAAGACAGAATCTCACTATGTGCAGACAACGTCCTTCTTTACCCGAGTAAGCAGGAAGAATTCATAGCGAGGGCCATTAACCTCTTCAATAGGTTCAGTGAACGCAAAGGATTAAAAGTAAGCTGTGGGAAATCAATACGCTACATACTCCAGGGGGAGGAAATGGAAAACAACAGTTGAGGGAACTATGAGTTACAAAAGAACCATTCAAGTATTTTGGTATATACATAACAAAATAAAGGAAGGAATTCTTCAATTTTAACTGTGACGCTTGGTAAATAAATTCCGACTGGAGGCAAGGAGGAGGGCGAACCTTCCACCCACCCTGATGGGTAAGGTAGCCCTGTTTAAGACATTCCCAAAGTTCCTTTACATCCTGCAAGCCACCCGTTACAACGTACCGGCCAAGGAATTTGGTAAGGTGCAAGGGGGATTATGCAGATTGCTGTGGGGCTACGTAATACCCAAAATAGCTATAGACACATTTTACAATTCAGTATGGGCTCAAGCTTCAGAATCTCAGAAAATATTTTTGGGCAATACAGCTCATAGCCGTGAACGATGATGATGACCCTGTGACTAGCATGGAAGATTGGCGTATGGGACTATACACTCATTGTGAGATGTTCTATTGAAGATTTGCCCCTGGCAGGCATATTAGTAGTGGATACCTGGAGCACACTCTTAAGTAAATTAGAATGGGGTTCCAAAATCAGGTGGAACCTGGCACTTTGTTTGAACAGGTTACTGTCGGAGTCAAGGATTTTGATGATGGGTGGAGAGAGGGGTTAAATCATAAATCACTGGGGATTTAATAGGTAACAGGGGGATGCAATCATTCAGGGAGCTATAAAAGCAGTTCAGGCTGGGTAATGGGATGTCTTAGCAGTATCTATGATGATATGATATGGCATTTGTAACGCGCCTATACACAAGTGTTTCAAGGCGCGATAAGGCAGGGGGCGAAACAATGGGAGACAGACAACGGTCCTACTAGGCCAGGTGTCATTCAGATCGCGCAAGTGCAAGGGTAGAGGGGAAGGGAAAGTGTAAAAGGAAGGTGGAGAGGGGAGAGTTAAATACAGGGTTAAGAGCATACAGAATAAATAACAAGGGCCAGCTAGTGGCAAGTGCGAGAAAAGTACAGAAAAGTGCTGGGAAGGGGGGCTGTAGGGATACAGACACAGTCCCGCGGTGCAGGGGGTTGCCAGGGAGGCAGTGCAGGGGAGAGTGGCTGGGCCAAGGACCGAGAGCTGTGAGTGGCCCAGTTGCAGATTCAGTGCAGTTTCAGTAAGTTTAGCAGGGGAGAGGGGGAGAGAAGGCGGAGGCACAGAGGAAGGTTTTGAGGTGCTTCCGGAACCAGAGATGGTTCTCCTCGAGTTTCAGGGAGGCAGGAAGGCTGTTCCAGAGGGAGGCCCCTGCAGCGGAGAGAGATCTGCCCCCAACTCGTTGTTTGGAGAATCGGCTGACCCTGAGGGAGTTGGAGGCGGATGAGCGAAGAGCTCGAGAAGGAAGATATTTAGGAAGAGAGAGCTGAAGGTATTTTTGCCCAAGGCCCACAAGGCCTTGTGGACAATGCAGAGGGTATTGAACTTGATCCTCGCAGTCACTGGGAGCCAGTGTAGTGATTTCAGTCCTGGAGAGATACGGTCCCTGGGCTTGAGGCCAAGGACAAGTCTCGCAGTCCTGTTCTGGATGAGTTGCAAAGGGCGGAGAATGGAGGCAGGCAGATTTAGATAGAGGCTGTTACAGTAGTCCAGCTTCGAGAGAACCAGGGCTCTAGAGACAGTGAGCTTCTGGGGGAAGAAGAGGAAAGGAAGGATACCACAGAGGAGGTGGAGCTGCTAGTGTGACTTCTTAGAGACGTCGGATATGTGAGGAGAGAAGGAGAGTGTGGAGTCGAAGATGACCCCGAGGTTTTTTTCCTTGCACGTAGGAGTAGGAAGAGGTCCAAGAGAGGCCGGCCAGAGAGCTGCAGGGAAGGAGGGAGTGGATGTGCCGATGAGTAGCATCTCAGTCTTACTGGCATTAAGGCAGAGGTCGTTGGCGGCACACCATTCCTGGATAGAAGAAAGACAGTCAGAGATGAGGGTAGGAGAAGAGGAGGCTGAGGGTAGCCTGAAAATGAGCTGTGTGTCATCCGCATAGCACTGAAAGTTGGGGCAGAGAGCGGCGATGCGGTGGGCGAGGAGTGCCAGATACTGGTTAAACAGCCAAGGAGAGAGGTTAGATCCCTGGGGGACACGACAGGTAGAGAAAAAGATGTCAGAGAGGAAAGACCCCAGTTGGACCTGGCAGGGTCGATTGTAGAGGAAAGAGGACAGCCACGCCAGAGCCTGACCAGTGATACCCAGGTTATCACGGAGATGGTTGAGCAGGATGGTATGGTTGAAGGTGTCAAAGGCAGAAGAGAGATCAAGCAAAATGAGAACACATGGAGTGTTAGAGTCAAGATTTGAGAGCAGGTCCTCACGGATGTTCAGGAGAGCAGTTTCCGTGCTTCTGGCGGCTCTGAAGCCAGACTGATGGTCATGAAGACTACCAACAGATTCAGCATGGAGATTAAGCTGGGAGATGGCCAGTTTCTCCAGGAGCTTGCCCAGGAAGGGAGTGATAGAGATTGGGCGATAGTTAGCAGGGCAGGAAGGGTCAGAAGAGGGTTTCTTAAGAAGGGGGTGCACAAGGGAGTGCTTGAGAGGGGATGGGAAGACTCCAGAGGCGAAAGAGTGATTGCTGAAGTCAGCAAGGGCAGGAGCCAAGGAGTCAATGTGGTCCTTGATAGTTTTGGAGGAACAGGGGTGGACCTGTTTTGACTAGACTTTCATAGATCGGACTTGTCTCGAAACCTCGTCAGCAGAAAACAGGGGAAAAGCAGAGAAGGAGAGAGGAGGGGTGGCTGCAGAAGGGCCAGAGGTAGAGCAGGGAGTAGAGGGGGGGAGGTGATAGGAGGAGAGTGAGGACAGGATGTCCTGAGTTTTTGAGATGAAGTGAGCGGTCAGTGCCATGCAGAGGGCCTGGGAGGGGACAGGAGAGGTAGAGACTGCAGCAGGGTTGGCCAGCTCCTTGCAGATTTGAAAGAGTTCGGCCGAATTATTAGATGCCGCAGAGATGCGGGATTGGATAAGGGCTCTCTTCTTGGTGAGAACGGAGAGCCGGTATTGCCTTTGGAGCAGGCGACAGGCCAGTTTGTCAGAGGATGAACATGAAGCACGCCATTTCCTCTCTGCCACCCTGCACTTGCGTTTAAGGGTGACGAGATGCGAGTCATACCAGGAGTTACATTTGGCTTTGGGCTTCAGGCGGATTCTCATGACAGGGGCAAGGATATCAAGAGTATCAGATATAGGAGAGTGGAGAGTGGAGAGGGCTGTGTCAGGGTGGGAGTCAACCAAAGGGGGATGAGGGGGTGAGAAGGTGGCAGCGAAAGCCTCAACTGACACACGCTTCATGGGTCAGATGACCGAGAAGGAAGGTGGCAGTGATGAAAGGTGGCTTTGCCTGTGGGGTATGGAGGGTGAGGTGGGAGGAGAGGAGAAAATGATCACTCCAGGAGAGAGGAGTGGAGAGAGGGACAGAGAGGGGAAGGTCAGAAGAGATCAGAGCGTCGAGAGTGTGCCCTGCAGAATGAGTCGGCCCAGATGAGAGAATAGAGAGTGAGAGAGAGAGTCGCAGAGGTCACGAAAGAGTCCAGAGGGGGGACAGGAGGCATCCAAATGGATGTTGAAGTCTCCAAGAAAGAGGAGTTGAGTGGTTGAGGACAGGAGTGAGGAGGAGAGGTCCGCCAACTCGGAGAGGAAGGAGGAAATTTGACCAGGTGGCCGATAGATAGTGGCCACGGTAAGGGAATGGCTAGGAGAGAGAGTCAGCAGACAAGACATTCAAAAGAGGAATAGGTCTGTGTGGGAGTAACAGTGGCAGGAATCCACTTAGGGAAGATAAGGGCCACACACCCCCCCAGCACGGTTGGGCCTGGGCACGGCGAGGATCTTGTAACCGTCAGGTAGGAGTGTGTCAAAGCTGGTGACAGAGCTGGCCATGAACCATGTCTCGGTGAGACCGAGTACGTCAAGGTTGAGTTCCTCAAGAAGGTGGCAGATATCAGAGGAATGTTTGACGGCAGAGCGAGAGTTAAGAGTAGCAATGTGGAGAAGGTTGCCATCTTTGAAGGACTTCCGGGGAGGGGTACAGATCAGAGGTATGGCCCTGCAGAGGTGAAGAAGGAGCACGTGAGGGGGCAGGGAGGGAGGGTAGAGGCAGGGTAGTAGCGGACAGAGGAGGGAGGACAGCAGGAGAGGAAAGGAAGTTGATGAGGCGCGGGAAGCGTCTATCAAAGAGGTGAAATAAGACATGTGCTATGTAGGCAATTGAGAGAGGATTTAGTCATCAAACAGGAATTCCCCCCTATTTGGACAGGTGGTGACAGAAAAATGTGATGCCAAGCCTCGAGTGGAGAGCAGCTAAAACCTCAAAAAACCCTGAGCTCACTTAAGGAAAGATGAGAAGATGATCTAGGTCTCCTAGATGACAGAGATGTGGGTGCAACAAGGGAAATAGCCATTGATGGTAGACTCAGCTTGGACCAGTATAAGTTACATCACATGATCTTATACACCCCTACGAGGCTCTACAAGATGGGGAAAAGGGGTCACAAAGATTGCCCCAAATGTGGGAGTGGTAGAGGAACCTTCATCCATTTGGGGACAAGTGCTAGACATTCCCAAGGCCATACTAAGTGAAGAAATGGAGGCAGGCCCTGTACTATGTCTACTCAGCACCTCTGGGGAATCTGATTTTTCCTCTAGAGACAAAAACCTGATACTGGCAAAAAGAGGAACCGCTAAGGTTTGGGGTTCGAGCAAAGCCACCTCTCGGAGGGATTGTTTGGAAACCATGAATAGGAGCATGGAGCTTGATAAATGAGTGTATCATCACAGAGGCTGCCCTGACAAACATGGAAATGTATGGGGAAAATTGAGACTCTGGAGGGAACAATAGTGGACTATGACCAGCCCAACAGAGAAGGGGTCTATCAGCCACTTTTACTCCCTAAAAATTGGCAAATACTACCCAAAAATAAAAATAGGGAGTAAAAATACTCCCCAAAAAATAGCATATACCCACAAATCTCCATAGATATGTTTGGAACAGTAGTGCGCGTAGTATCTCAGGAATACACTGCTATTATTACTGCCTTATGGGAAGAAGTAAACCTGTATCTTTGTATGTACATGAATAACAAGGTAGAAAGAAATAATTATTACAAAAACGATTATGTGTTCCAGTTTGAGCACATTTTTAAAATACTCCTAGTGGGAATTGGACTTACATTATTATGCCCTAAAAAAATATTTGTACCCAACTTTAAAAATACTGTAAAATACTTTAAGTCGGCTGTAAAATACTCCCACTTCCAAATCTGGTGGGAGGTGGGGAATGAGAGAATGGTGGAAGGGAGAGGGAACGTTTTGTGGACCATTTTCCTGCAAGGTTCAATATTCTCTTGTTTATATTTTTCTGTAGAATATTTTAATAAAAACAGAGTTATCAAAAATATATATATTATCAGATATTTATTATTCTAAATTAGACATACTTATTGGATGTTTCGGCTCATTTACCAATCCCAATTTAGTAGTTAAAAGTTTGAATCTTTAATTTGGGACACATGGTTCGACTTAAGTAAAGCACCAGTAAAATTGAAACAAAAACACAAAAGGCTGCATAAGAACTGTTTAATAATGAAGCAGGAGCTCCTTAGTATCGTAAAGAATGGTGATTCTCAGAGACATTTCATATGACTGATAAGAGCAGAGCATAATCATCTCTTGGTTAGAGGCAGAAAGAATTAACAGAGTTTGCCTGACAAAAACTGAAGGTAATTCTAATGAGAATTAACATGTTCTGTATTTTGTAGCTCTTGGTCCAACACAAAACAGATTTTCACCTTTGGAAACCAATTGCTGAGTTGAAGCATGATCTTGGCATGTTAGCAATAGACTGCACATTTTGCATTCGCCACTAGCCATTGACGAGTAAGAAATTGTGCAATGTTTAAATGTATAGGATTGTGGTGGTGAGTGGCTTTTTTATGGCTAGCAAGTGGCTTGTAACTTTTTTGCACCCTGATTAGTAGTATTTATGCAGGTGAGCAAACGGCTTGTGAGTATGACAAACCTGTTGGGAGTCAACTTTTATGTATAGTTCTTAATTTGATGCTGACTGAATGGGCCCCATTACACGGATGGCAGAGAACCATGGCGCTATTAGCGACATGGTTCATGCCGGTAAAATACCGGCACCGCCTTGGCGGAAAGGGGAATTACCGCCCCATTCCAAGGTTGGCGGGGCGGTAATTCCCCCTACCCCCAATGCCCTTCCCCATTCCCATTTTTGCCCCATAGGGCTTAATGGGGAATGCAAAAAGCAGGCGTTAAATCCCCCAACCCGCAAAGGGACCTCGTAGTAAGGCGGTAAGGATTTACCGGTACCAGTATTTTACCGGTACCGGTAAATCCTTAGCGCCATCCGTGTAATGAGGCCCAATGTGTTTTAATATGGGGAAGCCGAGAGTCTCTTAAAACACACAAAAGTCCTAGCCCAGGTTTGATTCCTTAAGACCTTTATAAAACCATTTCTGAAGTTCGGGCCCCACTTTTTTGTTATGATTATCTGGATTGATAAATATGTGGATTCATGTAAAGAAGCTATAATTTTCCAGATTCTTAAGAAAGGCGATTGTATGTTACTGTCTTGTTATCGGTCAATTTCCTTTTTATATTGCTCTTTAAGTTTATTCAGGAATCGATAAAGTTATTTTGGGGAAGTCAATGATTGCGTTACATCAGGTTCCTAAATGTCATCTATTTTGTATTTATTGGCAGCCAAATCAATTTATATTAAACAGGAACCTTTGAACATAGCTTATGTGGATTTAGCTGCAGCCTTCGACTCCAAGGCATACATTATGGTCATCCTTGTTGTGAGAAACCTGAGTGTTTTTCCACATCTACTCCCCCGGCATTCTCTGTGCAGTTCGCCAGGGAAAGACAGTTGCTTTTGAATCCTACCCCTGGGGGTGGACAAGCGAGGGAGGACCACCTGGGTGGAGGGTCCATGGGGATTGGAAGTGAGATGCCCATGGGTGAGACGCGGTATTCTCCATCGTCCTTTCAGAAAGAAACCCCTATCACAGAAACGTTGATGGGATATTGTTCATCTTGTTCCCTGGTTTCCAAAAAGGATTATCGATATTATAAAAACAGACCTGTTAAACAGAGCAAGAGAAAGAGTAGGGATAAGATACTTTGTAACAAATTATGTTATCCCCTCATGATAGCCTATCTAACCCCCCCCCATCTGTATGGGCCATTATACAAGTATTCCACTTTATTGTCCCTTTAAAATACATTCTAATCACCCCGCACCACCTTTAGGGGCCATTATAAAAGTCTTCCACTTCATCCCCCCTTTGAAATGCATTAAAGTACTGAGGCGAAGAAGAAGCAACTGAGAGTAGTAGAGATTAGCTCCTATCACCATTTTGGTACTGGGGCGAAGAATATGCATGAAGGTCAGGCATGCACCACTAATGCTAGTCAGGCAGCAGTAATTGATGGAACACACCTGCAGCCCATTATTGGACCACAGGTGTATAGAAGGTGGAATTATGAAGCTGCAAGGAGAACGTTGGAAGAGGAGAGCAAAGGAAGGAGGAGTCGTGGGAGAGTAGGAGAAGCCAAGACATCGGAATGCCTGCTGAATCCCTTGGGAGCCTGCCGGAGGAATAGTGCAGGTCGGAGAAGCCCCTGGAGACAAGTCGAACAGCCAGAGCTTTCAGACTGCATCTACAAAATTCAGCACGATCGCCGGAGAGTGCAGCGAAAAGAGCCCGGAAAGCAGGCTTTCCCGCAGAAGAGAAGACGCTGTGTGGAGGAGCAGCAATGCCCGGGTAAGTGTCTGGGACACTCTACTCACCAGGGAGCTAAGAAAACATTGTAAATACAGTAGCGGGGAATGGAATCAAATGAACTAACTCCTATTGAATACAGAACGGCATGAAACCAGTGAAAGTAACAAAAGCTACTCCTATTGAATACCGAACTGCATGAAACCAATGAAAGTAACACAAATTACTCCTATTGAATACGGAACTGTATGAAACAAGGGAAAGTAACTCAAGTAACTTCTATTGAATACCGAACTGAATGAAACAAGTGAAAGCTGAATGAAATACGCAAGGTGGCACTTAATTAAGCAACATTGACCCTTATTGAATACGGAAATGAAAGAAACAATCAAAGGTATACTTTATTAAGGGAAAGCCACACTTACAAGTGAAAGCAACATCTTTGGTAAAATTAACCACTTGTCTGAATGCAAGAAACTTTGAACAAAGCAGAATCCAGATTAAGAAACAACATATGTGATAAAGTGGTGGAACTGTGGCTGTTGATTAAACTATTGAACTCTGAACGAAACCTGGAGGTTCCTGGTTGCGTGACCTGTAATGGGTGGACCGTGTGGTGTGAAACTGCGCCAAGACCACAGAACTAATATATGGCGAATCAAGAACTACAGAAAGCAAATGCTAGGTTCCTGATTGCGTGACCTGTAATAGGTGGATCGTGTGGTCTAAAACTGTGCCAAGACCCTGATCCTTGCAAAAGTGTGTAACTGTACTTCTTCAGGTCTATGTAAAGGTAAATGGAACACTGTGGTGAATTTATTGACATTGAGGGAAAAAGAAGCTGAACAGTAAGCCATAGCTGGAAAACAGCTCAGAACTTTGTGTTTGAATCACTGCTTAGTTTATGGTTGACATCTCTACACATTGTTTTGTTTTAGTTGTGGGGGCAAGCATATGTTTTGCACACAGACAGACTTCTCAGTTGAACATTCTGATACTTTCCTTAGTTTCTTTAGGTAGGGGAATCCCACCTTAGCTTAGGGCTAGATAGGCCTTACTCCATCCTGACGTTTTCTTAATAAATCAGTATTTTTAAACTTTGAATTGGTTGTCTGTGTCTCCTTCCATGATGCCAACCTCACATTGTACAATCTGGTTATTAGCCCTCAAATTTAAACATCCTAAAATCTCTTCATAAGAGGCTGTTGTCCGCTAGAATATAAATGTTTCAAAGACCTCTTCTTCTGAGATAGAACACAGTGTGTGTTAGGGCTGTGCAGCTATTGTTCAATCTTTTTGCAAACTTTTGATGTAAGGTCTGGTGCATGTTAGAGGCAGACACACCTTAGGTTGGCTCAATGAAAATACCCTATCGAGCTTAAGGTGATGACAATGTTATTTTGGTCGAAAAATGTTGGGACGGTCGATAATGGCTTAAATGGGAAAGTGGGTTTGCACTGCACGTGCCATATTGTTGACCGGGGTAGACACGATGTTAGCGCGATGTTGCAATCTGGTATGTAGCTAGTATAGTTAATGAGAATAGGATAGTGTTACTATTAGTGTTATTGTGTGTATAGTTGATACATTTTAGATTTGCATACACGTAGCAACATATTGAAAAGGATGTGGAAACAGTGTGAACACAACGTAGTTTTGTGACTTGCAATGTAGTGCCTAAAGATGGGAAGCGAGGTGCTTTATATACACACACGAGAAGAAATCTACAGATGGGGAAGCCACTGTGAAGGGATGCAGTAGTCTTGAACACAGGTGCACATACATATATACATAGGGGTTTTCAGGGAAATGTGTTTGGGGCAATCGGGGAGCAGAGGGTAGATGGTGAATGCATGGTAAAGTTGTATACCGCAGGTCTCTCATAGCTGGGGTTAGTGTAGGCCACAGAAACCTCGGTTGGCAAGATAAACTTGGTGCGACCTGGAAAGTTGTTTGATTGAGGTCGAAGGATGACGGAAGGCCGCTAACTGCATTCGGCCTGCTGCGATAATATCAAATGGTCAGTTGCAACCAGGACAAAATGAAGTGCTAGTGGATCATAGGTTTATGACTTGGTGCTGATGTGGATACAAGATGTAATCTTCCTGAGAACATAGGAGTTTGTTATTCAGTGACCAGGGATGTCCGGCCACATGGCAGGGTCAATTTGGGGCCAGGTAATAAACCTGGCGCAAGAGGTGCTTAAGGGCACAAGTGGCAAATGATTTATGGGTTTCTATTAGGTTCTCAGGGAAATTACCAGAATGTGGCCAGAGGCCATGTGAGCTAAAAGGGTAGTTGTAATAGATTAGCGTGAAATGAGAAATACCAGGGATGCCAGCAAGTCTGCGTGGATAAGATGTTTATCACCGGTACAAAGGAAACTTGTTTATTTCTCTCCCTCCTAATATTGATGAAATGTTCTTGTAATAGCCATGTGCATCACGCCTGGGGTTAAGAGGTCCCCGACCAGATGGAACTTGTAATAAATTAGGATTGTTGTAGGTGAATATGTAATCATGTGATGTCACAACTGACTTTGGAAAGAGCCCAAAAAGGGGTTATACTTTAAATCTGAGCTAATGTAAATGTATGTTGTGGTTAAGCGAATGTATCCAATAAGAGCATGGGAACTAAGGGGGATTAGATTTCCTTGTACAAGGTTAGCCAATCGTATTTGGGGGCATGACTTTGTAACAAAATATGTGGGAGTAAGTTAAATGTTGCAACAATGTATATAAAGTGTGACCTTTGTGTGGTTCAAGGGGAATCGGGTTTGTTCTGTCTCTAAAGGGTTGTCTTGCCCCTACTGGCCATTTGTATACAATAAACTTGCTTTATGGACAAACGTGCAGTCACTTCTTGAGAGGTGGGACATTAGATTTGGAGGAGGCCTATCCATTTTGTTCAACTTGAGAGTCCCCTTCTTTGTTAATGTTTTTGCCCAACCTATAAAAGGGAAAGGAAAATATAACTAATACAATTATTGAGTTAGTCAAAGATCGGACATTTCGTCCTGCTTTTTTTATTCCTCTTGTGGGCCAATACTATCCATGCCACACGATTTATAAAACAGCTAGTAAAGTCATCTTTTGGGAATTGGAAAGAGATAGTTATTAAACTGGGAATAAGCCTGAGCTGTATCCTGCAAGCCAATACGCTTTATTTCTATGATACGTGTATTTTTATAATTATATTTGTACCTTTTATAAGTGGCTTTACTGTTTATGGTTAAAATTTGTTTTTCTTTTTTGTAAGCAAATATACTTAATTTATTGTGGATTGATGGCTTTTACGGTAATTAAAGCTCAGCTGAACTAAACACTGCTAATTGTTTTGGCTGTCAACAATTGTGAATAGAGCAAGGCACACCCCAACAATGAGGCACGTGCTTAGCTGCACGTGGCTGCCACCATTTGCAGGACATCTGGACAGTGATTTGGCTGGATAATATATAGCTGTGTTGGCCCTTATGTTTTCCCCTTTTCGATATCAGGTGGATGACCAACAAGAGAATATGATACGGATGTACCCGGGAAAATGCAGTCGGCCATGTGCTGCACAGAGCATGCATCATGCTGACTTTCTTCAGTGAAACATATTGTTCTAGACAGACTTCAGTGCAGCGGCACCAAAAGCCTAGTGCTCCTTGAGCAGAAGCCTCAACCCTTTTCTTTTTTTTTAACAAGGTATTTTGTTGGCTTTTTACAAAATACAATCGGGTTAACTTGGGTACATGCGTAAATACATTTTAGTGATATGAGACAATGATAATAACATGGGGCAAAGTGTTTGTTGATTATCTAAAGTTGGGGAGATTCCTTGAGATGGGTCGGATGATATGGAAGAGGTTAAATATTCACTGTTTCATACACCATCGGGATGCTGGTGATTGGCGCACAATCCCTGGGACCTGTTCTGCGTATTCTAGGTGTTGTTAAATTTCCCTACGATTCCCAGTTCAGTGGCTGTTATTTTCTCTGCCACTGCTATATCCCAGCATTTTGCCCACCACATGTTGATTAACGGACCTTCGGGGTGCTTCCGAAGCCGGCCAATAGTGATTTTAGCTGCGGTGAGGAGATGGAAAATCAAATCCGCCATGTAACCCTTGAGTGGGAACGTCCCCCCACCTGTGTTGCCCAGTAACACAATCCCCGGATCCCATGGAATTGTCAGGCCTGTGATTGATTTAGTCTGGTTCAAGACCTCTTACCAAAATAACCCTGATTTTGGGCATAATATAAGGGATTGAATAGTGGACCTGTTTCTGCGCATCCAGTAAAGCGTGGAGTACTTTGGGTTGTATTTGTTCAGTATTTATGGGGTGACATATCACCTGTAGCATACTTTCATCGCTCTCTCCTTGTTCGTAATGCATTTTGAGGTGTTGTGTGTGCCAGTCCAGATATGCCCCCATTCCTCCATTTCTAATTCTCTTCCTAGATCCCTCTCATATCTGAGCATATCTGAGCATATAGTTCTCCTTCTTATTGGGGTCCCCCTTCTCTAAGAGCTTGTATAGGCTTGATGTTTTGGTTACTATGCAGGTAATGTTTAAATTCAATATCAACGTAACTGTGCCAGTGAAAATGCCACAGAAAGATAGAAGCTGTGAATGAATACTAGTTTTGCAAATAGCAACACTGCACCCCAAACAAACCCTCCAAATTAGAAAATAAAAATAGCTATTGCTGCCCTCTGGTCATATGTATCGAGTGCTGTAGTAATATGACTGCAGTGGGTCCCGTCACCCATCGTGGTGCAGCTGGCAGTCTGTTAGTTTGCCATGAGAAGGAAGTCCGTGGTTTGGTTGCCACCAAAGCAATGATATGATAGGTTATTTATAACGCACTTAATACCCAGAGGTTTCTAAGCACGGACCCGGGGATTGAACCCGTGTTGCTTCTTATCGTCTTGCTTCCAAGGTGAGCACGTTGCCCCCTGAGCTATCCTCCCTAGCAAAATTCAATGACAGGCACTGTGTGATTTGAGGTTGCAGCTTCACTGTGGCTGTCCGGTGGCATTTACTAAAGAGGAGTGCAGCAGCATTGATGATAACTAGGGTAGTATGCAGAAGTCAGATAGTTAGACCCAGAGATTATAGAAACCAGCAAATGAGACGTCTAGTCTTCGTAGCAGTAATGGCTACTGTGAAACGTAGTCCTTTAGGATATGCAGCACCACAAAAAATGTAAGTAATGGTTGTGTTACCTGAGAGTGTGAACATATCATACACATGAGTGGTATTCCAAAACCATTGTGGGACAAACAAACCATGCCAAAATAAACCCTAAAACAATGGTTCACCATCAAACAGAAAACTCGCACACCATCATAAAATGCAACCATTACCATGCAGGGCAAATCGAAATAAATGCCCCCCACCATACATGCCAGACTCATGCATGTGCAACACAACAGCGATGACACACTCATGATTTCTCATTCATAGAACTAAGGGAGAACAATTAAAAACACTTGCACACAAATCAGGCAACATAGTAGTGCATTAAACTTTCACTCTCACAAACTTCCAGAACAATTCGATCAACCATCCAAACCCATACAAACATGTAAAGCAGAAGCCATTATGATTGCATAGCCTCAGAAAGCACATGCATAGCACACCACACATACTGAAACCTTCGCTATACACATGGAAATAATCCTGGACTTTGCTAACGCTCTGGGTACATTTCAGAAAATGTGGTCTACAAATAAGGACTTAAACCAACATATACAGTGGTAATTCTAATCAATATGTAACAAGAATCTTACTAAAATAAGCATACATTTACAACAAAAATAAACACATGTGTTGGTAACTAGCTTTCAACTGCACAAACTTAGCACAGGGAAACTATAGAATAGAAGCTGCACAATCAAACTAACTTTACATAAATACATACTTGAGCGAAACTAGCAAACACTGAATGTTTACACAAGGTGTCATGCAGTACAATCTTTCACAAATGAGTTGCTTCAATGGAACAACATTAACACACAATTTTACAATAGTATGTCAATCATTCCACACAGTAAATAATCGATTGAATTAGCAGCATAAAATACATTCCCATGGAAGGATAATAATAACTTGCACTAGCGGCATGAAAAAAAACGAATTACGAATGCAACAATAGGAAACATACAAGTGGTATGAACGACAATCCACAATAAACTAATTCCAAAAAAGAGAACATCTGCAAGTCACACTTGTCTTACAAGTGGTGTGTGCGTATTGCTGTTGTATCTGTGGCTTTTTGTAATGAGTTTATGCAAGTTGGCTATTGTTTGTTGTGAAATGTAATATGAAGATAGTAAGAGTATTTATTTTTCTGAAATATTTTTTTGGGTAAACGTGTATATATGTTTTTATGTTATTTAATCTACATATTAGATACTATTGTTTAAAAAGTAATGTGTGTTTTTTCAGTATTGTGCGTGCATACCCTATTGTAAAGGGGGGGGAGGGGGAGAGAGAGAGAGAGAGAGAGAGAGAGAGAGAGAGAGAGAGAGAGAGAGAGAGAGAGAGAGAGCGCGCGCGCCTGTGTGTGTGTGTGTGTGTGTGTGTGTGTGTGTATTCGTCAGTTATGGTAAGCTAAGCAACCATAATTCGCACAACCACTGCGCAATGCTAATACTAACACCCAGGACATTCCACTGTGTCTATGAGAAAAGACACACATTTTGGGACCCCACCCCTATAACTTTGCCCCCACCATTGTCGAAACCTCACCAAACTTTGCAGAATAAATCCGAGGGTGACATATACCTTTTTTGCAAAATTTGGTGAGGATTGGTCCGGGGGGTGGGGGGTGGCAAATCTATAAGCCGCCCAAAAAGTGCTCTTCCTATGGGTTGAGCAACTTAACCATAACTAGACAGCCACTACCGCAGGCCGTGTAATATACATACATATACATACATATAAATATATATATATAGATCTTACTTTTTAATTTATTTAAAAAAAGATTTGATTGGTTTTTCAGTCCTAACACTCTCTGGTACTGAAAACACAAAGCTATTAATGACTGAATATAACCCTCCTTCCTTTCTTTCCAGGAGTATTTTAAATAAAGTTCAGTTCAGGCATTTAAATAGGTGATATATTCAGCTAAACACACAGGGTTACTCAATCAGGGTAGGTCTACTAGGTTCAGTGCCCAGTGGTCTCACCGGGCAGGAGAGAGCATTAACGTCTTTTTGCATTTAATGATATGATACGATATGATAGGTTATTTATAACGCACTTAATACCCAGAGGTTTCTAAGCGAGGACCTGGAGCTCGAACCTGTGGTGCTCCGTGTCGTCTTGCTTCCAAGGGGAGCACGTTGCCCTTGAGCTATCGTCTAAGACAAGAATGGTCTCCACAGTCATGAAAAACATCAGAGAGCCATTAACATTAGGGGACAGTTTCCCACGGCCAAAACGTTCCTGACTTTATCAAGCCACAGGTTGATCGTCAGAGGCTCCAACTTAAAGTGTACCCTCCAGCCCACACCCTCTCCAGCATAGTTGGTTGTTATTTGTGCTAATGAGGTGTAGCCAGCCCAGGGTTTTGTACCATCTTGTAAGTATTTTACTTCAGGTTTCCTGCAGGCACGGGCAATGCGAGACCCCATTTCCCCAAGAGATATTTTCCCAGTCCTCCAGACGGATATCAAGCTCTGGGTCCCGCTGCCATCCTACAGAGTAGGAACATTGTTCTAATCTTTTGGGTGAGTCTATTGATTTGTACAATTTAGAAATTAGCCCTTAGCATCTGCCGCTTCCTGAAACACTTGTTCTGACTTTGTTAGTTCTCTTGTTGCCCCCAACGCATTGACAGGGTGGAGAACCCAATGTCTTGCCTGCATATAGAAGAATCTATTGGTTTCCTCAAGGCCGCCCCTCTCCTTACATTCCTCAAAAGTGCGGATTGTCCCATTCATGAACAAGTCCCCCATTTAACTTATACCCCTCTCTATCCACCACACAAAACCTCTGTCTGTCTTCCCGGGAGAGAAGTCATCATTGTGAATTTGTGGGGTGTATGGGGAGGGGAAGGAGATGGTGCCCCTCTCTCTCTGCTAATGCTGTCCCATGCCTCGAGCGATGCCCTAGTGATATGGTTCACGTAGAGGCTCTGAGCTCAGTCGTACCTGGGCATCCAGAGTTGCATCCATATGTGTCTTCCTGCTACAGCTTGCTCCATGTGTACCCATTGTTTCCCAGTCAAGCAGGGGGCACATTTGTGATGCTCTGTAATAATTCCAGAGCTTGGGGAATGATAGACCTCCCTTGGTCCTGGTTGTGTACAGCATAGTCCTGTTCACTCTAGGAGAGCCCCCCGCACCCCACAGCAACTGTAGCAATATGGCAACCCACTTCCCGATCGTACTTTTAGCATTGGGGATATGAATCGACTGAAAGAGGTAAAGAAACCTCGGGCAGATGTTTATCTTGACTAACACCATTCTACCAAACCCTGACAGCCTCAGAGCACCCCACCAATCTAAGTCCTTCCTCATAGTCCTCGATAAGGCCACAAAGCTAGCCCCAAAAAGACCCCTGGTTTTATTGATTATGTTTGCCCCAAGGTATTTAATCGTTTTAGCGGCCCATGTATAGGGGGCCTCCATTGAAGATCTTCTCTCAAACTGAGAGGGATGTTTAAGCCCAGGATTTCTGACTTGGTATTGTTTATTTTAAACCAAGAGACCTGTCCATAGCAACCAATCTCGTCTTCTACGCTACGCAATGTTTCTATGGGGTCCGACAGGGTCAGGATCACATCATCTGCAAAGAGGTTAACCTTGTGGTTGGAACCCCCAAATTGTATCCCCACAATGCACTCATTGGCTCTTACCCACTCTGCCAGGGGCTCCATTACCAGCGCGAATATCCCCATTGACCATCAGTCTTGCTGTGGGAACCTCATAATTGGAGAGGATCATCTGGGACATTTTGGGACCAATGTTGAAGTTCCGACAGTCTTCCCGCAAGAACCCCCATTCTACACTGTCAAACGCTTTTCAACGTTGCACGCAAATAAAAGCGAGTGACTTGGGTTCCTCCCAGACTTGTCTATTAAATGTATTAATCTCTGTATATTATCCACTGTAACCCATCCCCTAATGAACTCCTACTGGTCTGGGTGAATAAGCAGAGGCATAAACTTCTCTAACCCAGTGGTCACAATTTTCGTAAATATCTTGGAATCTAAATTTAACAGTGCTTTGGGCCTAGATGAAGGACATAATAATGGGTCCTTTCCTGGCTTGGGTAGTAGGGTTACCTGGGCCTCGGTCATGGAGGTCGGGAGGTGGCCACGTCTCTTAAAGACTTAAAGACATCGGCCATCGGTTTGGCTAGTATTTGACACAGAGATTTGCAATAGCTGGCCGGTAGGCCATTGGGACCTGGGGCCTTATTTGATTTCAGCATTTTAATAGCTTGAATAACTTCCTGCGTATCTATCGGAGTTTCTAAGAATTCTCTCGCCCCTCCAGCCAGCTCAGGAAGATCCAGCTCTTCAAAGTATCCTTGGATGTCCGCAGAGTTTGGAGCACTGGCGGTGTAGAGCTCTATATAGAAGGCATGATAGAGATCACTATTTTGCACTCATCTCCCCACTCCTTACCCTGGGCATCCGAAATAGTGTGAATGAATGATCAGCTTGTCTGCTGCCTATAAGGTGCACTAGATGTATCCCTAGTACATTTCCCTGCTCGTAGAATTTGTTACGGACCCTCAGCATAGTGTGTTCTGCTTTTCAGTCCTCAGAAGTCTCATCTGACTCTTGGCTATGGTCAGTGCCCTAAGATGACCTCTAGTAGGGGTTTTGGAATAGGTCTTATCTGCTATCCTTACTTCTTCTAATAGCTGTGCTTCTGCCTGGCCCCAAGCATGTTTCAGTACAGCTGCACTTGCCGAGATTGCTCCCCTAACACCTGCTTTCAGTGCATACCAATGCATGCCCTCTGAGGTGTCCCCGGGCAGTTATTAATAAGGTATTCACAAACTGCTCCTTTTAAGTCCTCCAGGTACCCCGGGTCCCGCAAAATACCAGGCGGAAGCCTCCATTGGTATGTTTTGAGTGGTGAGACCAATCGCACTGTCACCATATTGTACAGTAAGGGTCATGTGCTCAATCTCTGAGGAAAGGACCAATTTAGTCATACCCATTGGTATAAAAATGTAATCAATGCGTGAAGATGACAAGTGGACAAGGGAGTTGTATGTTTAGGAGGTGTGGTAAGGAAGTAGGGTTCGCCATATGTCCACAACATTAAGGTTAGTTATGCGATTCCTTAGAGTGTGGGACACCGAACCTGTGGTAGAGTAGGTGGTCTGGGACGACCTGTCTTTGGTCGCATCCATTACCAGGTGCATATCGCCAATTAGAAGTACTTCCCTTGGCCCCTTCTCCCCACCTCTTCCATCAAACGTTGCATTAAAGGTTCCTTTGCCAAATTGAGTGCATAGAATGAGAGTATAGTTAGGTGTTTGCATTGGAGCTCCACCTCTACCATTATGGACCTGCCCTCCTTGTCTTTGCTGGTTGCTATGTGCGTAAAACCCATGTCTTTATGTATCAATAGCGACACCTCCACTCGCTTGCTGTCTTATGAGGAGTGAAATTGCTGTGGAAAGAGTCTGTTTCTAAGCCTTCTATGATCCTTTTTCAGCAGGTGGTTTCCTGAAGAGCCACTATTTGTATCTGGAGCCTTTTCAACTTCCAAAGTAACCTAGTCCGTTTACCCGGGGTGCTCAATCCTTGGGTATTGATGGTCCCTAAGTAAACTGTCATGATGTGCTACAAGAATGTCTCCTCTCCCGTGGAATGCCACCATCCATGTCAAACCCCTCAATTCCATGCCCCCTACTGCATCTGCCTGAGATCGCTCTGTGCAACATGAAGCTTCAAATTCCCTGTGAAATGGCTCACCTTGGTAGCTGCTGCCGTTGGCCCAATAAACACTCTGCACTCCTGGATTATACCCACTGCATCTGCCAATCAGTGAAATAGATGATTTGGAAGACATCCCCCCTCCCATATGACCCAACCCACCAGTAATTGCTATTAGCGGAGAACAATTGATATAGATCCCAAAACAATTTGTCGAATTTTGAGAACACTGGAGATGCATAATGAACTTGAAATAGAACTCTTCCAGAACTCCTGCTCCCTTGGAAACAGCATCAAATACAGCAGTCCACCATGGTCCTCCACTGCCAGTTCATCGGTTGGCCCTCTTTTTACCTGAGTGCACCAGGAACCCCCTCCTCGGCTCGCTCCAGGGCTCGCTGTGGCTTGGGCTGCCCCCGCCTTGTTTAGCGTGAGATTCAGTAATCAAGCTCCTTCCTCCTCCGTGAAGACTGTGTGCACTGAACCCCCATTTTGAACTGAAGACCAAAGGGGTACATCCACCTGTAGCAGATATCTTGGCGCTGTACCTCCTCCGTTACAGGTTTCAGCAATCTTTGCTTTGCCAGAGTGGGCAGGGAGATGCCTGTTGCGTAGTGAATATGCGATTCTGCGCCTGCGCGGCCCATAACGAGGCTCACGCATGCGTGTGTTTAATAAAGACGGTCCAGGCCAGCAGTTGCAGCCGGGACCTGAGCAGGCAACACGCGTCCCGTGTGTGTTCTTGGGGCGCGCATGACTGCTCGCGTGTGAATGCCAGCGAGGGCCCAAGAGGTCCCCTGCCCATACAACACTGGCGACGAGGAGCGGCGGCATCAGAGACACGAGTCATTGCTCCGATCGTGTCAGAGATAATGTCTCTCCTCCGTGCCGTCCAACAGACCTACGCACATGGCCGGCGGCCATCTCGATTACAATGCGGATTGCAGCGGTTGCGGCCCAGGAGGGTGCTTGTGCGCCGGCTGCGATCCTTTGCTGTAAAGAATCATTTTTGGGACATTCCATGGCCCTCTCAGTCTGAGGGGCCGTGGATTACAAAAAAAAAAAAAAAAAAGAAACAGGAAGTCAGTGGAGACGGCTGAAGCCTTCACCATCCATTACTGCAGGGCCATTTTCTACATCATCTGGTGCTGGGGAAACTGTGCACATATCCTGAGGCTGGACTGCCTGTGCTACCATCCAGGGGTTACCGGACAGTGAGTACCTCATCCTATTGCCATCATGGGTGAGGAAGGAGAAGGAGAGGGAGCCCCTGTGCCTGTACCACGCAAGATTCACAGCACCCTTGCGCCTATGCCCGAATTTGACACCACTGGCCCACCATCCAAGCTGGGGCCGAAGTGGCTTCTATGGGTTAAGAAGTTGGAAATGTTTTTCAGGGCATCAGGGGAGACGGATCATGATGCGAAAGTTGCCAACATGGTCTACTCAGCGGGCACAGAGGTTCACAGGATTTATGATTGTCTAAATCTCCAGGTGGTCATGTACGATGCAGTAAAACAGGCCCTACAAGACCATTTTCTCCTCATGCCGAATGTCGATTTCGACAGATTTGTTTTGTGTGCGGAAAAACAGCAAGGTGAGGAGTCACTGGACCAGTTCTGTGCACCGCTGAGGCACCTTGCGAGTACCTGCAGGTGGGTGAATGAAGAGGAGATGGCGCGGAACCAGCTGCTTCAAGGGTGTAGCTCAGGCAAGCTGAGAAGGCAGGTGCTAAGGGAGCCGGGGCTGACGCTGCAACAGATCCTGGATCCTGCCTCGTAACAGGTTGAGAACTGTTCGTGAACTCCTAAGTTGTTATTGTTGTGTGTTAATGTTATGGTTGTTTCTTGTTTAGGGAAAAAGAGGGAATGTTGCGTAGTGAATACGCAATGTTGCGCATGCGTGGTCCATAACGAGGCTCGCGCATGCGCGTATTTAATAAAGACGGTCCTGGCCAGCAGTTGCAGCTGGGACCTCAGCAGGCAACACACGTCCTGTGTGTGTTCTTGGGGCCCGCATGACTGCGCACGTGTGAATGCCGGCGAGGGCCCTGCAGGTCCCCCATACAACAATGGCCTGATATATTTGAACTGCAGAGTTGCGAAACTGAATTCAGTTCACCCTTCTTGCCTCCCCCAAGATTGCTTTCTTGACTTTGTAATTGTGGAATTTCCCCACGATATCCCTGGGGATGCCGTTGATGTCCTCTCTCCACGGTCCCACTCTGTGCACCCTATCCATCTTAATAGCCTCAGGGGGATTGCCCGACATGATTTTCAAGAAGAGTTGATGAGCGCATTCTTCTATGTCATCCTCCTCGGCTCTCTCGCGAAGGAACTTCAACATGAGGTTGTCTCGCCTGGCCCTGGTCTCCAGGTCATCTCGCTTTGCCTTCAGAAAATCATCGCTGTCCTGGAGGGATGATATTCTCCTTTGCACATCTCTCATTTCCATCTAAAGCATTATCAGGGAGCACTCGCTGTGTTCCACTCTGTGTTCCAGAGACAGCACCTCCCTCCTGATATCGGTAGTAACCTCCAGCATTTCCTTGCGGAGGTCGTGATCTCTGTATGTAGTGAGTCCTTTACATCCCGCGGAAGCAAGTCAAGAGACTGGGTAAGGAATTCAAGCATGAGAAGTGGCATACTGGGCGGTGGGTCCGTACCCACAGTTGTGTCGTCTGCCATACCTTCCACGGGTGTGACCTGCCTTGCAGGCGTTGTCAAAAAAGCCTGGATGTTGGAGCCTTTAGACTTTTTGGAGCACTTGGACCTACTGCTTTAGTCACAGGCCTTCGTGTTCACCCCTGTCAAAAAAGCCTGGATGTTGGAGCCTTTAGACTTTTTGGAGGACTTGGACCTACTGCTTTAGTCACTGGCCTTTGTGTTCACCCCTGAAGAGGTTCGCCACCAGTTTGCCCCACCTCCTCCTACTGGAGCCCTCACTCCTTCCCAAGTTCGTAGAGTGCACAATGACCCTGAGCTCAGGGCCCCAGGGGGGCTTGTTGGTGGGACAGAGCTTAGTGAGCGCCACTTGATGGAACAGTCTGTCGGCTCCCTTGAATTATTTGAAGTTGCTTCCCAGAATTGGGTCTGGTGTTGCTCTTCGCTTCCAATGTGCAGTAGCCTTATGCGGGATGATGGCTGCAGGAGCCCATGGTGCCCATCTAAGTATCCCTAGGTTGCCGGTTTACCGGCAGTGCCTTTAATGGGTTGCCATGGGCCAGCTTTAGTAGTATAAGGCTGCTACCCACCAAACTGATAGAAGGACTGGTGGAGCTTCATTCAGTTTGTAGCCGCTGTAGTTGCCTGCCCATAGCTGGAAGGTCCCGAGGTGCAGTCCGGAGCTCCAGGTTTCCCTCTATGGGAGGAGATGAAACCTGCGTCCCACTATGGAGCTGCAACGTGTAGAGGCAGTGATGGGCGTTGCGCTGGCTGAATGCTTTCAAATCAGGCATATGGGCACACTACAACCAGCTTTAGGCAAGGGTATTTTGCAGCTCGTACTGTGCTTGAGGTTTCTGGGGACAGTGGCCCTGTGATTTCTAACAATTCCTTTCCATATGCTGACCCTGTTGCTGTACTGGGACCTAAGGCCTGAATGTCCAAATGGGAGCTGGGGCTTGGCTGCTGCCAGGTAGCGTTGATCAATGGTGGCCAAGAGGGAGTCTGGATTCTACCACAGGCGGGGGCGCCCTTCCAGCTATGCCTCCTACCGAGATGCTTCAGGAAGTTCCCATGGAGGTGGGGGGCATGAAACCCTCCCCCCTCTGCTTCAGCAGCCGTGACTTTCACTGCCTCGTTGTATTCCCCTGGGCTTGGCAGCATGAGAGAGCCCTCCCCCGCTCCCCACTCACCAGCTCTCTATGCGTGAGACACAGAGCCCAGCCCGGGAGAATCAGGGAGGACGGTATGCCGGGGGCAAACTGCAGCTACTGCTTGAGCCGCTCAACACGCCCGGGGCCTGTAGGGCTTCAGGTACCTCCTCCTCAAGGCCCACCACAGCTCACAGTAGCCACCATTGTGGGACTCTGGATAGCCCCCCGGCTCCTCCTCACCCACTGCAGCGCTTCTCCCGGGATGTCTCCACAGCTCCCCAGGTGGCCCGCCGTAGTCTCCGGTTCCCTCTCAAGTGCGGGACAGTCAGCTGTTTTGCATTGGATCACCGCTTCACCATGTTGTTGGGCCGATCGTTGGAGCGAGTAGTGGGTAGGCATCCTACTACTCCGCCATCTTGGCCACGTCCCCCAGTGATCTTACTTTCTGCCCTGTTATTTGTGAGGGTGAGTTAAGGTTCCAGCAATATTGGCTTCATTTTATGTTTAGTGTTTAATTTAATTTAATGTATTTTGGCATTTATAGAGCGTGCTAAACCATTGAAGGATGCATTCGCAACATTTGTAGAACATTTTTAATGTAGTTTTATCCTATAATTCTACTACACATTTATGATGGCCTTCTGCGCACTGTGTGTAGCTTAATATCATGTCTGATTCCCAAAAAGTTTTTCAATTCAGGGAATGTTTTCATTTCCCGATCTGGGGTCTGGCCTGCATTCAAAAAATACCCAGAAATGAATGAAAATGAATAAGCAACCCAACGTCCTGATAACATTAGTGAAAAGGGAGATACATCCATTCGGTGGCCAGAAAATAAGGTATTGTGCCTCTTTGAGATCATGCATAAGAGAGCTGAAAGGATATTTGGCAGTGGGAGAGCCAGACCCTTTTGTCATTGTTTTGCTCTGTTTTTGTCAGCATTCTCTTTGCAGCTGTCAAAGTAAAGTAAGAACAATATGTATACAATGGGCCTCTGGTCTTGTTACAAAATGAAAAACATATTTTCTAAGGAATTAAATGTCCTTAAATTCCTTTAGTAGCAGCCATCTGTAATTAAGAACATTCTATGGGAAAAGCATTTCCCGTTCGAAAACTGTTGTACTCGACCGAACGTATTTATCGAAAAGAAACCATAGCCAATTTGTTTGCAGTCGAGGATCCACGTTGCCCATTTTTTTTTTTTTTTTTGGAGAGGTTGGGCACCAACCCTCTGGGATGTTTGTTTTCTCAGAAAAGAAAATACGACGTTAATTGTTGCTTTGCCTCTTCTTCGCATTTCACTGAAATTGATTATTCTGGGCTTAATTCATGTTATTTTTTCCATTTGTGATTGAAAGTTTCCAACAATTTTAAATATCACAGGAGACGAAAAACAGGACAGAGTTAAATTCACAATGATGCTACACAAGCCACGGAGTAGCTAGTGAGCCAACATCGATTGTAAAAGGTTTCATTTGTACTGCATGCTGCGTATGGTTTTCCTGGGTCTTTTCCTCAGAGCCGCTTAATTGGTCTTCGATGATATCATGTCGCAGCTTCGTCTAGAAAGTCAACTGCGTCTGACTGACGCACTTCAGAGCAGAAGGTAGATGTCTGTGGCAGATTACTTCTCAGAGCTGTAGCCAGGATTGTCTAGCAAGTGGGGGCCTGAAGCTAATGTAGTTGAGCCCACCACAGTGATATTAACACCTGTAAATGCCCGCACAGTGCTGCTGAGTTGGCATTTTCAGATTTTGGGTGGGCCTTGCCTGCTCAGGTCCTACCCTGTCTACGCCTCTCTCCAAGACACAATTCAAACGTATGCTGCTTTAAAAGAAATATGGGCCTGTCTGAGTTAAAAGACCACATTGCACTAGCTTGTAGGGAAAAGCCATGAAATTGATACTTTTTAATTTAACAAAAAGGTTATTGTATGATGGGGGTTGTGTGTACAATAGGTGTGTACAACCAGTTGTACACAGAAGCAGAATTAAGTCTACAAGCCCTCATTTCAGGGGTTTGAAGAGTGCTTTTTTTGCCCGTTTATTTACATTTGTAGAGCAGGCAGAAGGGAGATTTAGTTCTCCGCCTGCACAAGTATATCTGTGTGCTCTTGTGGTAGTAATGCTATCAGTCTTCCACCCCATACTGTACAAAGAGGGTTCATGGTGAACGCTTTTTTAATTGGGTGCTGTAGTGCACCTGTGTTAATTACTGAGATAGATGACAAATATTGCTTTTGAGAGATTCTTTTGTTGCCGTGTTACTTTGTGCATGGATTTCTTTTTACTTTTGTGCTGTATTACAATGCAGTTAAAGAAAACAATAAGGATCACAATCCATAGAATAAGCCGCTATGTGGCACCATAACCAAAATCAAATGTTGATAGGTGCCATCTTGTAATGGTGGGGCATAGATGAAAATGTTGTTGTCAACTTGTGTGTATCAGCTCTGTGATAATGCTTCTATCCAGTGTGCATTTTCTGTGTGTGTGACAACTCTGAGCTGTTGCATGTAACCATGCGTTATACTGAATGAATCACTGCATCATGTGATCGAAGAATATTTTTGCTGTGTTCAAATCTTGAGCTGTGGCATTTATTGTAACAATGAATGAATCGCCACATGATGTTATAAGTTAACATGTTTGCTTCCAGATTAGTGTCATTGCAAGATTGTTTCATTGTTTCCATAAACGTTTAAACATGTGCAGCGGTGGGGCAGGGCTGTGTATTGGTTTTGTTAAGGCAGCTTGTGATATTTCATTTTGGTGCATTGTACTGAACAACCATTTACAAAATGTAACAGTTGGTATATGCAGCACATTTGACATTTAGGGTGACTGTATATTGTGTCGCTACACACTATTTATTCAGATTTCTCCACTCAACCATTTCTTCCCTCCTCCCTGGGTGCTTATAAGACTGAAGATATTCTCACCAACCAGCCAAATGTAATTCTCTGAGTTTGAGCCAACAGTACATTTCAATTAGTCTCCTCCACCTTTATGTTTCTCTGGCACCAGCTAGCACTTCATAAATTAACACCAACGAGAAGAGATGGAGATACCGACAAAGTATTAACCCAACTAGAACAGAAATGGGTTCACAGGCTCAACACTGTAAAAGAAGGACTGAATGTTTCAGTTGAATGGAAAACATTAATGTGATGGCCATCGTAGATCTTGAGTGGGAGTGATTACTTACCACTCTACTAGTTGTCCCACCACTTTACTAGTTGTCCCTCCACAGACACGATGACCGTTGAGCCACAATAGCTCACTCTCGTTTCACCCAAATAAGTGGTCTTCACAGAGAAAAGAAACCTCTGCCCACGTATACCAGTGTAGGTGTCTGTGTGGTCACCACTATGTTATTTTAGAACATTTGCCCACAGGCATTTTTCGCTTCATACACATGTATCGTGTGTAGTGCGACCAGCCAATCATGGTGGGATTTACCAGAAATTGGCTCAGGGATGTGTTCCCAGTCTTTTATGTCTACCATCAAAGTCACGAATATTCACCTATGGTGTGATAACACCAATAATGGGCCATTCATAAACATCTTGAATGATGCTTCTGTACTAAATATCGGTATACATGTATCCGTTGGTCCTGCATAATTTATGTATTTTTGTCATGTACCGACAGATATGCTCCCAGTATTGTATGTATATTATTAAAGTTATTATTCTGGCTACGCCCTTGATCTTCGCAGCTTCATTCTGCAATGTATGTACTTTGACACTTTGTGGTGGCTTTGACTACCTGTATGTCGACACAATTGTATAACCATGGTTCATCCATACCCCAAGTGAAATGGCCCCACTATCCATGCTTACTAGCGGTAGCACCCTCTGGCCCCTGACCTAACACGCAATACATCACATACCCTATATATCTATAGAGCTACACCATTGGGCTCATACCGGATCAGGTTGCGTTCTGTCTCACTAGAAACGCTCCACCTGTTTTTGGGTGTTTACCCGGTGAGATATGGCTATCATGAATCCCTCTGACCATATTCAGCGTTGCCAGTTGTGGGGATATAGTATCAACATCCAGAGATATCCCACCTCTGCAGACACCATTACTGCACTCTCGTGTGGTTGTGGTTATTCATCATTATTTACTAATCCGTTACCAGGATTTCCGCACGGTTGCCATGGCGACTGACCACAACACAACTTTTGATTAGACCGTAAGTTTTGATAATTGTCACAGATGCGCACAAATTGTTCCATTTGTGTCAGTGGGACCCAAGTACCCCAGTAGCCGCTCGATCCGGGCCCTGAGTGGTCTGCCTGGTCGGCAGCCTCAAAATGGCCATGCTATATCAGGAGCGGTATCCATGGCTACCCGATAGCGTTGTTGGAGGCTCTACCAGTTTCGTGGATTTCCCCACCGCTGAGACAAGGTTAAGGCACTTGTTGACCCGATGGTTCGATTCTATTGAATTTACGGGGACGGGGGCATAGCGGTCTCCTTCCCGAGAACTGTACAAGTTCCAGTTACTTCCATATAAGCACGAATGGTCCCCTCTGAGACATTCGATTAGGATCCACTCTGTAGTTTTTCATGTATCTTGATGCGCACGCCATCCTTACTACTCAAGGTACGGCAATGTCCTAGTGTTAGGGTCACTCTTAATTAATGTGTTCCAAGACACGCAAGTAGCAGCTTAGTCCGTGCTTGAGGAGCAGTATCCAATAATCAGATGAACGCACTTGCTGAGTACCCTTCATCGTGCTAATAGAAGCGTATGTGCCTTTGTTCTTTCTTACACAATAAGTGTGATTTTTGAATGCACCAGAGATGTTATTTGACTATTGACTTACCCACGTTGTGTGGAGCGCTACAGTTAAGGTAAAATAGCGTCATTGACCCTTCTGCCTCATCTAGTTAACAAACTCTGAGAGTCCTCCTTACCACAATAATATATTCAGCCCTTTTCTTAGATTGGACCCGAATTAAGGACTGACTCTGAACCACTGACTCGTACCACACGGTCCGCAACTCCCATCCGTGTTTCCATCCGGACACTGTAAGACTTGGTTTTTGTTTACCGCGGGAGACATTCACTGCTTAATCATGCATTTACTTCAAACAACTAAATACTCAGAATGTTATTATCTGGAACCCCACACATATTCCTGACTCGTGCTTCTGTCTCATTCTCTTGACAGAACACACAGGATACTCCCCCCATTCACCGCTCCTTCCTGATGAAGGTCCACCTAAGAATGGCTAAAAATACAGCCGCTGAAGGCAGAAACACAGTCGTGTTGACTATATGACTTTAGATTCCAGTGTTTAAATTCACTCACTGTTTTACTCTTCTGCTTGTTAGCAACGGGTACTGTTTTATGTATTATATATTACCCATGTATTCCATCAATGGTGTCAGGGTATCTACTGTCCGTTTTGAATGACTATCTAAGGTATTGACCTTGGGTGATCACCACTTGCACCATTTGATGACTGTTCTTTGTATAAATTGGGCTTTCCTGTGTTTTTCCGTTTTTTGAAGATACATATATTGCTGTGATACTAATTAAAATTGTCACATGAACAATGATCACCCGCAGACATGTTTTGAATTTATAACAGGACGGTGTATGTTTTGGGTTCCGTGATCCTGTTCATTTTTTTTTCAGAATATTTACCTATCTGGGTAGAACAGGGCCGTAACCAGGAGCCCTATTTTTTGTAATAGTTTCTCTGAAAGGAGGCAGGACTACAATTAGATTTTAGTAAATGACAGAACATTCAGAAGTGGGCCTAGTATTATGAACGGAAATACATGTAACCTTAATGTCAATAACTACTTCTAAAACAGGAACCAGAACATCCTGCCATCTTAGTGTTAAGCATTAGGCTTAATGTCACCAAATGGTTTTCTTTATGATGTTTAAGAATGATAATGAAAAACGCCTGCCAGGCCTAGTACAACAAAATGGCCTCCCTTTAGTCAGCTTGCCAGAGCTCCTCATGCGAGTATAATTCACAGAGCCTGTACTTTCTGTTGCGTTTGGTGTGTTGATAGTGCCTCCCTATATCTACACTACATTACTAGCAGGCTCGGTAACATGCTCTCCTTCCTACCAGTGTCTTGACACGGACTGAGCTGCAATGCTCAGTAAACTACTCATTCACTTTCTTTCTCTCTCTCCGCCTGCAGCAGGTCTTTGGATCTCCTTCCTAAACCCTACCCTGTCTGCCTCCTTTCATACTTTGTCAGCAATCCCAACTGCCGTAATAATGCTTGGGATTGGTTGATGTTCCTTGTTCTCATATAGTGTGGCTTTCACTCACTGCTGTATACATTAATTACCTGATTAGAAGGTGTGGTGCTGGCCGAGGGCTCCAATCTGCTGCTGCCTTTTTGAGTTGAGGCTGAACTACCATTGTGAGTGATTGGTGCAGTGGTTTGGCTCCCTGCACCTCCAGCATGGATTGAGCATCATTTGTACTGTGTCCATATAAGCCACAAACTGCCTGATCTCCCCATTGTCTCTAGGTTGTGGTGAGCTTATGCAGTTAAGTATAAGCGGACTTGTGAGCTGCTCATGGGCTCCTTGATGGCCAATCAGTGGGAGCCGCCCACTCCCTCCATTGTGTTATTTCACAATCAAGTGCACCTTTACTCCTGTGGTCTGCGAGCCGCCTGCTGTCCCTGCCAATACCCTCACAAAGCAACTGTGAGTCATGAAGTCACTGGGAAACAGCTACTACCTGCCAGCCTCCATAAAGACACCCTGCTGCTACCTACTGCCAGACCCTTGCCAAAACAGTGCAGAGCCGCAAACCCTGAAACAATCAGCATGCCAAAACTGAACCCCTTAGATCATGTTCCTATTTAGTGGTCTATTGAAAAGGAAAAACAGCTTCTTTCTGAGTCTAATGGGGGCAGCGGGTTGCATCAATGTGCTTTTATATTGCATGAGATCGCAACTTTAGTGGTTTCACTACACCCCCACCACGAATATCTAGAGCTGAGTGTGCTAGAGGAAGGACAATGAGCAGGAAGATGAGGATGATAAAACAGGAAATAGATGTTCCAAACCCAGTGGGATGCAGCTGGGGAAGAATATGTTTCATAGCATGGGTGCATGTTGTTCTTGTTTCTAGGGCAGATTTGTAGAAAGTTACATTAGTACATAATATAATGTTGGGTGCACGAGGGACTGGAGAATGTGCTCAGCCAATCCTGGATGTTTGCTGGCTTTTTTGCTGAGGCATTGCTATATGATGTACTCAGGTCAAACTCAAGCATATCATTCTGTGACTGTCTGAGTCAAGAGTGGCATAGTCAAGAATATACAGTATACATTTGTGAATGTTCTTGGTACAGAAGGTAAGCGAATGGAGTTTTCAAACTAGCATGGTGAATTGAAAAGGCCTGGCACATTGTTGTCAAAAAGGTTATTATTAATAGTTTATTCCGTGTCTTGTCACGCTAGACTTTGTTTTAGTTCACACTGAGGCAGGGTGGTGCTTTACCTGGGAGTAGGCTACCAACATATATGACAACATAGTCTCCATGATTGAGTACTTATACCTTGTGCTCCTTGTGTAGGCTGTATTCATTAGAGTGCTTGAAAGGTAGAAGTGGCGGTGCACAGAAACATGGTGGGTAGTGAGAGAAGGGCCAGATGTCAGTTCTTCTGTATGCAGTGGTAGTCTGGAGCCCTACTGTTATGTTGTGTTACTATGCTTTGAGTGTTACCATATGGCTATGACACACTGTACTGCTTATACAGTGCTGAATGCCACAGCAAGGAAACATTTCAAGACTGAGGAGCAGGAAGCAAATCTTTCAGGTTGCAAGTCAACAACATGGTCCTCAGTGCGCTAAAAAGATCAGTCCTGTAGGGGCCTAAGCCAGCCAAAGAGGGGAGAATGGGTGTGAAACAGAAGTGAATGTGGCCCTAAACAGAATCAGAGGGAAGGGAACTGGTGATCTGGGCAGCTTGGACATCTGGAAACCCTTTGAATAACAATAGTCGGGAGTGGCTGTATGTCAAAAAGAATTGCCATTTTTGTGACTTGTGACAAAATTGTGCAAAATGTACTTTTTTCATTTCGGCACAGTGCCAGGTTTTTTCATAGGGATATACAGATCTTAGGATGCTTGAATAGGCAATCCCTTTTTAAAATATTTCTTTCGATGTAGAAACCAGGTTCACACATGAATTTTGGGAAATGTCAAAGAGAGGCACCCTTTATTCATTGGCTTCCAAGTCAGGGAAATCGGCTTCCTGCAACAGACAGGACCTCACCTGACTGGCCTCATGCACCCTCCAGACCGCATACGTTTAAAGAGACTTGTCACCTGATTACAGATCTATATAGAAATCCACTGCTAGACCTCCCGGCACACGCATCCCGACACCCACCAAAACAATAAACCCTTTCATGCCCCCATAAGTCTGTCCTTTATTTCAACTACTGCTTGTGACGTAATATGACGACTTCCAGTCTGGCAATATCAGTTAAGGGGCGTTGGACCTTAACCACAATGACTACTTCTTGTTCCTTGTGAGCTGCTTCATTGTGCTCGCTAGATTATAACGGAGCAGTCTGCTGTGCGCAGGCTTTGTCCCTGGCCCAGTTACCTTGGCCAGTCCCATCTGCACTGTGCATGCTTCATGAGTTAATAGTTGAAAAACAAATTGGCAAAGCCAAAATGGGTGAGGGGGAGGTGCATTAGGGCCTGAAACTCCCTTGATTCTTAACATATCTTTTTTAGAATTATTGATGAGTAATTTTTCTCCACAAGCAACATTCCCTGAGGCTTGGAGGGTCCTGTGTTTACCACTATTTGGACTCTTTTATTACATCTACAGCAGCAGACAATTAACCTTGCACATCTTTGCCATCTAAGAGCCAACACAGACAGGGGAGTTGCTAGGTCTGGAAAAGACCCGGGGCTAAGCTGATGTTGGAACTGTTGGGACTGGGGGCTAGCTAGTCTTTTGGCTGTAGCTCCTGAGATTCTATCCGGGGCTACAACCAAAAGATCAGGGGCTATAGCCCTCTTAGCCCCCCCCTAGCAACGCCCCTGAACACAGACATTCGCTGATATATGGTTATCAGGACGTTGACCTGGGCTACAAGGAGTGTCAGCCTTCAGCTGGCTACCAAGGCATAATCTCTTGTTTTATTATTTTTTTATTGAGCATTTGTTAGGCACCTTAGGCAGCTAGGGAGCAGGTGTAAGTGGATCTAGGTCCCCTGGCCTAAGCCCCGCCCACCATGTGCCTTCCTGCTTGCCGCTCCTTTTCACCACTTAGCAAGCCCGGCCCACCTGGTGCCTTCCTGCTTGGTGCTCTTTTCCCTACTTAAGGAGCCCTCCAGCCTCTTTTCCTTTGCAGCTGGGGAGCAGGTGTAAGTGGATCTAGGTCACCTGGCCTAAGCCCCGCCCACCTGGTGCCTTCCTGCTTGCCGCTCTTTTCCCTACCTAAGGAGCCCTCCAGCCTCTTTTCCTTTGCAGTTGGGGAGCAGGTGTAAGTGGATCTAGGTCACCTGGCCTAAGCCCCGCCCATCTTCTTAGCCCTGCCTCTTCCTTCCTGCTCTTAACTCTTAGATGAAGGGCGTCTCTCGCCCGGGCATCCAAAGAGAAGGGCAGTCAAAGAAAAGGGCTATTGCTGTTTGGATCTGTTCGGACCAGGAGGATCCAGGTCTGATCCCCTGCTAAAATAGCAGGTAAGCATGCACCAACATGTGTTTACACCCTCTGTCCCAACAGGCCATCCCCACCCTCTCTGGTCCCCCCGTGTTGTTCCCTTGTGCACCCCCCCCGTTCCTGCACACAGGAGTCTGTCCTGATACATTCTGGTTTCACCATCACCGTCTTGTGGCCAATGCTGGATTTTACTTTTATGGACTTCATTGATTCACTGTGCTTCACCCTTTCTCAACTCTCATGCTGGACTTCCTTTGCATCTTGTACTCACGGTGGCCCTGAATCATGCTGTTCCATCTTCATCTTGTATCCTGGCTTGCAACATTATGTGTTACTACTGACTTCTGCAATTGTATTCGCTCTCCTCTCTTGCTTCTCCACTCTTTTTGACTGCTTACTCTCTGTTCTCCCTCCCCTCTCCCTTTTCCTATATCCTCCCCTCCTCCCCTTACTATCTTCTATGCACTTACTCTATCAGAATTGTCCCTGGGCCTACTATGATAGCAACCTCGTCTGTCACTCCCCTAACCCCTTACTGTGGTCCCCCCTCCCTCCAGCACTATCTGAAACGTTGTCAGGCCAATTACGATAGTCACTTGTTTTGTTCCTCCCCTCCCTTTCTGCACCCCTCTCCCTCACCTCCAGCTCTACCAGAAATGTCGTCAGGCCTAGTACGGTAGTCGCCTGTCTGTTTCCATTTCCTTCCCACTCTCCCCCTCCCTTCCTTATCCATGTCTTAGCACTTGCACTATCTGAAATGTCGTCAGGTCGAGTACGATAGTTAATTTCACATCCTTACTGTTCATGGCCTGTATGAATGTCATTGTATTTTCCGTTGTTCCCTCCCTTGCCTCGAAGTGCTTTGAAACACATTGTGGATAGGCGCTATATAAATAAACTATCATATCACATCATATCAAAAGGAGGCAGAACACACACTTTCTTTGATGCTGGACATGAGACTCAGAATCAACAACAGCCACCAGCTTTGCAGTCGTGTCTGCAAAGTTGATCCCACAGTTCAACTCACTATTTACTGGTTGATGTGCTGCATATGTGATGATGGCTGTTTGTTTTGAAAGCATAATGGCATCTGTTAGGGCACCTACGTAGTGGTAATATTTTTATATGGCAACCAGAAGGCCAGGAAGTTGTGTTGCTTCCACAACTGTCCAAATTCATGACCAGCCCCAAAGCAGTTCCTGGTATCGGTGTATATGTTCACCGATAGTTGTTCTGCTAACTTACAAGCTCTTGTTAGTGCTTCAAGTTCAGCTACTTGCACAGATGTAACATTTGGTAATTTACTACTCTTTACCACCACCCCGGGTGCACATACGGCATGATCCAGTTAACAAGACACATCTAAAAAATATATTAACTATGCATCATCTGAAGTGGGAAGTAGGGGTGCTGAATTTAACATTGGACATCGAGTCAAGGTGATATTTGAGGAATTCAACAATAGAATTCCATACTTGTTGGAACAGGATACAGGCCTGTGTTGTGCTTTGGTCTTGAAAAATATAGCTACTAAAGAATGAAAGGGGAACCCAATATAATGATTTCACACTATTCCGCAGCTCTCACTGCAGTGTCTACTAGACGTAAACAGGATGGCATACCCACAGCTACCAGATATAATTCCTTACTCTAATATGCACTTCGTTTTTGATAATGCCTGTGTGCTTGTGCATCACAGCTAAGGCAAAACCATTTCTTTAATGGCAATACAGTGTACATTTCTTCTTATAATCTAGTAAACTCAGAGCTGGGGCTTCAGCTAGTTTTTCCTTTATTACTTCAAACGCTTTCTCCGCTTCTGTGTCCATTGGAGCGATTCCATTGTGTTGGCCTTCGTATAGTGTTGTAATGGTTTTACTATATCTACATAATCTAGAATACATTGCCTGCAATAGCATACCACCCCCAAAAGGCTCCCATCTGTGTAACAGTTTAGGATTTTTTATACTGATTCCTTCCTAGAGGGTACTATGGTCCTGTGTCCCATTATGATGTCATGTCCCAGATAATGTCCTCTGTCTCTGCACAGCAGCGGTTTCTGTTTACATGCTTTGTGTCCTTTATTGGATAGTAAAGTTAACAGTACCTGCATGTTCAATTTGCATGCCTGATATGAAGCGGAAGCTAATAGTAGGTCATCAACATACTGCACCAACAAAGAAATGAATATTACCCAAATCCTTCATATGTTGCAGAGAAAAAAGGGCAGTGGGCTTAGAGTACTCCTGGGGCAGCCTTCTCCATATGTACTGAATTCCTCAATATGAAAATGCAAATAGACATTGGCTGTTTACATGTATAAGTACAGAGTATGAAGAACACAGATCTACTGCACTGAAATCTGCATCAGTGAGCGATATGCAGGACAGAATTGTAGCAGGCTTTGGTACTAATGGAAATTAAGGGATAGCAGCAGAATTGAGGTAGGAATAAAAATACTTTGCTTTAAAAGGGACTCAATAACAGAGGGTGTTCCTTCCTCTGCCTCAGGTTTCTTAGGATACTGTGGGATTCAGGTAATTTCTTAGATGGATCAACTTTGATCTTACATGGCTCTGCATTCCTGACAAATCCCACTTCATTATCAAGCATGGACCAAAGGGATTCTGAGATAGTATTAATCACTTTGTGCAAATCGTCTGACCAATCCCCTGACTCAGGCAATACTGATTTTTCTGGTAGAACTTGAAGAGTGGCTAGAACAGCTTTTGTATTTTTAATGGGAACTCATATAAATACTCCAACAGGTGTGCAATAACTAGTGCAAATCAAGTTGCATAATAAATAAAAATGGACAACACCCTCACTCTTAATCCACAGGCCACAGTCATGTTAGAAGCGGTTTCACCCAGCTGTGCATGCTACCCCACATCTTGCCTTACTAAACATTCACCCACAGGGCCATGGCCAAATATTTTCTAATATTATCCAAACTTGACTAAGCAAATATCCTCTATCCCGGACTCTCAGATTACCTAATGAGGAAACTTCAAAGAATTCAAAATGCAGCAGCAATATTACTCCTCAGAATGAAGCGATTTGAAATATCACACCAGCATTATGTATTCTCCACTGCCTACTGTGTAGGCACCTTGAAGCAAGACACAGACAACAGATTCAAGTTCAAAACCAAATGGTTCATTAAATCAAATGTCAGGATGATTGAAGGCCTTATTTGCCCTATGCTAAGGTGGGGTTTCCCTACCTGAAAGAAACTGAGGAAAGTGTGAGTCAAAGATTTGAACTTAAAAGTCTGTCTGTGTCCAAAACATATCCTTGCCCTCACAACTAAAGCTAAAAAATGTGTAGCGATGTCAATAAACAAAGAAATGGTGACTAAAACAAAGTTCTGAGCTTCTTCCAGATGTTAGCTTCGTTTTCAGCTCCCCTTCTCCAAGTTTAAGAAAGTTCCATAAAAGTCTCGAGATTACCTTTCTCAAATTCAAAACAGTTCCACAAATCCTTCAGGATCCCTTCCCCAAGTTCAAGAAAATACAGTTCCACACAATCCTTAGGGTTCCCTTCGCCAAGTTCCATGCAATGCAGTTCAAAGTAAAAGGGTCTTCAGGCTTTGTCCTCAAGACAACATTTGAAGTTCATCAAGTCTCAGGGTTCCCTTCCCCATGACTTCACTGTAGCACCTTGTACTTGTTTCAGTCTCTCAATGTTTAACACAACTTCAGGTCAACTTGACCCTCCTTCTGGACTGCATCAGTAGTTCACTTATATTAATCCTTCTTGTTTGTTTCACAATGGGGGTCATTCCAAGTATGGAGGAAGCCATGCCGCTTTTAGCTTTTAGCGGCATGACTACCCCCGTAGCGGGTACCGGGTCCAGGTTCCCTGAATGGGGAAATACCGGGCCATTCCGACCTTGGAGGGCCCGGTATTTCCCCATTCAGGGAACCCAGTCCCTGTGCATCCCCATTCCCATTCGAGCCCACATAGGGCTCAATGGGAATGGGGAGGATGCTAACAACGGGCCCGTTAATGACAGGCCCGTTGTTAGCATGCTGGACCGTTCGCGGGACACGCTAAGGACGCCTGATTTTACCAGGCGTCCTTAGTGGGTCTCGCGAGCGGACCTCGTAATGAGGCGGTAGGGGATTGACGGGTCCGGCAGTTTAGGGATCTCTGGTCTAGGCACAGTTGTCAGACCACACAGTCCACACATCACAAGTCACGCAACAAGGAACCCTAGGCTCCTCAGCCCGCACAGGTTCTTCTGTATTTGCCCCTGTGTCCAAATTCACATTCACTTAGTTTCTCCTTGTCAGCCTCTTGGCTTTGCCATCAGGTTTCACACATCTCATGCCAGTCTTGGACCTTGCTGTACTGTATCCATTCATAAAGTTCACTCTGTGGTGGTCTTTTTTATTCCCCACCTTTCTGTCATGCTCTTTCATACATGCGCTCTCATTTCGTTGCTACCTTTCCAATGGGCATTCTCCCTTTTAACTTTAATCAGCTAATAGCTTTGCCCACAAAGTTTTTATGCAGTTCGGTATTGGCTATGTACGATTTAACTTTAATTCAAGTTTTCATTCAGTTCGGTATTCAATATGCGTCATTTAGCTTTGCTTCAAGTTTTCATTCAGTTCGGTATTCAATTGAATTAATACGGCACTTCGTTACTTATGTGTAGCCTCTATGAATGCCCCAGCTATGAGTGGCAATTTCCTGCACTCACCGGTCCTTGGCGTTCCTCCCCGGGGGCCTCGCTGCTTCACCTTCTGATTTGCGGGCTGGCACCCGCATGCTTCCCTGCACACTCCTGCAGCACCGCTCCTATTCCACGGACGTGGATGGCATCTTCTTTTTGTTCTTCTTTGTCTGCAGCTCCAGCTGCTCTCTCCCGACCACAGAGGCTCCCACACCTGTGGAAGTCTAACAGCCCAATTCAGCCTAAGCTCCACAGGTCTTCTGGGACTTCTGCCTGCATCCTGGCTTCCTCTCAGGTCCCACCATGGCTGCCTCCTCACACCCGGGGTCCCCTGCTGGTGTCTCTCAAAGAGGCCTCCCTGTTGGTCATCCTCTTGCTGCCCTTTACCTCTCCTCTTATAGACCTGCAACCACTTGACAGGTTGCAGGGGTGACTTCTCATTTGGATTTGCCTGATTGTAGTTAGACGGACTTGCCTGACCTTCTCAGTACTTTGCAGATATCTTCCTCGTCCCAGTACTAGAGTGGAGAAAGGAGTTACTGGTGGTCATTACTCCTAGTGGCCTCTTCCACGTCCCAGTACTGTCAAAGGTAAAGTGTGGAAAAATGAGGGGAGATGTTTTACAATAGCCCATAAAGGCAGAGGGAGGGTTATGTTGGTTTTCAATAGGAAAAGGCAGATACCATGTCTCGCCTGTGGGTAACCCACTCCCAATCCCCAAGGACCCTCCATGCAGGTGATCCTCTCTCACTTCTCCACTCCCAGGGTCAGGATCCAAAAGCGATGGCCATTCGCTGGCCACCTGAGAAGAGGATCCAGGGGGAGTAGGAGTGAGGATACCCTCAGGATTCTCACACTACCCATCAAAAAAACGGTTAATTTCAAAACATTGTGCATCACTCATCGTTTAGACCCCGGAGGGGGCCATTCCTCCTTCAGAAGTAAGTTTCAACACTACACTACTTCTGGAAAATTAGGTCCAACAGTGGTGCACTAGTATTAGTTCCCAACTTCAACAAGAAATGGCAAGGAGGATACTCTTTTCCAGTTCTGTCCATTAAACTGTGAAACACCATGCCCACACCTTTCTGCCTGAAAGTGAACCACCTGACTTTGAAGAAACAGCTAAACACTTGGCTTTCCAACCAACTACTTTGAAAGATATTTAAAATAATAGCAACTAACTATAAACTGTGCACCAGAAACTGGGGCTAATTTACAACAAGCAATTATCAAAATTCTTGGCACTACCATCTGCGGGAAAGCAGTTTGATTCATGCAACCTCTGCTGTGTGACAATGGTCCACACCTGAAACTGAGTGAAATCTACAACCAAGAGCCGTGAAGCAACAACGCCCTCACTCACCCCACCTTTTTCCCTCTACGTCTTTCTCATCCATCAAATAACTACTCACAACTAAAATATTTTTTCCTTACTTTAATCTTTTTACTGTCAGTGAAAGAAAGAACATAACAACCAATGTTATTCGCAACACAGCAGTGACATATCACCCAAAGGGGAACATCCAAATGCAGCCATACAAAGGTCAGTCTTGTAATCAGTCCATTACTTTGTGAATGTAGTGACAGCAATAATAACCCGCAACAGCCCATACCACCACCACTCCTTTCTCCCCCTCCCCACTCTCTCTGGTACATGCTCTTTGCAACAATTGTAATGTTATAATGTAGAGTACACTGAAATCCACTGTGACGTTGCTCCCTGCCATGCGGTGGTCGGCCTTGAGCCTTCAACAAAGCAGGAGTCTGTGGCACCTCTTGTGCGACCCTAGGTTGTAGGGAGCCCCCCACAAGTGCTTTATAGATGCTCTGTGTTCCAGAACACAGACCCACATCTCAGCCCCACCTGAGTCCACACCTGAGTTTCCTCCTTGGAATTCTTTGGAATTGATATATCACAAGCTTATATTCAATATTCTCTTTCTTTTGCTCCTGGCACGCAACACAATGATTTACTAGTGCGACCAGTTCACACAATGGCTTATTCTGCAACCTTATGCAGACTGTGTTCTACTGTGCTTGTATCTTGGGCCTGAAACTAGAAATGAAAGAGTTGTCAATTGTTTTGTGTGCGATTTAATTAGATTTGGTAAAACCTGAGTATTGTCTAAACACTATATTCAATCAATCTAAATAGTCTGCTTGGGAATTCACCTTCACTTTGCTGACAGTTCGCAATTTAGCCCCAATCAGTCATACAGGAGCACGCCTCAGGAATAGCAGTATGAATTGATTTTGAGCCTGCTACAATGCATCGTCCACAAGGCCTTCTGGGGCCTGGGACTGCAATACCTCCAACTCTCTCTTCGGAAATAACTTCCAGCTCGAGCTCTTCGCTCCGCCACCTCCAACTCCTTGAGGGTCAGTCGCTTTTCCAATCAACAAGTTGGGGGCAGATCTCTTTCTTCGGCTGGTGCCTCCCTCTGGAACAGCCTCCCTGCCTCTCTGAAACTTGAGCAGAACCATCTCTGGTTCCTGAAGCACCTCACGACCTTCCTCTTTGCTTCTGCCTTCTTTCTTCCTCTGCCCTGCTGATCTCTTGTCTGATAGTGCACTGGTCACCTGGTTACCCTCTGAACTCGGGCCCAGGTATCTGACTGCCCAGTTGCACTCCTGCACTGCCTCCTTGCATCCCCTGCACTTGTGGTCTGTATCTGCAACCCTACAGTACCTTTACCAGCACTTATTGACACCTGTTGTCTCCACCTTTAACACTTGCACTTGCCACCTGTTGACTGCACTACTTGTTTGCGATCCCATGTACGGCACTTGCCCATCCCCCCGGCACTTCTCCCCTCCCCTCTCCCCTGCACTTGCACAGTCTCAATGTCACTAGGCCTAGCACGATAATTGTTTTTGTCCTCCCTCTGTTTCCACTCCCTTACCTTGTCGCGCCTTGAAACACTTGTGTATAGGCGCATTATAAATGACATATCATATCGCCACCCTGTAACTGGATCTGCCGCCATACAATCTGAACCAACCTATCTAACTTCCAGAGGCATAATAACCTTCATGGGCTGGCTCATGTCAGTGCAGGCAGGGTTATAACACTGAATCACAGTTTGAAGTTTCTCAATAAGATGTTGAGGTTCCTTTCATTCGTAAGGAAATTCTTTGGCCAAATTTTGTAGATACCACAGGGGACATGAACTGTGAGCAAATGGGGCCCTTATACCTATGAGGGACTTGGAAAACAGCCCTGTATGATCCATACAGAGTATCAATCCTCGTCATGGATGGAGTGAAAGAGGGAGGCAAAGTTGGTATCTGGAGAAATCAGGGACTTGCAGCCCCTCCCGCAACTGGTGAAAAGGGGTCTTGAGGACTCGCTACCAGCTGTGTTAGTGGGGTCTGTGCTGGTTGATGTAGCATAGTGGGTGCAGATACAGCCACTGAGGCAGGAGTTATTGGGGCAAGCTGCTTTTGCCCCAAGAATCAACATGTGCAAAGAAATATATCAAACTTTCTGCTGTGTCCTCATCATGATTCTCATCTGTTATTTGGGGTTAAAGGCTATAAGTGTGGAAGGCTAAGCCATATCAACCGTTCCCTTCCTTCTCGAGAATTTAATTTGCCCTCTTAACTTATCATTAGAAATCTTCAATCCCCTGAGTTTTTATGCATTTTGCATGCATATCGTCTCCCCGAAACATGTGGCATTTGCTCCCTGATGTCTTGGACTCACTTTTCCTTTCCGTGCTTCCAGGGCTCACCTCAGACCCATCTGTTTTTTCTAAATTAAGGGTACCTTCCAGGTAAAACTGAGTATGTTGATGATCCTGTGTCAACTGCTGCCAGACATTGAGAAACTCACAAGTAGTGCTATTATAGTTGGCAAACATAAAATGAGCAGGTGTGCCTTTTGGGCACTTGTTTTGACTGTCCTTTGCCAATGTCTGCCTCTCTTTAGCGAGGCCAAACTGTGTCCCAATACCCGGTGTATTTATCCCATTTTAATTTCTTCCCATTATTTAAACAATAAACCAGAACACCAGAAATTGTTTGGGATCCCCAAACTTTTAAAAGACCAGAAACCAGAATTTATCATAAAGCCCACCAACTCTAACCAGACCATAATTATCAAAATGTAAAACTGTCAATTCTTGGACACAACAAATATCTAACTTCCAGAATCATGATAATAGGCTAGGCAAATATAAACAACAAAAACAAATAACCAACCCAGAACCTCCAACCCATATTAGCATACACTGTTTAAGCATTGTGAGAAAAAAAACTTGGCTCCTCTTAGCATCCCATGCAAGTAGACCACTTACGGTCAGCCTTCGCCCAGCCAAATCTTGGAGTTTTTACATGGACGCCTTACCTGTTAGTCATCCACTGGGGTGTTTGAGAGGAGGCCGCAGCAACCTCGGTTCAAATCTGAGTAACGGCACCAGTATTGTTGGAGAAACAAGACTCACACATCAATTCTGGGAGCTTGCAAACAGGGGGAATCTATATTCATTGGCTTACAAGTCAAGGTGATTAGCATCCTGCACCCAATGGGACTCCACCTGACTGATATGACTCACCCTCCAGACCCCATACTTGTACAGAGCACTTGTCACCTGACTACGGAACAAACTAGAAATCCACTGCTAGGCCTTCAGCACACTTGCCAGTTTATACCGGTTCAACCCGCTGTGTGCATGCCTGTAGTCCCATCTGCACTGCACATGATTGAATGAGTCCATAGGCCAAACACAAATTGACAAGCCCAAAGGGGGCCAGTGGTGGGAGGACTAAGAATGTCCCTCCAAGAAGGAAATTCTAAGGAAAGTGGGAAATATATTAATGTTGAGTCAATCAATGATCAAAGTCCACTTAAAAGAGAAATGTCCTTCTTGTCCTCTCAGTTCAAATACCTTTTTATTTATTTTTCGTTTTCCTCCAAATTTTGAAAGTGATTTTCTACACACTACATCAAGCCATTAATGGCCCTCGTTCCTAAATGTATCACCATTTTGCGAGCTGAAGGGCACCGATAAAGTTATGTACTGAAAATATAAGATGGTAAGTCTCCACAGCCTTTTTTCCGTATCACTTTCTTTTTCTCAACGTACAGCATAATCATTCTTATTTGTTCAAATGAGCTGTTGCAGAAATCAGACGCAGGACTTGAAGTACGGGTGAGAGTAGCTAGATAAATCTTCAATAGCAACAATGCAGGGTGAACATAGGAATAGAAGTCACACAATCCCCAAGCGATCACCACACTGGTGAACCCCACCGCTTTATCAGCATGTTGTATAGATTTGCAGTAGAATGCCTTCAATACGAGTGAAATATTCTATAACTTCACTAAGGAGGATTTCACTCCTTTCAATTATCAGTATGGTTTTCTGTGTGGAGACCAGCAGGCAGGGACGCCTGGCCTCTCAAGGTCCTTCTCAGATTTATAGAGAAAACCAGCTGTTGTGGTTGGCCTAAGGATGCCAAACCTGTTTATAAATGAGGCCACGCAAATAATACATGGAGACGGATCGTGTGTATAAACATTCGTCTCTTTAATCTAACCATCTACTGATTTGGCAGTCGCCCCGCCAACACACGTGACCCAACGTCGTTGGGTTCACCAACATCAATGAAGGACGAGCAAATATCCTTGCCGTCCCTGAACATAGACATAACATTTCCCCCAATTTAGAGGATGATTTCCTCTGTCGAGGCCATTTCTTCAATCCATCTTGTTGGTCTGCGATTGTTCTTTTTGATGTGCTCCGGGCTGTTGGGGTGTGTTCTTCTCTCTCACTGTCACTGTTTCCCCATCCATGACATCGGAGCAACTCTCTGATGAGCTTTCAGAAAGGACAGTTTGTTCCACTGATAGTGTGTTGTTCATCTCCTTGCATTTCCTTTTCAATTCTCTTGACGTGTGAGCAGTTTCTGGTGATGTGTCCACTCAGGCTCACCATTGTTATCAAGGATCCCATGATGTGTGTCACTGTCAAGGGATCCAAACTGAATGTAGGTGTTTCTTTCGATCCTTGCGATTGTCGTACTAATACTTGGTCTCCTATTTGTACCATTGGTTCTCTAGCCTTCCTCCTGGTGTCAGCATACGCCTTCATTTTTGTCTTGCTTTCTTCATCTTTGTTCCAAGCTTGTACTTCTGTGTCGGGCACTACCTCCTTGGTAGGGTTTTGTGGAAACGTGGTTCTTATGGTTCTGCCAAACATCAGTTCAGAGGGGCACACACCTGTGGAACTGTTCGGCCTGTTACAATAGTCTCTGAGAAGGGCGCAGATGACTTGCATGAATGACCATTTTGTAATCGAGCATATTTGGAAAGTTATTTTAAGGTTAGCCATTAATCTTTCGATGGTGCCATTCGCTTGTGGACACAGGGGTTTGATTCTTCAATGATGAAACCCTAAGTGTTCGGCAAACACCGCAAAGTCATGTCCACTGAAAGGTGGGCCATTGTCAGATTTTACAATGGTTGGGATGCTATAGTCTGCAAATATTTTGTCCAAAGCTGGGAAGAGGGCATGCACTGCTCTTGAGTGTATTACATGTATTCCTGGGAATCTCAACATTTCATCCATGATGACCAGAGCATACCTTCTGTTTGGTAAGGGGCCAAACATGTCGAACGCTACTTTGTCCGATACTTGCAATGGCATAGGTGTCATCTTCAATGGCTCTGGGAACGTGTGGGGTACTACTGCCTTGCAAGTGATGAAGTTTCCTAGTGCTTTCTCAGTTGTTGTGCCCATGTGTGGAAACCACACCTTCATTAAGAGTTATCTCTTGGTGGATACAATTCCCCTATGTCCTGTGTGAGCCATGCTGATTACTCTGTCCTACAGTGTTTCCGGTATGACAATTTGTTACACATTGTGGGAGGTGGTCTCTGTGGGCTCGCAACCGGTTGTGTGGTACTCTTCACTACGCGACTCCTGAGAATCCTACTCAAGAGGGCTTCCGTGCTGAAGGTAGCAGGCTAGTCTTTTCACGTCTCTCTGAGACGCTCTTGCCTGCTCACGTGATCCTTTATCAAACACGGGAGCCGACAACTCCTCGCGTCACTTCTGTTTCAACAGACGCTCCGTGAGTTCGCTTCTAGGGATTCCAATATTTCTGCCTCTCCTATCTGACTTGTCCGACTAACTCTGTAACCTTTGGTTTCTCAGCTCTCGTCTCCGGCCTCCCCCTTCTATTCCGGTCTTCCAATCTCTCGGTATTTCTCGCCGAGCCCTGAAATCCATCGGCATCACAAATACTCCAGCCCTGATTTCATCCCTTCTTAGATACCCGCTAGCCGTAAGTGCCCTTCTACCAGAATTCCCTTCATTCTCTCCCGATTCTGATTCTGATCTTATTATTATTTCTTGTTGAGCTCTTGTCTCCCATTCACCTCTCCCTCGAGACCCTAGATCAATCATCCTATTCTTCACTCCTGTCTCTGCTGGTGAGATATCTTTACTGTATCGTTTAATTTCCACTCCCATTCCCTCCTTTACAAGTTTACTCTGACCATTTTCCTTTGTGCATCCAGACGCAGCCTTCCTGCCTGCCTTCCACTGCCACTAATAGAAGACATTCATCAGCCATCCGGATCCACGACACCTCAGAATCTACCAGGGTTTTCTTCCCTATCGAGGGTTTCCCTGGCGACCCTGTTCTTTCCCCTGGTTACTCCCACTCCAGGTCGGAGAGGACAGGGCCGTCCTAGGGGAGCTTTCACCGCTGTATTTGGTTGTTCTCTGGCGATCTACTCGATCTGTCAAGGTGAGATTATTCACACTTTCTTAATTATAGCGGGAAGCAGTAATCGAAAAAACACAATTTGTTTCTCTTTTAATAATAGTCGGTGAGGCGAGATGGACAGGACGTTCCTTAGGAGATGAAAGGTTTTGAACAGCTTCCGTTCTGTTTCGGAAGTACACACACCCCCGGCATCAGACCTGTGCCATCTCCCTTAAGTTAAATTGTCCTTTACTTGCATGAGCACCGGGTCGTGACACATGATATGGAGAATTTCTGGCATTGTGAACGACTAAGGGAGAGCATAAGATGTAGTTGATATATCGATCCGCTTTGATGGGTTGCGTTTCTTCCTTTAAAAGTCAGCTGATTTATTGTCCTTTTCTGGCCGATGAACTATCGTGAATGAGTATTCCTGCAAGTGGAGTCCCTAACGTGCAATGCGAGGTGGCATCTTGGCATTTGATTTTCTGTACATTGTTGTGAGCGTCTGGTGGTCTGTGACGATGGTGAATTTCTTGCCATATAGAAATAAATGATAATGCTTGCATGCCCATACAACTACTAGGCTTTATTTTTCTGGTTGGGAGTATGTGCACTCGGTCGGAGACAGGCTGTGACTTGCATACACTACGATGTGACGGGAGGATGAGGAGGAAGAACCCGGCCTGAGTTGGGTCAGGATGGCCCCTAGACCCACGAGGCTTGCATCCAGTGTCAATTCAGTTTCCATGTCGGGATCATAGTAAGCCATGCATGAGGCAGAGGAGATGCACATTCTGATTTCCTGGAATGCCTCTTCACATTCCCTTGTGCATCTGAATTCTTGTCCTCTTCCTGTGATTAGCCTTGAGGGTGTGCTTACAGAGGCAAAGTCCTGTATATATCTCGTACAGTAGCTGGCCATGCCCAGAAACGACCATAGAGCAGATGTTGATGTGGACGTTGGCGTCTCTAAAAGGGCTTGCACTTTGTCAGGGTCGGGTTTCAGACCATCATGCGAAAATATGTGGCCAAAGAATTTGATTGTGGATTTACTAAATTCACATTTTGCCATGTTCATGGTCAGGTTGGCCTCCTCTATCGCCATGCCACCTCGGTGTAGTGCTTCGTCATGTGATTCTTGTGTCACTCCAAAGACTGATATGTCATTGCTGCAATTTAGACATTGTGGGATGTGTTTAATTATTTGGTGTATTTCGTTCTGGAAGATCTCAGCTGTAGAGAACACTCCGAAGCTGAGCCATTTGTAGCAAAAAAGTCCTAGATGTGTGGAAAATGTGGTAATGTGACGGGAATCAGCGTGTAGTTCAAGTTGGTGGTAGCCTTAAATCTAGTTTGGAGAAGATGTTTGCTCCATGCAGCAGATGCATCATGTTGGTCATTCTCTGGCATACATGTCTTTCTCTTTCGATTGCTACGTTTGGTGCCTTCATAGCCATACATATGCAAATACGTTTGCCAATTTCCTTCTTGGGAACTGGTGAAATGGGTGAAACCCAAGGTGTTGGTCCAGTTGCATGTTCGATGATATCTTGTGTGAGGAGTGCTTGCAGTTCGTCTTCTACTTGCTTTTGGATATTTAGAGGGATCCCTCAGTAATGCTGTACCATCGGTTTGATGTCTGGGTTGATATGCAGTATGATTTGCTTTCCTTTAAGTCGTTGCAAGTCATCGAATAGTGCAGGGAGCATCTTCATTATCATGTCTTTCGGGCTTGTTGTGTACAGTGTCATGATTTGATACATTATGTGCACCAGTCCCATTTGTATCGCGATTTGAAACTGAGGAAGCTGCCACACGGTACATCGCCTTTAACTACATATATTTTCAATTTTGACATCTTATCTTTGTAGGTGCACGTGGATTTGAACATGCCTTTGCATTCCAGAGGTGTGTTAGCGCCATAAGGATAGATGTCTGTGTCGGCTGGTTTCAGTGCTATCTTATTTTCTAGTCATTGATATGTATTTTCATTTGCTGCATTCACAGTGGCACCTGTGTCAATTAGAAATTCCTGGGCCTTTCTGTTTTTGACAGTAGTGTCTGGCTATATTCGGTGACTATTTTGAAGCCTATTGCGTGTACATATCCCCTGTTGCGGTCTCCACTGGAGGATGATGAATCAGAATCTTTGTAACGTCTTGGTGAAGCTACTATGTATCTCACCTTAAGACGAGTTGCCCTCTGTTTTGTGTCTTCCGGCGTGGGCATTCCGCGTGATTCATCCTTTCTGTCTCACTGACACCTGGCTGTCTGTGGGGATCCTTCGCCGTCTGCTCGACGAGCGGTTTCGTCTGTTAACAGGAGTCCTCCTTTGTCTGTGCTGGGACCCTTCCCTCTTTCGACTTTGTTCAGTGTGATTTGCGGCTCTCTCTGAAGATACTTGACATTTTTACAGACTGACTGGAAGTGATTTTCACCACCACATCCGTCACAGGTGTGGCCTATGGCTGGACAGGGGCCCACATGTGGGATATTATATCCACAATGCAATGATAACACTTCCTTTGATCATTGTTGAATGCCTATTCACTTGACCTCATTTGACAGATGGGTGCAGTTGAGGCACCTTTGCGTGATTTTAATATTGCCCAGAGATTCTGGGTGATTGAGCTGCTGGGCTGAAGGGTGTGGCTGCTAGGGTAGGGCTTCTCCTACAGAGTGGATACAGGTATTACCTAATGAAGCTCTGTGTGGTTGCCCAGATCCCCCCAAACCTCCCAAACTATCCCCTATGAGTGCTGAGCTCAGCTGTGTGCAAGTAATGCTGGGCTCCACGTCCTGCTGTCAGTAGCAAGGGCTGCTATTTTCGGTGTGCACTGCCAGTTACGTCACTGGTTCTTGTCTCAGTCCGGCTGTGGCCAGTTCGTGCTGTATATGGGGGTTTGTTAGAGTCTTGTGGCCTTTAGTCCTGAGGTTCTCCCCCTAGGCCTGAGGAATGTTCTTGTGGTTTGATTGTGCCGTACATTTCTGTAATACCAGCAGTTCAAGAGGCTAATCGTAGCAGCTTGCTGTATGAAAGGAGCCGCGTGCTTCCAAGGTTATAGCTATCACTGAAGCGATGCACTATGTGCTTCACAGAAGGTAAGTATAGTAATAATAGATAATAGCTGATTGCTGTAAGAATGCTTTCATACTTGCCTCTGTCGGTGTCCAAACGTTATCTTCTCTCCTGCAGGAACTGGCCCGTGAGGAGCGCAGGAGCGATGAGAAATCACGTGCTGGATTGAGGGCTGTGAAAGCCGACGTGCTGAAGGAGGGATGGATACCGGAGCCAAATGAGGGATGAGAATACCAGAGTTGAATGCAGAACCAGAGCTGCAGGAGGATCTGCGTGGATACGCGCAATGCCAATGGTAAGTAAAAAGTCTTACAAAGGTTTCAGTTGCTGCGGTCTGCTTCTCATGAGTCTTCCCTTCTTCTTGCAGGTTGCTCGAGTTCGCCAGTAAGCGTTCAGCTGCTGTTACAGAGCAATGCAAAGCAGAGCTGCACACCTGGGTATGGCTTTTATAGGGAGCCACACCCATTACCTAGATGTTCAGTTTCCAATGATTTCCCTGGCCTGATGGTTGGCCATCTTGGTAGAACCAGGAAGTTCTTTACCCTGCTTGGCATTTTCTTGTGATAAGTGTCAAGTGCGTCATGAATGGATCCAACTGGCCCCTGCCCCAGTTCTCCTAACTCTGAGAGTGCCCTTTGCGTGGGAGTGAGGGGGCAGGTTCACCCCTAATGGTGGAGTGATGTACAAGTGGGAGTGGCTCTGGTAATGGGCATGACAGGCGCAATGTCCACCCTGGCAAGTTGCAAAATTTCATCCAGAGATCTGGTCTTTTGCGAAATTCAGCTGGTTCGCAGCCAATAATTGTTTGGGATTTTTGTGCTTCCTCAGTATTGTTCGAAATCACAGTATTTTACTCTTTTGTGCACTCGCATTATGAAGTTATCTAGGGTCTCGACTTTCTCCTGGGTGGACATGTGAAAAAAATGGCGTTCAAAGTCAACATTTCGTAATGGAGCAAAATAATTGTTTAGTGCATCAATGATGCCCTGGAATATGTCAGTAGTTGTTTCAGGCATTTCAAACACAATGTCCTATACAACTCAGCCTAGTGAATGCATCTATATGCCTCTGAGGCGACATTCCTCACACACACCAGTGGTGTCGATGCAGTTGTTGAGCCCCTTGAGCCATCTATTCCAGAACGGTGCTAGGCTGCTGGTATTGGTGATATCAAAAGGCGGGACTGCCTGTAATTGTAGTGTGTTAGGACTCCCTTCCTCCCTAGAGGATAGCGCTGGTGCAAGGGAGGGTGGCGTCTGAGCCGAGGTGCTGCTAACACCTTCATCATCTGACATTTTGAAGGTTGAACAAGAAAAACCTGGAGTATTTTAATGTGTTCCCTGGACAGTGCAGGCAAAGTGGCAGTGTGTTCACACACTTACCTTGTAGTTTCAGCATTTCCAGTCCTTCGAGCTGCTTGTGAATATGCTGCTGTATGAGTTCTGGCGCCAAAGGATGCAGTCTGGGCTGGGGCTGGCAGGCCTCTTGATATGCGTGTTGCCGGATATGAGTGTGAGATTTGGAACGCTCGCCTGGGTAGGAGCACTCCGCTCCCTGGAGCACAGTAAATGATTGCAGGTGCCTGAGCGATGAGCAGGCTTGCAGGACACAGCTGGAGCCGGCAGGCGGGAAGAAAATGCGCTGCCGCGGGTGACAGTAGCAGGCTGAAATGGCAACACGAGTGAAAGCAGGCTGTAGCACTGCTCATGTCGTGGCATGCACAGGTGCTCAAAGCCTTGTCACCATTGTTGTGGTTGGCCTAAGGATGCCAAAAACTTCTATAAATGAGACCACAAAAATAATACACAGAGATGGATTGTGTTTATAAACCTTTGTCTCTTTAATCTAGCCATCTACTGATTTGGCACCCCCCCCCCGCCCACACACGTGACCCAACGTTGTTGGGTTCACCAACATCAACGAAGGACGGGCAAATATCCTTGCCATTCCTGAACATAGACATAAGACATTACACCAACATAGATGGGCAACCTTAACACAATTAAGACTCACACTGTCTCATCCCTCAAAGAACGATCTTCTCCCCCTTAATCTTCAACCTTTTCATGGAATTGTTTGGGCCAAGAAAAACTCCAGGCACCACACAAGCAGCTCTACCTCATAATATCCTTCATCGAATATATCCGCAGTCTTAAGGACTCCCTCACATTGATCCAATCCTGGATGTCCAGTTCTTATCTGAAGCTTAACCCCTCCGCAACCAAATACCTACTGCTGACCAACAACATCGAACAAGCTGAAAGCCAGACCTGGCTCTCTGCTATGAACCTCTGGCGGCTTCACACCTCACTTGAATACATGTGCCAAGTTGCTTGGATACCTCTACATCGACAGACACCTCTCCCTCAAGGAGCACCTAGCAAATGGATTGGTACCATCTTTCCCTCCTGCAATAAATCCAGTCCTTCATCCCATCAAACAACTTCAGATGGGCTGTCCAGGTCTTGGTCATTTCCCACCTGGATGGTGGCAATGTCATCCTGGAAGGCCTTCCAGCGATCACAATATCACCCCAAGATGTGTTCACCCCACTTTAGACAGGATATACCAGCTACATCTTCTTAGGGAGAGGGAGAGGGGCATATGGAGGAAAGGGGTCAATAGTCTAGGAGTACAGAAGACACTAGTGGGAGTAACTGCTTCTTACTTCAATGTTTTGTCCCCTTTCCTCCATAACTATGGAATATTACCAAACACACATCTCATATGGAATGCTATAGTGGGCATCATAGACCTGACTGCATGAGTGTGAATTCCCTTAGGGGTAGGTCTGCCCAGACAAGCATACGCCTTATAAATACTATCCCGCAAGAAATGGAGGCCTTGTTCCTTATATGTGAGCCTCCAAACACCACCAATAGATTGTCATCCTTTCTGAAGTACATTGTCCTCTAAATATAGAATTTAAGAACACTACGACCATCTGACAGCCCTCTCAGTCTCTGACTGTGGTTTAGGAATAAAGACTGGAAGTCAAATGTCTTGGTTGATTAGGAAATACAAGACCATTTTCTGTAGGAACTGAGTATTTATCAGAAGGACATCCTTGCATTTTTAAAACAAATGGTACAGTTCAGAGCAGGCTAAAATCTTTATCTTGCTAATACTTCTGGATAACATCATTGCGACACAGAAGGCCACCTTCCAAGTGACAGAATTGTTGTCCACTGTGGCCATGAGTTCAAAGTGTTTATGGGCAAAGACTGAAAGAACCACATTCAGTTGCCATTGATAAAGCAAACCCTCAAAGTATCCACAAATATCCTTACTGGAAGTAAATAAGCATAGAACAGGAATGCTCCTATATCCACCAATTGCGGCTAGATAGATATGTACGACAGGACACAACTGAAATTCCTGACTCCACCAGGCTCAAGATGAATTATAGAACCTAGTTAATGAGGCAATCAAGTGCATTATGCTCTCTATATATGCACCAGTGGCAAAGCCAAAGCCATTTTCTTTTGTACTGCGCTTCAATGGAAGGTTTGCAGGATGCCTGTATGCTTTTCACATTTTCTGCTGACAAGCCGAGATGACAAAAGGTCAAGATCTCTAGAGCCAACTAATCAAGTTCCAAAACTGAGGGGAGTGATAAAGGAAGCTGTCTACCTGTTGGATGAGCATCTCTGGAAAAGCTGGTAGACAGCAAGGTCCCACTGCCAAGAGATTCATTAAGTCAGAGAACTACGTTCTGGTGGGCCACAGATTGCTATTCAGAATAATGGAGGTGTTCGTGGTGGTGCACCATTTGGACACCATGCTGCGAATCAGAGCAATCTGGTAAGGCAGACATTGCTTCATTATCCCAATAAATTAGCAGGCCGTTGGCAACAGAACCCGAGCCCTGGACTCCTTAGGAAGCAAATTTCCAGCACTTCTTATTGGAGGAAGTGGCAAACACATCCACCAGGGGGTGACCCAAATCTCAAACAGCTGACAGAGAAGAAAGTTGCGGAGTTCCCTTTTTTGCCATGGCTGCTCAATTTGTCTGTCTCGGTGTTCTGTTCTCCTGGGAGGTGGACCACTCTGAGGGACATCGCCTGAGCGAGAGTGCCTCCAAATATGTGTCAACCTGCTGGACTGGGCCCCACCCTGCTTGTTGATTTAATGCATGTAGGTTGTGTTATCCATCTGGATGAGCCAAAGTTTGCCTGAAACCATAGGAAGGAACACATTCAGGTCCAGAAAAGTAGCTTTGAGTTCCAGATTGTAGATATGTTCTAACACCATTTCATGCGTGGGTACTGAAAATGAAAGCTGGCGGTAATTCCACCGAAATTCTCACAGAGTCCGTAAATGGGGACTAATACCATCCAAGCACCACTTGTGATGCAGCTGTAATTCCGCCGGCCCAAGTGGCAGTAAACGTAAATCTATTTGTTGGTGTTATGGCAGATTTACCACTGGAATACTGCCAAACCTGAAATGAGGCCCAATGTCCTGTTGCAAGGCTTCTGGCATTGGAATGCAATTTGAGTGATTGTTTTGCACCTGGTCCGAGAAGTCTGCCAAAGGTAACTGGAGGTGTCTTGTCTTCAGCCTGGCCAGAGGTACTAGAATGCAAGATGCCATCAGCCCATTAAGTGGAGGAAGCACCAGCTGGTCAGTTCAGTTATGGAAAGAAACATCTGGAACATTTGCATGATATATCTCAGCATTTACTCTATGGGCAATACCATAGCTCTGCTGGGGTCACACAGAAGCACTATGAAACAGATCTTCTGAGATTCCTCTTTGTTTATGCCTTAATGCCAGTAAGACTAACATTCTCCTCATTGGCACCCCCACTACCTCCTTTCCTGTAACCCTCTGGCCGGCCTCTCTTGGCCCTCTTACTGCTCCCACCTGCAAGGCTAAAAACCTCGGGTCATCATCGACTCCACACTCTCTTTCTCTCCACACATCTCTGATGTCTCTAAGAAGTCACACTACCGGCTGCACCTCCTCAGAGGTACTCTTCCTTTCCTCTACTTCCCCCAGAAGCTCACTGTCTCCGAAGCTCTGGTTCTCTCTAGGCTGGACTATTGCAACAGCCTCTTTCTATATCTGCCTGCCTCTACTCTCAGCCCTCTGCAAATCATACAGAACAGGACTGCAAGACTTGTCCTTGGCCTCGAGACCAGGGATCGTATCACTCCAGGACTGAAATCTCTGCACTGGCTCCCAGTGGCTGCGAGAATTAAGTTCAAAACACTCTGCATCATCCACAAAGCCTTCTGGGGCCTGGGGCCTCAATACCTTCAACTCTCTCTTCCTAAATATCTTCCTTCTCGAGCACTTCGCTCATCCGCCTCCAACTCCCTCAAGGGCATTCACTTCTCCAAGCAACGAGTTGGTGGTAGATCTCTCTCTTTGGCTGGGACATCCCTCTGAACAGCCTCCCTGCCTCCCTGAAACTTCGGTTCCGGAAGCACCTCAAAACCTTCCTCTATGCTTCTGCTTTCTCTCCCCCTCTCCCCTGCTGAATTCCTGGCTGATACTGAGATTGCACTGGTTTACCTGGCCACCCTTCTGATCTCGGGCCCAAGCCCTGCCAGTTGCACGCCTGCACTGCCTCCCTGGCAACCCCTTCACCTGAGGCTGTTGTCTGTATCCCTACAGTCCCCTCATCAGTACTTACGTCTGCACTCACCCTGCACTTGCCACCTGCTGGCCATTCTTTTATTTATCTTGTTTATTTATTATCCCATGTACTGCACTTTCTGTTCTTTTATTTATCTTGTTAATTTATTATCCCATGTACTGCACTTTCCCCTCCCCCCTGCACTTTTCTTTTTCCCTCTTCCCTTGCACTTGCGCGATCTGAATGACACCTGGCCTAGTAAGATCATTGTCTATCTTCCCTCTGTTCCCCCTCCCTTGCCTTGTTGCGCCTTGAAACACCTGTGTATAGGCGCGTTATAAATGCCATATCGTATCATAAACCCAGAATGAAAAGGAGCTAAGAAGTTGGTGCAGCGACGCCACTGTTTCCTCGATCGAGAATACTCAGAGCAGCCAGTCATCCAGATACTGGTATATTTGTATTCCCTATTGCCTGAGATGGGCCCGATGATTGACATCAGTTGCATGAATTCTCTTGAGGCTGCAATAAGGCCTGAAAGTTAGTACCCTGTACTGGAAGTGCAACTCTCTTAGGGACAGGCATAGAAACTTCTTGTGTGATAGCCGTACATAAACATGCAAATATGCATCCTGCAGGTCCACTTTACATAACCAATCTCCCTGGGCAAGGCATGACAATTTGTACTGGCGTGGTTGTCTTGAATTTCCCAATGCAGAGGAGAGCATTTAGAGGGGACTGGCAGGGGCAGAAGATTTCATTGAAATGTTGGAGGAGAGGGACAATATTGCCCGATGTACAGGTAGGATTGCAGCATGGGAATAGTTAAGCAGCATTACTTCAAAAAAGTCAATGCCTAGTCACCGTTGCAAAATAAATTAGCTGTGTACAGTGACGATATGATTTCTCTTCCCAGGCTGGCGTTCCTTTTATTGGCATCCAGGCTCTGCACACCCCCCGTAGGCTTTCCCCCCTTCTAGCATACTCATCCGGGGTGCAGGTCATATATATATACATCCCATATCTCCCTCGAGGTCCACCCATACCTCCGTGTACCACTCTAGTTCCCGGGGCTCCTTTACTGTGGTATGATATAACCTGTCCAGTATATCCCTGTCATAATATTTGGGCACCATTCTATACTTGGATTCTGAAGCCTCGCCAGTTTGTACGTGTGCTTCCTGTTCGCCCGTGCCCTTCCTCCGGCGTTGCCCATTGTCACCATCATCATTGTTCCATTGGGGACTACATTTGTGCAGCATCGAAGACCCAACTGGCACACACAAAAAAATCACAAGTAAAAACACGATGAGGGGCATTAGTAGTTTCACAGCGAGCCCCATCCAGGAAGGTACCCAGGAAAAAAGGTTATCGAACCACGTGCTTGGGTCGGTGCCACCTTCCGTCTTCATTCGTTCCCGTAGGTTGTGCCCTGCAGCTATGACGTGTGATAGTGTTCCATTATCAGCATCTTCAGAAGGTACAAAAGTGCAACAGGCACTTCCAATTTTTCGCCAAACACCTCCATCCATCGCTGTCAACAGGTCTAGGACATACCTGTTTTGCATTGTCATGAGTCTCAGTGCCCTTAGTTCCACCTTGATCACGTTGAACCCTTCTTCAGTGTCGTTGGCCAATGGAGTCAGCTCCCACCGCGTGATCTGGAGCCATTTTGCATTTGCTCGGGCCTGAATGCTTGGAATGAGGGAGGCGAAAAAGCTTTCCGCTGAGCTGAATAACCTGTACCTGTCTGGAATCTGTGCCAAAAGGTCTGAGGAGGCCTTTGAGATATAGTTTGATGACCTCTGTTTTCTGAACATGATTCCGTTGGCGTTTCCTTCTGATAGGGCGTAAAGTGGTGGCTCTTCAGTGGGTGAGGCGTTGGTTGTAGCTTGGGTCGTCTTCATGTTCGTATGTCAACTGTAGATGTGAAATGCTATGTAAAAAAGTATGATCCCCAGCTAGTATCCCATTTTAATGCAAATACATGAGCGCTTTTAGAAACCCCATGTGTTGTTAGTCGCCCCTCACCCAAACGACAGTAAACCGCCTTGTGCAAGATGCCACGCACAGAGCTGCGAGGCCATTTCCCCCTCCTCCTGCCCAGGCCCTCTCGAGATAGCCGGTGTTCAAACAGCACAGCTTTGCCTTCCCCCCCGATCCTGCTGGACCCATTTCAAGCGTCCTCCGGCCTCCACCGTGTCAGAGGCCGCCACAGCCTGACTCCATGACTTACGAGCTACCTGGTCCTAAATCCCACCACCTTTCAGGCACCAGTCACATGCCCCCCACGGGCCACTAGTACCTCCATCGACCCCGAGTTAATGACTCTAGAAAGGGGTGCGCCCCCACGTGTACCAACAGATCGTAATACCATCCCTCACCGAAATTGCCAAGGCTGGTTAGTCAAGCACCCCCGCCCATGTCACTGACTATGCCCATGAGACCGGATTGTTTGAGCCTAAGGTATGCTCCAAACTGATGTATTGAAACACTTCAGATCGCAAATCAATGTTCCTGGCCGTGTACTGATCTAAGGTCAGCGCTTACAAGAGTTGCAAATCAATAGAAAACATGAAGTGTGACGAATGGGTGGGAATGTGTGGCCAAAAGGGCAAATGTTAGCTTAGTTATCAATCGTCATTACAAGGCTTGTCCGGCCCGGCGCTCCACCCCGATGAGCCCAGCTAACCTCCCACCCCACGTGGCGCAGCACCAACGTCCGCCAATCCTGGAGAAGCAACTGTATACATTGTATACCACCTAGCCATCACCACCCAATCCCTAAGAGTCTGTGGCCCCTATAGCTTACCTCATGCATGACGTGTATTTGCAATATAACTAACTGTCTTTGCTATTGTCAGACAGAGCGCTCTCAGAGTTTGCAGAGTCCTTTGCATGTCCTATATTGAATTATATAAAGCTCTTTTGATCTCACCCACACTTGGTCTTGGCCTCATTCCCCATCTGGGGTGTGTCCATTACTGCCTCTCACTAAGGGGGGTGCGTTTCTGGGGACACTTATAGTGACGATATGCAGATAAATCAGTAATAAGACAGTCAACCCACATTCGTAGGAGTATGCTCGCAAATCAAAAACATTTCTACTCCTAGTGTCCCTATCGCTAATCGTTGCAGGCGGCCTGTTCGTTGCCCTGGTTACTCCTATATGTTGAAACATAGAAAAGGGTGCATTAAGCATACAGTGTAATTATTTTTTGCTTTTTCCCCTTTCCAGTAATCATATAGTGTGTGTGAGAGAGAGAGAGAGAGAGAGAGAGAGAGAAAGAGAGATATCATAGTCATTTTTGCTGCTTCACATTTTGTCATAAACATTGTTATAATACAGTTGTCCGTTCAATTAACCTCGCATGCTCTTGTTTTTTGAGTTTCTTTTATTCGTGCACATTTACCCCGTCAGGGCCCTCTGCACCTTCTACTGGTGCCATGCTGTCATAGGCTTTTCGGACGTCTGTCAAATGTATCCAATATCTCAAGCCCTTAACTTTCACCGCTGTGGGTGTGCAAAACACCACCTCGTATGGGCCATGAAATCTTGGAGCATTCCACCTACGCACAAAGCTCCTGACATATATCATTTCACCTGCTTCCAGCTGACCTGTTGGGCTTTCTTTCTCTGGAGTGTGTGTTTCATTCTCCCCAACTTTTATGAATGGTGGTGCAAGTTGTCTCGCTATCATTCATGCTGCCTTAGTAAGTTTTGTCAGGTAATCATTAAATTCTTCTCCTAGTACAGTTGCACTTCTGTGTGCATCTGAATGACTACGGAGGGGTGAGTGTGCTGTGTGCATTCGTCTCCCTGTCACGATCTCATGGGGCGACAAATGGTGGTCCTTGCTTGGCTGATTCCTCAGCTCAAACAGGGTCAAGGGGAGACAGTGCACCCAATTTTTCTTAAGGGTGAAGCACAGTTTTGAGAGTCTGCCTTTTAGTAATCTGTTTATCTTTTCTACCACACTGTTACTTTGCGGGTGATAAATCAAGCATAATTTATGTTTTATTCCTAGCAATGATGTCACCTCTTTAAAGAGATCGTTCACAAAATGTGTGCCGTTGTCAGAGCGAATTACATCGCAAATTCCCCAGCTGGGGAATACTTCCTGCACGAGAAACTTTGCAGCGCATTTAGCATCTGGGCGGGCACAGGGACCTGCCTCTATCCACCGTGAAAAGGGGCAAACTACCACTATCATGTACCTCGCTCCGTTGCATCTCTCACCCATATCCGCATAGTCGATATGCAGCTCTCTGAAAGGTCCTACCGGCTTGGGTTTCGTTCCCCTGAGTGTTCTCAAAGTCATGCCGGCGTTGTATATCTGGCACGTTGTGCATTCCATGGTTAGCTTAGAGAGTTGTTCCTGTAACCCTGGAATGAACCAGTTTTCTTGTATCTTGGCCTTGCGTTGTGTGCTGGGAAGTGTAGCTGCTGGAATGCTACTTCTAATAATTTAGTTGGCATCACTACTTTACCTGTGTTGTTTTGCCACCATAATAAATCAGTTGCTGACTGGCTGCATCCTCTTTTTGTCCACAACTCCTTTTCGTCCTCAGCTGCCTCTTCCCCTAGCTCCAGTATTTGAGACACTGGCATGGCATTGTACCCGTCCGGGACACCTTCCTTCGCTTCGCATTAAGTACTCACCTGTGTTTTCCTTTCTTGAATATGATGCCTCCTTGGCAGCCGCGTCTGCTGCCGCGTTACCCAAAGAGACAGAGTCAGTGCTGTTGGTGTGGGCCTGGCATTTCACTATTGCTACCATGGTGGGTTCTTTCAATGCTTCTATGAGTTCCTTTAATAATTCTGCATGTTGTACGGGTGAACCATCTGCCCAGTTGTACCCCCTTCTTCCCCACCTGGCAAGCCCTCTGTGTACTGTTGTGGCCACATATGCTGAATCTGTGTAAATCGTTACTGCGCATCCTTTTGCTGCTCGTAATGCTTCAATTAATGCTACCAGTTCTGCTGCCTGTGCTGAGAAATGAGCTGGCAGTCGCTGCTGTATTAAGACCTCGTACTCACCTTCTTCCATTCGCACGACTGCCAACCCCACATGTTTCGCTCCAGTTTCGGAATTTATGGAAGCTGACCCATCTATGAAAAATACCTCTCCTTCCGTCAGTGCGTTCTCGCTTACCACAGTTGTGCCATTATCCTCTCCCTGATAGGTTGCACAATCATGTGCCTGGATATCCTCTACAGTGCATGGTTCTGAGATTAATCTTGCAGGGTTAACCACCTTGCATCTTACCACGTGTATATTGGCGCTTATTACAGTATTGACAGTATTACTTCATACGTGGTGGCTCTTTGTGTGGTTAATGTACTTTTTGATCGCTCGAGTATGGCGAACAATCAGTGTTCTACATACAGTGTCAGTGAGCACCCCATTACTATGGTGGCGCTTTTCTCAATAGCGAACGTGGCGGCTGCGAGAGGCCGTTCGCATTCGAAATGCCCCTGCATTACGGCATCCAGTGTCCCACTGTAGTATGCCAGAGGCTTGTGACCTAGTGACATTTTCTGTGTTAAGACTGCTGTCATGAGTGACCCCTTGCAGTTCGAGAATAGGTAGAACTTTCGTTCATAATCTGCGGTCGCAAGCACTGGTACGCTTGAAATGAGTTCTTTGAGTGATGTGAATGCATTGCGCATCTCTGAGTCCCACTGTATTTCTGTTTTTTCCTTTTGTGCCTCTTTGAGTGCCTGGAGCAATGGGCGTGTGCAGCATAGTCTAATATCCAGGCCCGACAATAGTTGCACATCCCTAGGAATTTTTGCATGTCTTTCACTGTCTTTGGTCTTCCCACGGCTGAGATAGCTGCTACTCTGTCTGGGATTATTTTCTTGCCATCCTTTGAGATTAATTGCCCTAGGTACAGCACTTCACGTTGACAGTATTGCAACTTTTCTTTGTCCACCTTGTACCCCTTTTGAGATAGTAATGTCAAAAGGGCTATGGAGTCTTTTCTACACTCTCCCTCGTTTTTGATGCATGTTTCCAAGATATTCATGCAATAGTCTGTTGAATATACTTGGGCTTTTTCAATATCCTTGGGGCAATCTGCAGTGTTCGTACCTCCTCCCCCCTAGGGTGAATGCTGTCAGGTATATGCACTCTTCTGCGAGTGGTATTGAGAAAAATGCTTTTTTAGAAATCCACCACAGTGAAGTGAGATGCGTCTTTTGGTATGCTGCATAGGATGGATGCCGGATTCGGGACCAAAGGGAACTTTTTCTGGATGACGTCATTTAGTGGGCGTAAGTCCTGGATCATCCTCCAGGCCCCTCCTTTCGCTTTTGTGATTGGGTAAATACAGATGTTACACAGGGAGTTCGAGGGTACTATTATCCCCTGAGCGAGTAGAGCATTTATTGTTTCTTTTATCCCTTCCTCTGCTTCCCGGGACAAGGGGTATTGTTTGACCAGGTGCAGAATTGCTCCAGGCTTGAGATTGATCTTTACTGGCGTGACCCCGCGTAGTAGCCCTACGTCATGGGGACCGGTCGTCCACAATTGCCAGGGCACTGACTGCATGTCATCATTAAAGAACGAAGGTGGGGTGCCTACTACTGCCATTAGCTGTACTGGCACCTGCCTTTGCTGTATCATTATTTCACAAAGGATGGCTATTTCCATGATTATTTCTCTGTCACTCTCTGAACCTGTGAAAAGCTCCTCATCTGACAGACCTTGGAGTGCAATGTCAGCGTTTATGCATAATACCGTGCGCCACTCGCAGCCGTGCATATCCATTGCAATTACAACTATTCTTTTGGCTGTGATTTGTACTGCATGTATTTCCAATGACATCACTGTTCCTGGAACTATCTCGGGGTGGGCTATTGGGCGAAAGACAAATTCTGCAGGTACTCTCCATTCTAGCTTTTTGAACTCCGGGACCACCCTAGCTAATGTTTTTAACCCATGAATGAACATATCTGGGTTCACGGGTATGCTGCGCACGTCTGGGCATGTCGCTCTTGAAAATATCACTAGCATCGCACGCATAGAACACATCCCTGGGGTTGAGCACACAATCCCTCCCCTTTTTGTGAATGAGATAGTCATGTTCAATTTGCTGAGGAGATCTCTTCCCAGCAGGTTCACGGGGGATTGTTCATAATACAATAGGGGTGCCCTCACTGTTTTCCCCCCCACTGTCACGTCCAAATCTTCTGTGTAAGGAACTTCGACCACCGCCCCAGAGAACCCCTGCGTCTCCAATTTACGTTTAGATAGCAGAAACCGGCCTTCGCGTATGCACGATTTTTCGGCTCCCGAATCTACCATAAAGATGAATTGTCTATTTCCTCTCTCTGCTCCTATCAATGGTTCCTCGCTTGCATTGAAGGTTGTCAATAGGATTGGACACGCAAGTGTTCTCTGTGGGCTGTCCTATGCTGGATGCCTAGTTGTTCCCCCTTGGCTGAAAACATTACCTGAAACTACTGCTACTCCTCCATATGGGGCAGGCGCCCCGTTAGATGTCGTAGCGAATGGGTTGTTTTGAGTGTATGGTATGTGTTCACTGCTTTGTGGATGCTGTTGAATGTTGTGTGGTCTTTCCCTGTATTGCTCTTGCCCCCTTTGGTCTTGCTGTTCTCTTTCCCCGTCCCGGGGCAACCCGTATGGGCTCACCGGATGGGGGTGCCCGCAATACTGGTCATCTTGGTAACTCGGGTTAGGCCTGCTCCTGCATTCGTGCGAGAAATGTCCCCACCTCCCACAATTCCAACAATTTCCTTGCCCCCCTCTGGGTCCTGGTCCCCCATTTCCACCATTACCTGCATATCCCTGTCCACCTCCTCTTCGCCCCCTGTACCCACCTCTTCTGTTGCTGGGGTGTCACGCTTGCCACTGCAGTTCTCCGTATTCCTCCTGTCCATTCCACTGTCTCTGCCCGTTGTCTGCCCAATTTGCAGCCATCCTCCCCTGTATCGCTACTAATCCTCCCTCCTCCTCCTCTGGGTCTCTGTCGTGTGGGAGTGCTGCTACAGCTGCTGCGACCTTCACCAGTTTCGTTTGTACTAACTTGGCCTCATCTGCCAACCTCTTTTGTGCCATCTCCTTTTCTCGTTCCTTAATTCTTTTACAATGGTGCACTATTATGCTCTGTATCCCTGGCCATCCTTTTGCTTCGATCCCTGCTATCTTGTCAAGCGCTTTTTGCACTTCTTTTGGGAGCCCTCTCTTTATTATGAAGTAAAATAACGATGTTGATTGGTCATATGGTGTACCCATTCCAGCTCTCCACATCTCCTGTACCCGAAAAATGTAATCCATAACTTCGTCCCCATCATTCATAGTGCATTGCATTACTGACTGTAAATCTGGTGTATCTGGGAATGTTTCCCTCAATGCGTCCCAAACGCGTGCACGCACAGTATTGAAGGCAGCGCCATTATGTCTGTCACTATCCAGTGTTATTCCCGGGAAACCTGCTTTTGCCCACACACTGTCTGATTGGTCCCCTACTGCTGACACGAGTAAACTTTTGACATCTCCTATGGCCAGGGGCACCCCTGCAGTGTGTTTCTCAAAGGCGTATATCCACTTGCTAGCTCCTCCTGATAGCGGGGGCAGATATTTCAATAGGTTTGCCTTATCCATCTGTGCACAAGGTATATCATTTGGTCTCCCCGCCCCCCGACGCATCAGTTGGAGTTGTAGTCGTCCCTTACATCCTTTCCCAATACTCACCTTTGTTCCCTTTTTCCCCACCATGGCTATCCTTCCCGTCCTGTTTCTTAACCTCCCTGTCCACTCCTGTTCTAGTGTCCTCCCCAGTGGCGTTTCCCCTAGCTCCACTAAATTTCCTCCTGCCGCCATTCCCAATCTTCCGGATTCCTGCTCGTCTTCTTCTAGGTCACACCACAGTTCTTCTCTCCCATCACCTTCCACTCCTTCTCCCTCTACACTTCCTCCTATAGTGTTCGCTCCTAGTTCTACTATCTGTGTGGGCTCCTCCTGTATTCTGAATAGTATCTCCCCTTTTTCCTACCCCTCCTCATTTGACTTATCTGAGGGGTGTGACCGGGACAATCGTTCTGACCTTGTTGTACTGGGCTCACCTTGCTCACATAGGCTTTGTATCCTTGACAACTCTTCTCTGGCAATCGAGAGCCTGGCGTCTAAGTCTTCTGTCAACTTGCATATGTTTACTGCGGGGGTACTAACCTGCCCATTCGATCAGGGGCACTCGTATGGCGGTGGTGCGGTTGGTCTTGATGTGGGTGTGGGCGTGCTAGTGGGCACGTATGTGGGATCACTGTATCCTTCAGCGGGTGGGGGTTTATTTAGAAGTGGGTACAATCTGATCACCTCTATTGCTCCCTCTTTTCCCTCGTCCTCCTTGCTACCCTCTGCTCGCGCTGATGGGGTAGCCGTGAGGGCGGGTTGATCAAGTGTGGTGTCTATTTTCTTTGGTGGAGGTATTTCCTCGAATAATCGCCATAGATCTAGTATCTCCCTCCTATTATGAAATTGTTTTCCCTTGTATTTTAGGAATATGCAGGTGGCTACCATGTCCAGAACACTTTTATCAAAGGACCCTCCTTGTGGCCAGACCTGGGGGAGACCCTCCCCGTTCAGCTCTGTTACACACTGGTCATGGTACTTAGTTATTCTTACTGCATGTCCTGGTAAACTTTTACAGATGTGCGCTAGGGGTGTCTCCGCTCCCATGCCTAGACCGGTGTTACTCTGTTCTCTTGTATTAGTTTGTTCTGTCACTATGTGTGGGTCACTGTGTACCTGGGACTTCAACCACCTTCACGTTATAATAAACAACTTGCACTTTTACTCAATGAAAAAGGTGCTGGTTTGTCAAATCTTACCAGGCCATACTTAGAATGACCATACCCCCCTAGAAAGGTACTTGAAACAATGCAATTATATAGTGTCACGTAATTATAGAAAATCACAACCATACAATGTGCACAACATATCACAGACATTCATCATACCTCAGCATACACATATAGCATTTACCCTCCCTGCCTTGCCCTTTGCCTTCTACGGCGACTCCCTCTAACCCTTATACAGCTTCTTTTGTTTATTTATATATATATGTATTTTTTTTAAGACCTTATTTCTACTCCGAGTGAGAGTAATTTTAGAAAAGGTTAAGAAGAAGAAAAGCTAGTCCTAACATATTTTCCGTGTCTCTTCACTCAGACACCCTTAATTTATCTTTTCACAGTTTTACTTATTCCCAGCACTAGTCGAGATAGCACTACGCGGCGCCGCCTTCTACCCCCTTGCAGAGTTAGGTTCCCGTCCTCTTTTCCCTTTTTATTTCAGTATCCTAATGGCCATAATCAAAGAAAGTATTAGAAGTAAGAAAGTTCCCCTTATATCCCCCACTCCTTTCCTCCTGTTTCCCCTTGTCCTCCCAAAAGAATGTTTCCCTTTTAATATCACTCGCACTTAATACTCACGTGCCCGTCTTGATCCGAGACTCTCCGGATTTGGTCCGTCCAAGCGGCGCCGCCTCGCACTCAATGGCCCGACCCGGCTCCGGTGCGGTACTAAGTGTTTTTTCAAACGGGACCCGTACCCTCTTGCCTTAACTGCGTGCGCACGTCTCTGCGTACCAGTTTCCGTAGGTGGGCGGCTCTGTTGAGCGGCCGCGCCGTGCGTCTCCACTGCGACCGGGGCCATCTCGTGCCAAGGGGACAGTTTAAAGTTAACAAAATAAATCACGTCTATGGGGTCACACTGAATGTAAGTGTCCCCAGAAACGCACCCCCCTTAGTGAGAGGCAGTAATGGACACACCCCATATGGGGAATGAGGCCAGGACCAAGTGTGAGTGAGATCAAAAGAGCTTTATATAATTCAATATAGGGCATGCAAAGGACTCTTCAAACTCTGAGAGCGCTCTCTGACAATAGCAAAGACAGTTAGTTATATTGCAAATACACGTCATGCATGAGGTAAGCTATAGGGGCCACAGACTCTTAGGGATTGGGTGGTGATGGCTAGGTGGTATACAATGTATACAGTTGCTTCTCCAGGATTGGCGGACGTTGGTGCTGCGCCACGTGGGGTGGGAGGTCAGCTGGGCTCATCGGGGTGGAGCGCCGGGCCGGACATGCCTTGTAACGATGATTGATAACTAAGCTAACATTTGCCCTTTTGGCCACACATTCCCACCCATTTGTCACACTTCATGTTTTCTATTGATTTGCAACTCTTGTAAGCGCTGACCTTAGATCAGTACACGGCCAGGAACATTGATATGCGATCTGGAGTGTCTCATTACATCACTTTGGAGGATACCTTAGGTTCAAACAATCCGGTCTCATGGGCCTAGTCAGGGACATGGGCGGGGGTGCTTGACTAACCAGCCTTGGCAATTTCGGTGAGGGATGGTATTACGATCTGTTGGTACACGTGGGGGCGCCCCCCTTTATAGGGTCATTAACTCAGGGTCGATGGAGGTACTACTGGCCCGTGGGGGGCATGTGACTGGTGCCTGAACGGCGGTGGGATTTAGGGCCAGGTAGCTCGTAAATCATGGAGTCAGGCTGTGGCGGCCTCTGACACGGGGGAGGCGGGCAGATGCTTGAAATGGGTCCAGCAGGATCGGGAGGGAAGGCAACGCTGTGCTGTTTGAACACCGGCTATCTCGAGAGGGCCTGGGCAGGAGGAGGGGGAAATGGCCTTGCAGCTCTGTGCGAGGCATCTTGCAAAAGGCGGTTTACTGTCGTTTGGGTGAGGGGCGACTAACAACACATGGGGTTTCTAAAAGCGCTCATGTATTTGCATTAAAATGGGATACTAGCTGGGGATCATACTTTTTTACATAGCATTTCACATCTACAGTTGACATAAGAACATGAGGTAGTGTCAGGCAGGTGTGTGTATAAAGAGAGCAACACATGTTATTGTTCACTGTTATCATCTGTCCAGTCTTTGTACATCTCTTCATTATATACAATATCGGTTGCATATTTTTCTCTTTACCCATTCTCCTTTACATTAGCAGCGAACGTTAGTCGACAAGGCACATATTACATAAATGGTTTCTTCCTGTTGCAAGGGTTTTCGGGGTGGGTATGGGTGCGAGGCGCCACGCCGTCTATAGTTGAGGGGCTTGGTGCAGGGTCGGAGCCTGCAGGGTTTGGGCTGGTCTCAGTTGCATCCTAATGTGCCCGTTCATGGCTGGGGCAATGATGTACTGCGGAAGGTTAACAGCTACGGTGTTTTATTTTGTTGTTTTCTGGCGTCTGGTGACTCGTGAGAACGAGTCCTCAGCGGATCTGCCATGCAGTGGGAGGTGGGGGAAGTGTGGGCCTCTGTGAGCGCGGTCAAGTGGGGTCACTTTGCAGCGTTCAGCGTACAGGGTTGCTCTGCCTTGGGTTAGATCTGCACATTTCTAGCAAGATGGGGATGGCTTAATACAAGATGGCGTCTATGATCTGCCACATAACATGGTGGTGCAGCCCCACGTGTCGGTCTGCAGCCGCCCTGCCGCCTGGGCCCGGGTGGCCAGTGGGCTGCTGACGAGTCATGGGTCTTCACCAGGGTGGGACATGCAGTGGGAGGGAGGGTCCTATTGACCTGCCCTTTCCTACAGCTTGAAGGAAGGAACACATGATGTAACCTTTTGGAAAGATGGATTCAATGAGGAATGCCTTTCACTTAGAAAGGATGGGTTTTTGAGATTAGCTGTTACCTGTGGAAATCATGAGCTAAGGGAATTCAACAAGCCCCTTGGACTGTCACCCGAACGATTTATGGAATCTTGGAGTTTGCCTATGGATAGAGAATTGTCACTTTTCCTACGGACAAAACACTACAATTAGAATGGTAGATTCTTGGCATTGTCTCACTCATAGGAAGGAAGGATAACACACACTTACCCATTGAAATAATGGATTCTGGGGAATTGCCAGTTCTGTTGAGCCTCCCGTGAAGAAGTGATAGCTCTATAGAGTCATAGAGGGAAACAGAAACGGCCCCCTGTTGGAAGGGTAGATTCTGAGAATTTTTTCTTGAACAAAAACAACCTTTCCCTTGCAGCAAGTAGGAATTCTGGGAATTCACCCATGGACAAAAAGCCTGTAAATTATAGAAATCAAGGGTTTGGGGGATTCACCCAAGGTCAAAGAACCTGCTATATATCCAAAGAGTGGGCTCTGGGGATCAACACGAATACAGAGAACCGGCATTAAAATGTGAAACTGCACACCATGACAAATGTAATGGTATGCTGGTAAAATAGGCTCTGATGGTTAGCAAAGAGGTGACAAGCCAGTCACCTATAGGAAGGACTGCGTCTGCAGAGAGGCCCCAGCAAAAACAGCTAGTTATTTGTAGGAGGGTTGGGTTTTTGGGATTCACCAGAAACAGAGACATTGGGCCTCATTATAGGTTTGGCGATAGCCTTGCCGGCAAAACCAGCAGGCTGCCGCCAAAATTCCGAAAAATTCTGGCACCTGCGAATGGGCAATTACCCATTTGCAGGAGCCAGAATGGAATGCCCCCCCATTCCCTTTGAGTCCTATAGGACTCAAAGGGAATGGGGAGGTCGGAATGGTCAGAATGTTGCCGGTGCATTAGACATGCTCTGCTCGCGGGTGCCGTTACGTTTGCCAGGTCTGGCATGGCGGCCGTAATGGCACCTACGAGCAGAACTCGTAGTTTGCTGGTCCGGAACTACGGTACTGGCAAGCTTACCGGTACCGAAGTTCCCAGAATTGCAAACTTATAATGAGGGCCATTGTTTGCTTGCAGGAAGGATGGGCTCTGGGGATTTAGACATCGAGAAAGTGTGAGGAACCAACCTGGAGCATGGCTGTAAGTTTAATGACTCAAGCTAGGCTCCCACAACACCCTACTCAACCAACAATAATCAGTGGTCAGTCACTACTTTTAGGATTTGAGACTGAATCTGTGAAATTTGATGCTGATGTTCCTTGAAATGTCTGGCAACTGAATTGATAGTGGAGCGATAACCAGGACTGCCGACGGAGGGAGCAGGGCCTTGTTCACTGAACGTGGTGGTTGAGGAGGAGGAATAGGTGGAGGGACTGGATCAGGCTGTGCTAGAAAGGAACTGGCAAAGCAGGAGCCATCATGAGCGCCTGAAAGTGCTCCAAGAAGCGATCCTCACATGCATGCTGCAATGTAGTGGCCAAAGCCGGAGCCCAAATTGATGAAGACGCTGGATATTATTCAGCACCACTGGTCAACACTAGTAGCTGCACACAGAAATAAAATATCAAACTCTGTCACTTTGGCCAAATAACAGACCCACTTTGACCCCCCCCAAAAACTGTTCCACACTAGCATATTGGGCCTCAACTTTGGGCATTGCCTTATAAACCAGTCCGAGTATACACATATAGGCAGTAAAGGACTTCTTGATGGAGTTGTGTGGCGGGCAGCAATAGGGTTCTGTCTAGGTATCGGTCTTGGGAGAAGACTCTGAAGAGCCATTACACATATGACATGTGACAAGCCTCTGTAAGCTCTTGATGTTGCCACCGGTAGTCAACCAAGCTGGGTCTTCAGCACAAGCTATGGAAATAGTCTCCCTGGCCTCTGGGATATCCCAAGTAGGATAATACTTATCCCTCCCGGACATTACTACTCAGCATTCCGTGGTGACTTTACAACAGTTGGGTCACTTACCTTGGTATGCAGTGATAAAATTGCGGCAAAAATGTCGGCAGGACAAAAAAGTGCAGCAAAAATGCTGTGGTTTGACCCGTTAAAAGTGTACCCCATTACACCATTTAAGGTGAGCAGAGGATGCAGGGGTGTCCCCCGCTCCTTTTAAATGGTGTAATGGGTCCAGGGTTGCGGGGGTGTCCCCTGCATCGTTTACATGGATTGCGGCAACAAAACCACATCCTTTTTGCCGCGATAGTTTGTGTCCACAGCCATTTTTGCCGCGATTTTAACACATGGAACCCTTACCTTATGCCAAGACTCCACTGAGCTCCTCATGTGTTTTCAGGAAGTTGAGTACAGAAGATTTCTTTCCAGCAGGCGAGTATCCCCCTCATGGCCCGGTGGGACAGGGAATTGCAGGCCGCACACCCAGCGCATCAGTGATCGGGGATCAAGCATTCCAAGCAAAGGGAGGATCAAGAATTCCAAGGAAAGGGACGTGGGTCCCGTGCATTGTACTCTAGCGTGCCCAATCTGCAAACCAAAAAGCTATCTTCATGTCCGATATACACCCGGGGAAGGGAAAACAGAGCCCATTAAGGATCATGAGAAAAAGAAAAAAGATGAGAAGAGTGCTGCTGAGCTGCCGGTTCCCTCAGCATGAAAAAATGGCCTGAATGGCGTCACAATTACATTTCCCATTAAAATTCATCAGATAACCATTTGCATATATCTGCATTTTCTTCCATGGAATCCTCCCTTTGAACACTGGTTTCACACCTCTAAATGCTTTGTATTATCAAATCCAGAAAACATTATTTTAAACATCGCTTTTGTTGCCCTCATTAACAAAATCTGCTCTTGAACTCTCAAAGTATTACCAGATTTCTTGTCCAAACATTTAAAAACACATCTGATTAGCAGGACATTCACAAAATGATAGCAAAAGTCACCAGGATCCTAGGCGTTCTAGAAGCTCCTAACAAGTCAACAGAATTGCTTAGTCAGGGCTAAAAGGGAGTATACTGTATATGTATTCTCTGTGTGCAATACAACCACAGATTTCTTAGCATGGGCAGCAATATCAGTAGGATTTTCTTCATCATTCGGGATAAATATATGGCATTCTGACCGAATTACTTCTGGCTTACAATCCAAATGTACTTTTATTCCACTCTCTAAAAACATGCTGAAGTAAGTCTTGGCTTTGGAATTGGTTATCACTAAAGGATTAGACACAATTCATACTGTACAGCGGCATATTAAGTACAATTTTGATAAGGAACAAGTTACTTACCTGTAACTGTTGTTCTCCAGCATGGGTCTGGCATGGATTCACATGCTCATGAATATTTCCCGTCGTCAGGCTGGGAATCCTCGGTAAATAAAAAATCAGTATCAGTTTCTGATCTGTCTTTCGTAGTAGTAACCAATCACTGATCTCTGCCTCATACTGACCACAGCCAATGACTGCCCTCTACCTAAGCCCCGCCTCTGGCAGCCATCTTCAGATTTGGTAGCATGTGAAGTGGCAGTATGACCAAGTGAAGAGCCGCAGAGGGATAGGCGGGAGGGTTCGCATGTGAATCCATGCCAGACCCATGCTGGAGAACAACAGTTACAGGTAACTAACTTGTTCCTTCTCCAGCATGGGGTCTGGCATGGATTCACATGCTCATGAATATAAGAATAAATAGGCAGTACATACATGCACAACCACGGGGGGTGGCAAAAGGCTCAACATTAAGCAATACAAAAAAACTCAACATTAAGCATCTCTTACCTCCTCACCAGGCTCACCTTAAGCGAACAGGTTGCGCAGCACTGCTTGGCCGACCCTGGACTCCACCCTGGAATCCCGATCGACGCAGTAGAATCTTGTGAAGGTGTGCGTCGACCTCCACGTAGCAGCAGGGGCACACCAGATAAGAACGCCGTAGTAGCAGCGATTGCTCTGGTCGAATGGGCTCTCGGACGGCCTGGCAGCGGTCGGTTAGCCAACCGGTGGCAGTGCATGATGCAGCCGGAGAGCCATCTGGAAATAGAAGACTTCGAGAGAGCCTTCCCTTGATTCACAGGTCCAAAGTTCACTAACAGCTGTGATGTCCTCCGGAAACTCTTTGTGCGGTCCACGTAGAACTTCAGCGCTCTAGCCACATCTAGCGAGTGCAAAGTCCTCTCGGCCGGTGACGAAGGAGGCGGGAAGAAAAGAGGTAACACCAAGGGCTCGTTAAGATGGAAGTCCGACTGCACCTTGGGCATAAAAGAGGGGTGCGTCCTAAGCACCACCCTCGAGGCATGGAAAGTCAAGTACGGTGCTTTGCAGGATAGGGCCTGGATCTCTCCCACTCGTCGTGCGGAGGTAATGGCCACCAGGAATGCAGTCTTCCACAACACAAACTTCATCAGTGCGGAGTGCATCGGCTCGAATGGGGGCCCCATGAGCCTGGTCAGCACCACGTTAAGTTCCCACGCCGGGGCCAGGGCCTTCACCGGTGGGAAACGACCGGAACAGTCCTTTCATAAACTCTTTTACCAGTCGATGGGACCACAGGGACGTCCGTCCTGTGGTTCTGGTATATCTGGAGATCGCCGCCAGATGAATCTTAATGGAGGCATGGGCTAGCCCAGCCTTTGCCAGCAATAGCAGTTACGGCAGCACTTGAGGGGCCGTAATCCGTAGGGGGTTGATCTTCTGTGCTCGGCACCAGATAGAGAACCTCTTCCACTTATGACCGTAGCATTTGAGAGTCGAGGACGCCCTGGCCTTTGCAAAAACCTCTCTTCAATCGGCCGGTATATCGTAGCCTCCAAACTCTAGCGCTGCAGGAACCAGGCCTGCAGGTTCAGCGACGCCGGGTCGTGGTGGAAGATGGCGCCTCCTTCTCTGGAGAGAAGGTCCGCGTCCGCCGACAGCTTGATGGGAGGGGACGTTGACAAGTCCAGAAGGTCCGGGAACCAGATCTGCCTCGGCCACGCCGGTGCGACGAGGATCATCCTGCACCGGGACCTCTTGAGCTGGCTGATGAGTCGAAGCAGCAACGGCAACGGATGGAACGCATACAGGTATAGGCCGTCCCAGGGGAACGAGAACGCATCGCCCATGCTTCTCGGCTGGGGAAACCTGCTGGCGAACCTCTTGCACTTCGAGTTCATCGCTGTTGCGAACAGGTCGATTTGGGGTTTGCCCCATCGTCGGAGGAATTGATCCACCTGATCCTGGCACAGTTCCCACTCGTGACACGTGCGAAGCTCCCTGCTGAGCGAGTCGGCAATGGTGTTGCTTTCTCCTGCCAGGTGGAAGGGAACCAGGAACATCCCCTGGGCGACCGCCCAGTGCCACAGATCCTGTGCCTCCTTGGATAGGGCTGGGGATCTGGTGCCTCCCTGCTTCCGTATGTAAAACATTGTCGTGGTGTTGTCCGTGAAGATCCGCACCACCTTGCCCTTGAGCAACGGGAGGAACGATTTGAGAGCCCAGAACACGGCTCGGAGTTCCAGGACGTTGATGTGCAGGAGCCTCTCCTCCGGGAACCAGAGGCCTCTTGCGTGGAGATCTCCGGTGTGGGCGCCCCAACCTTCCAGGGAGGCGTCCGTCGTCACCGTCTCCTGGTACACCGGCGTCTGAAAGTCCTTGCCCGCCGTGAGGTGCGCTCGAACGCCCCACCACTGAATCGCCCGCCGGAACACCTCGTTGAGGGGGACCCTGTCTTCGAAGATGCCCGTCGCCTGCATCCAACGGGCGTCGAGAAATTCTTGAAGAGGGCGCATCCGTAGTCTGCAGAGGCGCACCAGGTAGATGCAAGAGGACATCATCCCCAGGAGGGACTTGATGGACCTCACCCTGGCCACGTCCGTGGCTAGCAGGCGCTGCACTTTGCCTAGAATGGTCTTCGCCCGTTCTTCCGACGGGGCCGCCAGGCGCCTCGCTGTATCGAGCTTCGCTTCCAGAAACAGGGCCACCTGCGACATCACCAGGTGGGACTTTGGGTAGTTTATGGCGAATCCCAGGTCTGTGAGTAGCTGGACGGTCCTCGAAGTGTGTTCGACGGCGAGTTCCCTCGTCCTTGAGCGGATGAGCCAGTCGTCCAGGTAGGGGTAGACGTGAATCCCCTGCAGGCGCAGCCGCGCCGCCAATGGTGCTAGGCACTTGGTAAAGACCCTGAGGACCGACTTTAATCCGAACGGCAGTGCTCTGAATTGGTAGTGGCGTCCCTGGCCGACGAACCTGAGGAACTTTTGGTGACTTTTGAGGATGGGAACGTTGAAGTAAGCATCCTCCAGGTCCAACGACGATAGAAAGTCGCCTTCCTCCAGCTGTCCCAGTACGTGCTGGATGGTGACCATCCTGAACTTTTGTGATCTGATGTATTTGTTCAAACGACGAAGGTCCAGGATGGGGCGCCAGCCGCCCGTCTTCTTCCTGACGAGGAAGTACCTTGAGTACATCCCAGAGCCCCGGAGCCTCTTCGGGACAAGCTCAATGGCGCCTTTCCTGAGCATCGCCCGTACTTCCAACAGCAGTTGCGGGATGTGATTTTCCTTCCTGGCCACAGGTGGAACGTGAGGGCACTTCTTCAGGAAGTGTCCTCTTGCCAGGGTATCCAGCACCCAACGGTCGGTGGAGATGGACTTCCACACGCCGACGAAATTCGTCAGCCGGCCTCCCACCAGGGTGCTTCGGTGGGGGCCCGAGACCACGGCCGGTTCAGTCCTGCTTGGTCTCGGAGATGGAGGTGGTGGCCTTGCCGCCCTGGCCACCTTGCCGACGGCGGCGAGGCGCTCCCTGCTTGCCGTGACCCCTGTAGGCCTCCTGAGACGAGGAGCGTGCCGCCTGGCGGTAGGACGACGAGCCACCGCTGGATCCCTTGGAGGCACCCTGTCTGCCTCCGGAGCTCCGAAAGGGCCGTCGTTGCTGAAGGGCTCCTAAGGCGCGGGCCGTCTCCGTGTCCGTTTTTATGGCTTGGAGAGATTCGTCCACCGCCTTCCCGAACAAGTTGCTGAAGTCGAACGGCATGTCCAACACCCTGGTCTGGACGTCCTGATGGAAGTCGGTCGCCCGGAGCCAACCCCGTCGTCGTAGGCAAACACCATTGCCCAGCTGGCGGAACCAGGTATCGGCAATATCGGTTGCCAACGTTATAGCGTGGTCCGATGCCACCTCGCCCTCTTGCAGTATTTCCAGGGCCTCGGACCTCTTGTCGTCCGGCAGGAAGTCCAATATGGGGGCCAGCTTAAACCAGAGCTCCCTGTTGTAACGGGCCACGATCATCAGGGCGTTGGCCGCTTTGATCGTCGTCCCGCCGCCCCATGGCGTCCAACTTCTTTCCCTCGCCGTCCGGCGGGGAATTCGACGTCGAGGCTCCTGACCCTGCCGCTTTCTTCTTCGCCGCCGCCGAGACGACCGAGTCTGCCGTTGGCTGGGCCCTGAGGCACAGGGGAGCGGTTTCGGGGACCCGGTACTTCTTCTCGTACCGGTACGGTTTGGCTGGTGCCGTGGAGGGGTTCTTGAGAACCGACAGGCCCTCTTCCCAGATGTCATCGATTAGGGGCACCGCGATGACCGTCTTCCTCTTGGCCTCCCGGCGCTGATAGAGGAAACCTTCCTTTTTCTGCTCCTCCGGGCAGAGCTGGAACAATTCGGACGCCCTGCCGATCATGGCGTGGAATGAACCAATCTCGTCGGGCGGCGAGGCCCGTGCGACGGGAGACGGGAGACCTGTTCCGTCGTCGTCGTCATCGCCGTCGCCCTCAGAACCAGTCGTCAAGCTCAACGCACCGTCATCTCCCGACTCGTGGGAGGATGAGGAGGGAGCTGTAGGCCTTACGGGGGCAAGCGGAGGAGAGGGTTGGGTCCTCCGTCATTTGTTCTGAGGACTTCCCGACAGGCCAGGTTGCGGGTCCTCCGGCCTGGGCCGTGGGAATCTCGTCCTTATCTCAGAGCATAAGGACTGGATGGCAGACAAAATGGCCGCCGAGCTATCCTGAGGCCTAGGATCCGGCTGTGCCGGAAGGGAAGGCCGCTCTTCCTCACCATCGTCGTCTTCCTCGGTTATCTCCCGAGGATCTTCCTGACGGGATCGAACCTTCTCGAATTGGACTTCGAGGTTTCTCACGGCCTCGGTCCGTTCCTCCTCCGAGGCTGACTCTGAGCTCGAGGAGGGCACCGTGCCCCCCCTCGCTTCTTCCATCATGGAGGCCACGATGATGGGCTGAAAAGAGGATTCCCTCCTTGGCGGCAGGGAAACTCTAGTCCCGGAGGCAGTCTCCGCTGGCGGTGTCTCTGCCGGCTTGGCCAGAGTCGCCGCGATAGCCTCGATAGAGGCCTTCGCCTGCTGGGTAGGGGCTTTCACCTTCGGGGGAGGGGCGACACCTCGCTCCCCCCCTCTTCCGAGATCGGACGGGGCTTCTCCCGAAGCTTACCCGGGGTCTCGGACTTTCTCTTCCCCCAACCGGAGCGTTGGCTCGTGGTTGACAGTGCCGGGGAAGGTGAGCCCTGCCTGGCGACCGAAGAGCCCGACCTTTCGGCGCTCCCGGAGCCAGCGGACTCGCAGCGCTTGGCCTGGTGTTGGGCCCCCGTCGCCGGGGCTCCCGCACAGGACTTAGAAGCCAGCTCGGACACTTTCTTCTTCTTCTCACCCGTCGAGCCCTTCTCCAACCAGCTTGCGAGACGCGATTGACGGTCCCTCATGGTCCGCTCCGACAAGTTCTTGCAGATCTGGCAGTCCTTCTCTACATGAGTCTTGTCCCCATGAAGACAGTAGAGGCATCGCGAATGTTCGTCTTCCTTAAACACATTCTGCAGCCCGCATCCAGGGCAGCTGCGAAACAGCTTGGGTCCGGGCGACGAAATTGCATCCTGGGCCATCTCGAAGTAGGCCGCAAATCTTCTGGAATCCTCCAAGAAGTTGATTCGATGAAATCTTCACCCTTGAGGGGCGTAGGAAAATCCTGCAACGGGTAGCCGTTAACGGGAGTAGAAACAGTGGAGCTTGAGGCTCGATTAACCGAAAAAATTTGAAAATTCACCTGAAAAAGCGCGAAACACGCAGTAAAAGCTCGAGAGCTAAGCACGAGGACTCCCAACACTTGAACGTGCGGTAAAAATCTGAAGATGGCTGCCAGAGGCGGGCTTAGGTAGAGGGCAGTCATTGGCTGTGGTCAGTATGACGCAGAGATCAGTGATTGGTTACTACTACGAAAGACAGATCAGAAACGAAACTGATACTGATTTTTTATTTACCGAGGATTCCCAGCCTGACGACGGGGAATATTCATGAGCATGTGAATCCATGCCAGACCCCATGCTGGAGAAGTTGGAGTACCAAGCATTATAAAAAAAATGAAGAATGTTCCGACAGTGATCATCAAACCAGCTGAGAAGGGAGGCAGTATTGTTATCCAGAATATAGATGGTTATTCTTGTTAATCAAAAAAGATCCTACTAGAGAAATTATTGATGAGGTAGCGATCTTTGCCCGGATTCACTGCAAGATAGCTTCTCTGGTACAAAAAGGCCTGTATGGCAAGGCATCAGAGTACCTAAGAGCGTTTATCTCTTTGTATGAACCAGATCGTGCCCTTCGTTCCGCCAACCTTGGACTGATTAACACCCTCAAGTTCAAAAGGACCAAGGGCTTGGGAAGGGCTTTCCCGGTACTGGCAGTACAGGTTTGGAACTCACTGCCAAGTACCTTACGTCTGGACGGAAATGCTAGGACCTTTCGCCAAGCCTTAAAAAACAGACTGAACACCTAGCCTTAGAAACTAGTCTGCTCTCCTAGGACCCTATTTCTGTCATAAAACCTAATGGCCTTTGTAAGAAACCTGAAGGTGTCTCCCTGACTAGAACCCGGGGATCTGCCATCCAGGTGGAGGAAGGATCACCTGGATTTTGGGTCCTCACAGAGAAGAAGCAGGACACCGACGGGTGAGACGCGGTATCCCCCTTATTCTAACACATTTCCGCAGCCTACCACGTAGGATATTCAGAAACTGTACCCCTGCCCCTTTTCCGACACAAACACTTTTGCACATTATGAAAGACAACAAACTAACACCAAAGCTGTTTACCTGACATGTCCCACCACAAGGATCAGGCACAGTCAGGCAATTGACCAGAATCACACACACATGATGGCCCTTTCCCTTCCCCAAAGGGATAAAAGGTGGGGCATGAGAGCACAATATGAGCAAGGCAGAACGCACAACAAAAGAGCTAGCCAAGCACAGCAGTTCTAGAGGAGGAGAAAGGTGCTGAGAACAGAAAGGGTGACAAGCGAAGCAACCTTGCCATTTCCGACCCAGACCCGCAAAGCCTCTGTGGAAGGCAACATAAGACCGTGAACAATTTTTGTTTTTATTTATTTTACATTTTTAAACCGCTCACACAACCCGCAGGCAACAAGGCGCTGTTACAGGAATTTTGTTTTTTAGTTGCGTAATTGTTTTTGTCTTAGTTGCGTATTTATAACGCGCTTAAACACTCAGAGGTTTCTAAGTGCTGACCCGGAGATCGAACCTGTGTTGCTTCGTGTCATCTTGCTTCCAAGGCGCGCACGTTGCGGCTGAGCTATCCTCCCGGGATATCCTGCTGGGATCAATAGCCAGAGTGTGTTGCAGCAGATATCAATGGTACATGGAGCATGCCTACACTGATAAGCAAGACAGAGAGAGACACCTAATACCATGCTACCATCCTTGACTCCAGATACAAGTACAGGCAAGCGGTTCATCACAGCCAGTGAGTCGAGGGGAGAACCAATAAGAAACCGAACTGTGTCGAATGAAAGTGGCAAATTAAGAAAAGTACAAAGAACTGCTCACTCGAAAGACTCTATTAGTCCCGCGTTTGTTGAACTACCGATACCAGAGGGCCCTAGGAGAGCCGCAAGTAAAAGGTCCAAATGGTCATACAGGGGTCTAGCAAAACTCCCTGTACAGTCAAAAGTCTTTGACCTGCACGTAATTGGAAAGCTAAGGGAGGTGAATCCCGCATGGTGAATTCATGAGAAAGAATTATGTAAAAGGAAAGAATTGGCAAGAGTGAACACGACGGAAGGATGCCGATAGAACGCAGAAACCTAAAGTCATAATGAACAGTGTGATGACGAAAGTGAACCCAGCAGAGGGGTGTCCACAGTGAACTGTTTAAAAAAAGACATTAAGACTTGTGAATGTCACAGATGAGATTGTTCTAAAAAGCTGTAATTAACCCGATGGAGGGAAGCCGAGATTTGAGAGGAGGCTGAGCCCAGAAGAGGGGAACCATGGGTGAAAACTCATCACCCAACGTACATGTGGAAAGGAACTTTTGTTTACTGTTTCGAACAAATCAGGTTCTCAGAGGCAAGAGACTTTTTATAGGAAAGAGACTTAACCACCGACAATCCTGATATCTGAGAGCGGAACTGTTGTCTTGTGCAGGGAAAGCTTGAGTGTGAACTATGCTGAGGAGTCCCACCTTGTCCGGTACTCAAAACGTGGGGAAGGGAGACCCCCGGCTACCACATCCGGACTTATCATTTGTGAACACTTCCTTATTTCTTGTGAACCTTGGCCCACACTTTTTGTATTTAGCGTAAGGACTGGCAATAGGTTTTTCTTAGTATAGGCCCTTTAATTTGACAAGGAACCACCAGGACTGGCGTATTATTATTTGATGATTGTAGCTTGCTCCCATCTTAGATTTAGGTTTAGATCAGGCGTTTGTCCAACCTACCTATACAGTTTAATAATCAACCTTGAACTGTGATTACTTGTGTCTGTCTTTACTGCTGCCACCATGAGTTTCTTACACCTTCTTACCACGAAGGCTCCTGCTGAGTCTGTCCCGTCATATATGTATGTATCTCTGTGTTTTTGTGCACCCAGGAGCCTGCTGGTCAACGGCAGATTATAAGTAAATTAATAAATAAATAGCAGGGCTGACAAAAAACATACAAAGATGGCATTGTGACCTTCCAAGGATTGACTTTATTTCTATTGAAACATTCACACATTCCTGTATTCTATTTACTTCCAACAATTCACAGAGCTGTAATCAATCATGCACAGCATCCAAAAGTTTCAGTGTGTGGCTCAATTTTAGAACCAGCTGCAAAATACATCGATTCTTTATTAAACCTCTCTCTACGACAGCTCTTATTTTAAGGATTATCGAGATGTGATTAACTTGGTTGAAGAGTTTCCTTTTGATCCTGCCACAGATTGAAATGTTGTACACCAATATTCCTCAGCAATCTGCCATAGAGTTCCTTACAGAAAGACTGGAGGATAGACCTGTGCTGCATCAAATGCCGACCAGGTTTATTATTGATTTAGCAACAGTAGCTCCAAGAGAAAATGATGTTGTCTTCAAATGTATGTTTTTCAAACAAATCAAAGGGACATCGATGGGTGCCGCTTCTGCCCTTAGTCTTGCAAATGTGTTTGCAGATAAGTTTGAATTGAACCATATTTGGACAAGTGATTTTTTTTATCTTCCATTATCTTACACCATTATTATGTTGATGACATTTTAATCATTTGCGCAGTGAATTTGAACTCTTAAAATCCTCCATAATATGGATGAATCCTTTGAATGAGAATTTGAAATTGAAGGCGATTATAGCCATTCACAAATAGCTTTACTTGATCTTTTAATCAAGGAAGCTGACGATCTTCTACAAGTGACGCTATATCGCAAAACAACAGGTATATATACTATTCTGCACTATGAAGGTCAGCATCCAGCTAGCCTCAGGAAGAACATTCTGTTTAATCAGTGTTGTGTATGACAAAATTGCACTTCACTGAGTTCTATGCACAAGCAGATATCCTTTTTAGATGCTTGATTAAGAGATGGTATCCAAAACAACTCCTTAAATGTTCTTTGAAGAAGGCCTGCTTTTTTCCAAGATAAAGTTTTGCAGCAACAGAAAGAACAAAACAAATTGGATAAAGCCGTGTGCGTTTGTAAAGCAATAATATAAGAAGTTTTATATTGGGTAATTGGCATATTAAAAAAGGTATGAACCTGACTTTTCCAAGCCTTTGTTTGAATTTAAGAAGGGGGCAACTTGCAGCAATTGCTGGATGAATGCTTTAAGGAGACATGACGATAAGAAGCAAGATGCCTGGAGTCAATTCAGAATTTGACCCCCATTATGAGGTGCCATGCGTGTGAGAATTGCTCAGTGTGTCAATTCACTTCTAAAACAGTTGAGATGAAAGATGTGAATAAGGTTTGGCCAATAAAAAGACACACCACTGAAAGTACTTGAAAGTAATTTGTCATATTATGCTCTTGAAATAAATGTTATGTGGGCAAAAATAAAAGTCCACTTACGCATTAATGAACACCGGTCAATGAGCCGAAACAAAGCATTTTCGGCACGGTTGGTTACTCATTTTTGTGAGTTACAACATAATGAAGATACGATCATTGGTAGGTCCTGGAAAAAGTTGACCCAGATATCAGAGGAGGCTCCATGGATCAGAAACTTGCAGTACGTGAACAATTCTGCATTTGCAATATGAGGTCACACCTGGAGAGTCTCAATGATCAATTGAAATGGACAGTTCTTACTTAAAAAACCACTTTGAAATCAACACTTCAGCAGCTAGAGGTTAGCTACTAATGTATTTGCCGTACTGTGGAGTGTATCATACTTTCCATTTGCTCCCTGCAGAAGAGCATTGAATAATTGACTATGTTTGTGCCTGGTCTAAATAAGAAATTTGTAGCCCATTTGCATATATGTTTCATGGAAAAGGAACTTGTATTAACAGTCTAGTTGTTGCACATTTGCAATGTCCATAACATATGTCACATGACCAATTTGCAACCAATATCTTTTAGCTCTTTTCTGTGTATCGCTACCACATAGACTGGGAGGTTGCAGCTAATTCAATGTTCTGCAATTTAAAGCTAAGGAAAGCCATGTGCTTATGCGTAGCAATGTAATCATCTTATTAATTGTGAATGACAAGTATTGTGTTAGTGAAGTTCCATTTATGTATTTCCTTATACTAATAGATGTACCCAGTTCTTGCCAAACAGGCGCCACAAAGCATTTACTATGAAATCGTCCCAGCTTGCTATGTTGAATAGAAAGTTTGACCGAACATTTAAATATCTAGTTTGTTTCCCAGAAAATGTTAAAACCTTTAATTGGAAGGCGTGAGTGATATAGTTTATTAACATTTCACTCTCTCTTCTATTACTGATGAAATAACCCTAGATACATTTGGAGTAATTCCACTTACGTTTCCACAAGCCTTAAGATAAATAGAACGGTTAGGACCTGTTGGTACTGTTCACTCATGTATAGTTCTTGCAACCAAAGGTTTACTTAGACAAAAGGATTTTGTGGTTTGCTTTTCAGTTCCGTCCCTTTTGAACTGAGTATATTGCTTGCCCTGCCGAAGACAAGTTTGTCGTTGGACCTTTTACACCTTTATTTACAAAATGACTAGCTGAATTCGTTTTTGAATTTGAGCAGCTTCATGGTGTTTGGATACACAGTTGTGAGCAACTGATTGTTTACTAGTTGACATGTGTTGAGAATAAGAAATTGGCTGAGAATAACAACCTCAAGATACATATTGTGACAGATTTGCGGATGTTGTCCCTTCTCCCTTAGGTGGAGACCTTTCCCATAGGACCAGGGCGGTGTGTCCCCAGTACAATAGTCCCCCTGCAGGTGGTGCACCGGGGTAGGATTACATGGGAGAGGGAATTCCTTATGAGATTAGGGACGACCCTTGCTAAAGAACGCAGTATACTTCCGCTTCCTTAGACCATCCCTCTTCCCCATGTCAAACTCTCCTTCCCTGTTCCCAACCAGTACCAATGTCCTTTGTTATAAGGTCAATGAACCGAGTATGATATTCCTGACTAGTGGCCCTGAAAATACAAATGGCTTTCCATATAACTCTATTATAACTCTAATACAAGTACTGCAAAGAAGAAGATGTTCAGTAGCATGATGACCACTCCAGAGAACCTGAGTGGACGTCTAGTCTCTCACAGAATTTGATTGATCAAAGTAAATACAAGATATCAGAGGGAAACCAACATGAAGAGAACCAATCTCGAATGAGGAAACGCGGGAGACGCTGACCCGGCAAACAGGGGACCGCAGCAAGAGACGCTGTGCACGGAGGTGAACAGGAGTGCAACGGTAGTCCATGAAGGAGCAGCTACTTCACAGGCTGCCTGAACAAACCTACAGGCATCCCAAAGCCAGAAAGCAAAAGCATATCCCAAAATGGGAACAGAGTGTGGCGGGGCAACCTCTGACCAGAAGGGGAACCCAAAACTGGCGAGAAACAGAAGGTCCAGCCCGAGGAAGAAGAATTGACAGGCTGAGACACCGCCGACCGGAGAGAATGCCCGAACGCTACTGGAGCATCATAGTGAAGCACCGTTGCTTGGAAGACGCAAACCAGACAAACAGATATGTGGGCAGACCGAGAGATGCTAGAGGTCCAGGAGGAATCAGGGAGCAACTGCAGAATACAAAATAAGAGGGTCTGGGAAACATACATATATGAAAGACAGAGATTAAGAGGGTTTAAGACCGTGAGAGAAACAGAGACAGTACAGAAGGAAACATATGCTTGGCAGGAGAGTAAACCAAGCTATTGCAACAGAGCATTGCGAGTCTGGGACCCGCACCCATATGAGAGCCAGAGAGGACCTGAGACCCTGAGAGAAACAGAGACAGTACAGAAGGAAGCATATATTTGGCAAAAGAGTAAGCCAAGCTACTGCAACTGAGCATTGGGAGTCTGGGACCCGCACCCATTAGAGAGCCAGAGAGTGTCTGGGGCCCTCAGAGAAACAGAGACAGTCCTAAGAAAACAAATGCTTGGCATGAGAGTACATCAAGCTGGTACAATACACTATTTTGAGACTGGGACTCACACCCATATATTTATTTATTTGCATTTTTAAAGCTCACACAGCCTGGGGGCATCGAGGCACTTGTTGTGTGTTGGATACAACAGAGCATCAGGGTAGATAGAATGTAGAATGAAAAGTGTAAGGCAATTCGGGAATGAGGGGATGGGGGGACATTAGACTAACAGGAATAAAGGAGACAGCAGAGTATACAACAGTCTCTGTGTAATTACTATCATTATGTTGAACATAACAGCACTGTTACAGAAATATGTATTAGTTGCATATTTATAATGTGCTTAATACCCAGAGGTTTCTAAGTGAGGACCAGGGGATCGAACCTGTGTTGCTTCATGTCGTCTTGTTTCCAAGACGAGAACGTTGCCGCGCTATCCTCCAGGGACTGCCGCTGAGCGTTCCTCCCGGGACAATATGAAAACCTAATAATACAGTAAAAGTTAATTCAAGAGAATACAGGGTCTGGGACCCAAGGAGATAAGAAAGGGAAAAGAAACCACATAACAAGTAGACAAACTCTTTAAGGAATCCAGGGGAAAGGAGCTACCCCCTAATCCTTGGAGTAATACATTTTGGAACATTTAATTCGTCATTTCGATCACCTGAGACAACTTGGTAAAGGTTTTTCATAAGATGCCATTTATTAACTCAAAAGGGTTTGCAAAGCGCCCCACTATGCCTACCCTGAAGAGGATTTCCCTGCCTATCAAAATAAACTAAAGGAAACACTCTAACAAAAGGAATCTGTCCCTCACACGTATACATATATCAAACTCATGATGGGAATACATAGCAATTCAAAGATAACAGGAATAGCAGTTATGTCCAACATCAACCTAACAACTGTATATCCTTGTAACCTGTATTAGCTCCCCTTCTCCAGATTCAAAGCTGAATTTTCAATGAAAAGTTCAAAATAGAAATGTTCGGTTTTGTAACCAAGTTCTGATTATAAAATCGGTCTTGCTCCAAAAGTATTTCACTTAGACTTTGACCAAGAGTTCAACTAGACAACAAGTCTTTATCTCTCCACTTGCAGCAAATAATTCAACAAAACCTCTTCTTCTTCTTAGGAAACAGAAACACTTACACAATTTGTTTGTATCAATAACAAAGTTTTGTCAGGATGATTCCACAACAGTTCATGAAAACACTTTAGTGGTCTTGCCACTTCATCTTCACAACCTTTAAACAGAACACATTTCTTCAATGACTCAAGTACTTATGTGGTGAGGTTCAATTTAAACCATTTGGTAAAGGCGTTGGGTTTCAACAACATCACAATTTACTACTTCTACTGGGAAGACATGATACACATTGGTGCTGTTTGTTCCATTCTTGTGATTACCACATGCAGTGCAGGTTATACTCCTCTCCTCCTGAATGCTTTCCTTCAGAAGGGCATCTATCCTGCCACTTTTACATCAAACAAATGCTATCAGTCACAGTGACTCTCTATCACACTTGCTCCTCTTTGGCTTAGACAATGCTTGTTGAGGTCTTTTTCAACTATTGCCTCTTCCTCAGTGGCAATAATGGTTATAATTAGCTTGCTTCCGTATTGCCCTCTCTTGGCTTTGGCAATGATGGTTCTTGTTAACTTGGCACAGTAGTGTCTCAGTATCGCCATCTCTTGGCTTTGGCAATGATGGTTATTGTTAACTTGTTTTAGTATTGCCCTCTCTTGGCTTTGGCAATAACGTTGGCCTTTATAGTAACAATTATAAACTTTCCTTTCTTGTCTGTTCACAAAGTTCTCATCAGGCCACTTCAACTTCTTTATATCAGTTTGGTATTCAACATCATTCTTAGTGGCCAGCTGGCGTTTATGGAGCATACCGGGGTTAGCCGAAAGTGGTGAACTCACTAGTTGCTGCATACGCATCCGCTCGCTCCGCTGCCACAGTGCCTTCTGCTTCCTTGGCCACCTCCTGCATGGCAAAATGCTTTGGTTTGCTTCCCTCTGCCCATGATGGTCGGAAAAGGAGCATTTCTTGCTCCTGACGCACTCCGGTGCTCGCCTGCCACCGGAGCACAAGCTAAAATAAGGAGAGCCTCTCTCTCCAGGTGGAAAGCTTTTCACGGCATGCTTCCTGCCACACAAACTTGCATACAAGCCATCAAGGTTAGATACCCTCTTGGGACTGTCACCCGTTCTGAAAATAGCAGCAGCTCTGGTGTCCGTTTCCCTTCTTCTGCTGCCACTGCAACGTAGAGTCCCTGCAACCACTCCACCTCCTGCTTCTAATGGTCTTCACCTGAGGGGGTCTTATATACTCAAGGGTCCCACTCTGGTGTGGGTCATTAGAACCACTAGACTGCAACTTGCAGTCTAGTGCCTCTGAGTCCCTCTTCCTCGTCCCAGTACTTTGGACATTGTGGGACCTGAAGTCCCCAATGATCAGATTACTTCTTTTGTTCTGAACATTGTCTTCGACTTTACTTGCTTCACTCTTATCTTTAATTACACATTCAAAAAGAGTTTTAAGAGGGCTCACTTATTAGTTCGAATTTAAAGGAGATTTAGCTTCATCAGAAACTAAGATATCAATTTTCTGATGTTCACATCTATCATTCTCCTGTTGATTACAAGAGTTTTCACTACAATAAATGTGGGCAACATTGTAAAGGGAAGTTTTACTCTTGATAAATGATTGATTCAGATTGAAGGGAGAATCAGATTCATAAGTAGCCAGAGAATTAATGTTCCGTTTCCTACGTTGATTATAACAGTTTTCACAGCCAACAAGATGGTTAGATTTGGGAAGGGAACCCATACTCAGACAACAAGCAATTACATATTCTTGTATCACAGAAATCTCTCCCTCTGGGGAAGACAAATACTGCATCTCTCTCCCAACGGAATCCTCCTGTTACTCTGGGGGCCTTCTCCTCCCATGTTATCCACCCGGGTAGAGGCTACCTTCCTACCTACCTTGAGTGAATCTCGCCGGGTATGCTGTGCACCATGCCATTTGCAGAGTGTCCAGGTGGGACCTTTCTACCCTAGGGGTAAAGTCTAATCTTGGTCTAGAGGGAGTCAGGGTCTGTGTGCCCTCTAACTGTGGCCCATGTGCCCCCTCCATGGTGGGTGCCATTTTATCCGCTGACGCCGCCATTTTGTGCCCCACTTTGCTAACAGGAATTCTCGGGAAACTGATGTCCGGAGCTGAATCTGTATTGATAGGCCTTTTGTCGCCCTCATGTGCTTGCTCGGCACTTGAGTGCACCTTGGGTCTAGGCTTGATAGGCTCACCACCCTTGGGCTTGCGGCGGGTATTGCTAATACGTACACTTAGGCAAGGGTCCGGTGGAAGAGCAATGCCCCTCAGGAGTAACCCCGGTCTTTGAGCCTTGCTGCCCATCAGTCATGGTCCTAGCAGGGTCCGAAGACCCCTCAACCAATGGGTCAGTAGCTGCAAGAGCCTTGAGTCTCTGATTGGTGTTAGGATCAGTACAATCCCTTCCACTATTAGGATGCCCGCGAAAGGAATCCCCCCTGCGTGGTGCCCTAGAAAAGATTGTACTTACCTTGTCTGTCTTAGTCTTCCAGTAAACAAACTCCTTCAGATGATGCGGTGGAGACCTACAGAATAGCACCTTCACCTAGCTAGCCGATTCTTTAGTGACGAGATGCCAAGGCATTGCACGCTGCACAGCCTTCCTAGCGATGATCAGAACCAGGCAGGCAGAATGCGTGGAGATCTCAGTCTGGGAACGACCCATCGCACAAAGGACAAATGCTGCCTGAACCAACATGTGTTGGGGAAAGCGAGGCACCAGAGGCCGGTGAAAAGATTGCAAAAATAAAAAAGTTGGGGAAAGCTTAGGCACATGGAATTACAAGTGAAGACTTAACCAATAGCACTAGCATTCCCACAACTTAGTGGTTCCAACATACAATCTAAAAACAGCAGGAGGGGCCAGCTTCCCAGTCCAAGCTGCCAAACGATGGAACTCTATCCCCATCCCCCTCAGACAGGAACCCCCTTCCTCACTTTTAAAGTTGGTATAAAAAACTGGCTGAGTAACAAGCCTCCCCAGTAAGATGTATTCGCTAGGCTTGCCGATCACCTTCTATGCTTTGGTTCAATTGCCTGTTAGTCTACTATTGTAGTTCGTTTCCTGTATCCCACATTTTGACCCGTCTGTAACCAGGGTCCTTTTTGTTGTTTCTAATCTGTATGCCCGTCTATGTCTGTAACCTTTAAGTTTTTTCCAGCGCCCAGTTACCTCAGGGTTCGGTGCGTGATACAAATAATTAACAAATACAAAAATACTGTCAGAACAGATCTGCTCCTGTCGAAGCGGAAAAGAGGACTGACGTGAGGGAGGATGGGGTCTGAGGACCGCTGAAGCACCTGTATCTGCACACATTTAATTTAATGGGGAAATGGTCTTTTTGTGGGAAAAAAAGATTCTGTTCCCATCCCTAGCATGTAGGAAAGGGGATGGGAAGTAGGAGTAAGCACTGTATAACCTTACGTAATTCTTCAGTGAATTGCTCAGGTTCCTCTCTAAAACCTGGACACTTGTACACACATACCTCAAATCCCCACGAGTCCATAGGGCATGTACCAATATTAGGCTACCAGTTCCATCAGCACATACTCCTTCTGACTATCTCAATGGAGCTCAAAGATGTGCATTGCCTGCACTGTAAATTGCACCGGCAGAGGGATGGGAGGGCTGGTGGAGGACTTCCTGCCTGACCATCCAGATCTTGGGGCAAGGGAGGCGTTCTTACTGCCTTCTGGGAGAGGGCTTGCTGGGTTGCGCTTGCATTGCTTACATTGGTTGCACCGCTTGCGCTCCTTGCATTGCGACCAATATCATCTTATGTCCCTGTTTTGACAGTTTCATCTTCATCTCTACAGAACTCGTAGTTTGCCGGTCCGGAAACAACAGTACCGGCAAGCATACCGGTTCCGTTGTTACAGGACCGGCAAACTTATAAGGCCCCTTGGCTCTCAGGATACTTCTCAGGTGAAAAGCTTTTATTATGTCTAATGTCCTGTCTTCTGGAAACTGTCAAAGTTGTACTCCTTTTGTTTATATGTTAAATTTAATTTTCTAGAAATCTCCATGTTTTTGGTTGTTAGCTACAAACATTGTAATACGCTGCTGTACTTCTGTCCAGTGTCCTCTTTTGATTGATCTCTTCCTATTTTGTTATATTTTTATTATATCCCCTACTTATTGCCATGTCATTTGTATTCTAATGGCGATAGCTTGCCTTTCAACGTCTGCACCCTTTCTTCCGTAACCTCGCCCTCAGTGCCCTCATTTACTCCATTGGCATTCCATCCATTAGTTTCCGATTCCCTGCATTGTGTTTTTAATTTCCTGCTATTATTTGTTTAATTTTCAAGTCTTATTTATCCTCTTAATACTACCCCATTCAACAATTACTTTAATATCCTGTTTCTACTCAACCTATCTTATAATTAAATAATTGAGGATTTCACGCAAGCCAAGAAGGAATACCAGTATCGCCTGAAGAAAACAAATTGCAAAATAACGAGGCCAAAACATTGTTTTAATCGATTTTTTTTTTACTTTTTTGCACATTTATTAACAATAAATAGATACTGAGTTGGGTTAGGGAATATTTTAGGTGGAGGGATGTGAGGGGGGCTGCATTACATTTTTTTAAAAGGAGAAAATTAATTTGGAAATTCAATTTTAAATACTTCAGTGTTTTCAGCCTCGTTATTGTTTGTTATTTTAACGTAGATCCGAAATACCAACCTTCACAAGAAGCTTTCATGCAAAACCTCTCAGGAGGTTTTAATTAGGTCTTCTCACCTATTATTGTGTGCACACAGGGGTTCGAAGGGAAGCAGCTTGCTAATCCACTTATCGTCATGGGCATGGCGAAACCGAGTTGTGATGGGAAACCAGATGTAGAAAGACACAGCTCCTCACCAAATAATCCAACAGGGAACTGGCACCAAATTCAGAAACAGGGTTTACTTCAATGTACAGAAATTGGTCAGGAATCCGGCATAGTGTTCATGTCCCAATAATGTGGCACTCAAGCACAGAAACCTCAGCATTTATATACAGTATTACACAATGAAACATACACAGAAAGGTCAGTACGATACATCTAGTCGGGTACATTAACAATAGACTACCTAACAGTACATCCTGAGGGTATTGCTTTAGAGAGCCACTCATCCCACCCATGTGACAAAGACCACCTTCTCTCTGCAAGCTTTCCATCACGCTGCATGATATCAAAACTGCAGACTCAACAGTCACGTGGTCTTCATTCTGGTTCTTAGGCAGCTAAAACCGCCTTCATGATCTAATGCGGGGCCTGCAAGGAGGTGTACCTGCGCGTCGGGTTGCACTCAAAACACATTTTCTATTTAGCCCGCTGTGTAATACCTCTTTAATTACTTCATATTGAAATGTCCAATGCTCTGAGACTTTGAAGAACGTGTTACCTCTCCCACGCGACCACTCCTTTACAATGTATTCCTCTCGGAAAGTTAATACTTCTTTATTTACTTCAAAATAAAATACCTAATTCTCAGAGAACTTCGAAAACATGTTTTCTCTCACACATGGCCTCTCTGATACAATGTATTCCTCTCGGGAAGTTCAAACATACTGGGTTTCTCCTTTGCTAGAAATTCATCGGTTGTTTTTAAGGACCTCCCACCAGCGCTCATCTCTCGGCCCTCGGCTTTCCACATTAGGGTTCCAATACCTGCCACTCAAGCACTCCTGTGTCACTATCTGAACACAGGGCAGCAAACACTTCAAATTCCACGAGAAGGGACGGCCTCTCCGCACGGCTCCCTTCTCAGCGCTTGATCTGCTCCTCTGAGCTTCAGCTCTCATGCCGTGCTTCCACAGGTTATTTGCCTTAGCATCTCAGTGTGCCTCTACGCCAGGGATCCCTGCTACTTTTCTTGGCCTCTCTGCTGCTGCTTTGACTCCACCTCTGCTTCCAACTTCCTCTTCACACCTTGAACTGGGCTCTTTTTATACGCTTGCAGCCTCTTGACAGGCTACAGATGTGAATGTTCAATTAGCCCTGCCCGGCCATAATTAAAGAGACATGCCTGACCCTTACAACTCTCAGCAGGCATCTTCCTTGTCCCAGTAGCAGAGTGGTAAAACAGCATAGAATTCATTGCTCTTAGTTGCTTCTTCTTCATCCCAGTACTGTCAATTGTCATGTGTGATGGAATAAGAGGAACTGGCTTATAACAGTCCAGGAAGACTGGGGAAAGATTGGGTTGATTATCAATAGGAGAACAGGGATACCATGTCTCGTCCAAGGGCACCCCACTCCCAATTCCCAAAGACCCTCCACCCAGGTGAACCTCCCTCGATTCTCTGCCCCCAGGGACGGGATCCAATAGCAATAGCCTTTCCCTGGCCACCTGCATAGTGGATCCAAGGGGCCTAGGAGTGAGAATACCCTCAGGTTTCTCACAGGTCATAAAGTAAAATGCCATGAGATTCCACAGAACCCTCCCAGATGTACTGAAAACGGGACAGATCTTCACTCTGCTGAACAAGCCCACACTTGTACCGGATGACCTAGGCAAATATTGCTCCTTTCCACATCTACCCTTCCTCAGGAAAGGAATCAAGAAGTCCATCGCCATACTGTTGCATGGAAGGATTACTCAGCACAAGCTCCTACAGGAGTACCAATCCAATTTCGGACCATTATTCAGCACAAAGGCTGCGACCATCAAAATTAGTGATGATGTTCTACACATCCTGCACAAAGGAGACCACTGCTTACTGGTCCTACTTAAGCTTTCTGTCATGTTTGATACTGTTGTCAATAAAGCCCTCCAATGCTTGGGGGCTTCTCTGGGTACTGGGCTCCTGCACAGGTTAGGAAACCTGCTTCCCTTCATATCGCCCTTCCTCAACACCTGGCATCACACCTCTTATCTTGCCCGCTTCAGTCAGCCTGCAGCTCAGCAGGAGGTTGAGGGGATGGGGGTCAATTGAAGGGTGTTCATGCATCAAAATCAGCCTTGCATAAGCTGTGAGGAGTCGGAAATGAAAGCTGGACACAAAGTTGTCCTGTTTTTGTTTAAAGACATTTATTAAATATAAATGGGTTGGGAAAATGCCTCTCTGACCCTCTTCCAAAGTAGAACTTCCCTACCTAGAAACCAAAAACTAAGGATCTGTCTAGGTCAGCATGTCAGTAACTGAAAAGCCATCCTGGTGCCCAAAATGTCCTATCCCGACCCTCACACTATAAACAAAACAACAAAAGGGTGCAAGGAAATGTCTTTAACTTGATGCTGGCAACATTGTTCAAAACCAAAAGTATAAGAATGACTCTCAATTAAAATGTTCTCCAAGGCAAAGACCCTTGGATCCAGAGGGTGGTCCCTTCCCCTGGATTCTTAAATAGGATGTCACAAATGTATCTTTAGATAACAGTTCCTGTATGTCTTCACTGGACTCACAAAGTTCTTGTTTAAGCAATATTTTCTGTAACAGTCTTTCTGTAGAATTTCGTGTAACTTTGCAGATCACCAGGTATACTCCCCTGCCAGGAAACATTACACAATTTTATCTACCTAGTATACTCCCCTGCCAGGAATCTTTATACAGTTTCAGCTGCCTGGTTTACTCGCCTGCCAGGACTTCTTATGCGTTTCACAGTTCGTTGGCTATAACACAATAGCATACACAGTGAGGTGCTTGGAATATCTATGTTAATATTTTCTCAAACCTTTCCCCCATCCTGGCATCTCATGCATCTGTGCTTGATTGGGGTTTGCCTTTGTACTTTGCCTTGTCTGTTTTCCAACATTCTTCATATTGGGTGTTGAATTTGTACTTTGCCTTAACTGTATTCAAACAAACCTCGGATAATTTCTGCATCGGCAATTTCATACCATTACAACATTTGCATGCTTGTGGGAACGTCCCGGGGTCCCCAGCTGCTTTTAGCAGACTCAGAGGTTCCTTCCAGCATCTCTCATTCTGCTTGCGCCTCTGCAGTGCGGTTCCGTCACCCACTTTCCACTTTAGAGTAGGCAAACGTACTTCCAACGTCCTGCATGGCTCTGCGGTCACACACCGGCTTTCCTTTTCGGCCCACACTGGAAAACGCTGTCTCTTCGAGCAGCTCAAAATCCAGGAGTTCTGGCGCAGCACCCAGCGTCTGCATGACACTTCTTGTTTGCATGCCACGTTTCTCCTCCTGTCACAGTGGCCTTCTCCGTTCCACCACACCTGTGTGCCTCAGCATGGGATTCAACGTCTTCACCTGCACTGCTCAATCCAATAGTGTGGTTGCCTTCTTTAAATGTCCCGCACACTGAAGACTTGGAAAAACAACTAGCCTGCATGTTGTACTTTAAGCTCCTGCGACTTTGCACAAATTCCCTCATCTTCCTCCTCGTCTCAGTTCAAGGGTGGTTATGGGAGTTGGAGTCCATGGATGTTATTGGACTTTCAACTCATAGATGGTTTTTCTCAGAGATTTCACATGAAGGCACATCGGAAACAAAAGGTGTTGTGTGAGTTGTGGGTGTTTGGGTTAAAGGTGGGGCCTGACCAGAGTAGTGTAGAGAAAAGTTGTCTTGACTTCCTCTACAAGGGGGATCCGTTAACTGATAATAGGCCATTAAGGTCTTGGAATCTTTCTCACGGGAAAGGGGGGATACTGGGTCTCATCCAAGGAAGTCACATGACATCTCCCCGGTAGTTGTCTCCTCCCATGTGAACCTCCCTCATATTGTTGCCACTAGTGTCAAGATCAGGTAACGGCTGCCTTCCCTGGGCACATGGGAGGAGGTCCCCGCCAGGGAATCTGTAATGACTGCATTGGATTCATCACACAGTCAAAAAGTCTTAGAGCCAATATCATCACTAAATACCTTCACATAGCACCTTCGTGGCAGAGTCAGATTTTGAGGGATACTGAATGTGGGACAAGCTAGTAACTTCACTGTGTATTTATTTACTAGAATCTAGAGGAAAATTCCATTAACGACCAGCATACTTTCTAGCAGATTGAGGGAAGAGGAATATAGAACATTATATGATTTTTAAGAGTACATGTAAAGCACACTTATTCCTCCATACAGCTGCTTCGAAGCACAGAATATAGCTTTATTTGTGAGAAAAAGTTAGTGAAGTGTTGTGGCCTCAACAATCTCGTTCATGATGTGCGAAGAGGCAGAACAGGAATCAGAAGAGAGTTCATTAGGCAGGAAGAGGAAGAGTGAAGATATTTAGTTTCACAATCAAATAGGGAAATAAAGAATCCAGTTATACTGTTAGATGGCTCCTGCTTTTTTATTGTGGAGTTATTACGGACTTCAACATTGGTGGCGAGCAGAACATATAAACCCAGTGTATAAAGTGAGCGCTGCATAACACGCGCAGAGCAGCGGTTATCTTTGCACACTAGCAGCATCACCACCTAATATGCCGACTCCCCCATAGCCGCTGTGTGTAACGCTACTCTGCCCATTTTCGTTAATAACAGCTGCAGAGTGCCATGCCCAACAAAGGCACATATCTCCAACAAGCATGTCATTTCACCGTTTGCAAGAGATCTTTGATTAATATGCAGCAACATAACTAAATATCTCCAGTGAATTGGCAGAATGCACCTTGAGTACTTCAAACCTGAAACACTACATGCTGAAGAATTCACACCGCCTGCAAGATCACTGCATCTTCATCAAGCGGACAGTATTTGACCCTTGCAAACTTCAGAATTCTGGATGTCCACAACATGTCTGATATTATTTTGTGCTCTGTGCATTGTGGCAATGCCATGAAATGATGATTCTGGAGGGCCAACTGATTTTTCACTTTCCTTTATTAAATTGCGCACAATACATTTCAGATGAATTAAGGACGATTGATTTTAGCAGTTACCTCCACGAGTTATAGGGTCATTCTTAATAAACAGGTGTCAAGGATGTGATAACTTAAAGTGAGGGTCTTCAGGTCGTCCCTTCACCACTGGGTGATCCGTTTATATAAATAGTCGTAAACATATTCTTAAAGAGTCCCTGTCCTGTCCGGAACACCCAATTCTCATTAAAAAAAGTTCCAATAATGACCAGGAGAAAGTCGAAGCCTAACCTTTAAGGGTCCTTTATCCTCCAGGCTAACCTGAGTCTATAAAACAAGAGTTTTCAATAGTTTGGTCAACCAAATGTTCATAGCCTATTCCTAAATCCTTCCCTGTTCTGTAAAGAGCAGTTCTTAAATGCTTTCTTTGGTGTTCCTCTCCTGCGGTTACGTATGATTCTGCAGGAATTCCAACAGCACACATCACTAGGCCGTCCCTCAGTCTTAGGATTTTTTAATCCATCAACTTTCCCAGGTCTCATCAAAGCCTTAGGGTCTCTCAAATGCATCCCAGGTCTCACCATGTCCTTGGTTTCTCTTAAGATCTCTCTCTGGGCTTTGAATTACCTGGCTCTGAGCTCTCTCAGTCATCACCATGACATGGCTTTCGGCTTTCTTTCAGGTCTCACCCTGCTCTGGCTTCCCCTCAGGTTTCTATCTGGAGACCTCCTCAAGCACTCCCCTGACACGTTCAAAACCCTACCCCCAGACTGTAGAAATGGGGCCGGGTTATGGGCAGTGGGGAAGACTGTGGAAGCTTTGGGTGACAAATCAAGCACAATACTGGTGCCCCCAGGAGCTGCCGCTCGAACACGGGACATGTCCGGACCCCGCTACAAGATCTTGTGAGATTCTGCGATCTGGAAAAACCCACAACGAAATCTTTTGGGAGTTGGAAATCCTGCAAGATTTTGCTGAAATCCTGTGAGAGCCTCAATACCCACCAGAACTGGGCCTATAAATTGCTCCAACCAACGCATGCTCCCGTCTTTGCGTTTTGATTTCCAACCAAAAGCTTACCTTCCTGAAGACTGTTGAAAGCCTTCTGGAGCTCATGAGACCATAACTTCCTGCACACCTAGATCAGCATCTTGAGACCTGTAAAGAAAAAACACATTACTAGATCCTTTCACGGGTAACATTTTTGGGAACTAATGCAAGTTCTTTTGGCCAGCTAATGGGAATACATGGTAATCATTTCTCTAAATGGAATGAACTTCAGACTGGCCTATGACGAATATAACTGAAGTGCTCTTGCATCTGGAGTAATCTCTGGGAATACATTAGGCTCTTCAATGGAAATATCCCTGGGCTTCGTGGAATAGAATTCGGATTGCTTGTGCTTTGTTTACCCTGGACATTTGGAAGCCTACCGTAGATATATTGGACTAGATTTTGGAGTTTTCGTCTCTACGCTCAAACCCAATGGAAGCCCTTACCTGGAATGTGATGCTCAGGAGTGCAGTTATTCTCGAGGGATTCTCTACATCACACTCGGGTGCCAAAAACGAGTCTAAACAGGTAATTAAGAGGCAAGAAGGGCGAGCTGGAGCTCTGCAGATGTATTACTGGTCTAGAACCCTAAATCTTATGATTAGGCCTTCACCAAGATGTGATGTTAAGAAAGAGGGTAGGCCACAGCGCCATCAGCATGCCAACCACTAATTTCACCTTCCCTTTCTTCAGGCTGCTTCCTTGTCTTCTTACAACCAAGAGTAAGAAAAGAATAGTTACATAGTGCACACCTTTTCTTATTAAGATATCAAAAAATAATTTTAAGTGAAGTAGTGAGAGTAATTATAAAAATGTAAGGTGTGAGGGAGAAAGGATCAGTCCTGGCACATGTATTGAACATAAACAGTAAATAGAAAAAGTTCCCATAGATCGGGAACGCCCGTCCCCTGCACACTTTGAAAGGCCAATAAATAGGCAAACGCTTAGAAATATTTTCCAAAATATTTTTCAATATGTCAGATTATTCATTCAAAGATCACTGTTCCATAATGTGGTATTTCAATAGTAAATTTAGGTAGTACCCAAATTGATTGTTTCCAATTGACCGTATGGTAAATCTGGCCGAATTCGGCCAGTGCCATTAGATCGTTTGGAAACGATCAATTTGGGTAATCACTACCAAACATGGGGAGGGGGTTTGCAGGGTTGTCCCCCGCTCTCCATGTTTGGTATTGATGGCCTTTCGCCGTAGCAGCGGTGTCCCCCGCTTCTGAAGATTTAGAGGTGGGGGATGGGAGAAAAAAAAAGAAAAGCGTACCCTGTGGCGTCGGATCCAACCCATGTAGGAGGGACAGACCCAACGCTGCAGGGTCAGAGGATGAGCGGATGCTGAAAAGTGTTACGCTCCCCTGGTCTCTGCGGGGGTGTTGGGGCACGGTTGGAGCCCTCCCTCGGCTTGGCTCCCCTGTATCGGCTGTCTTCCCCAGCTGCTGCGGAGTATGCTGTTCTGGATACTGGTATTGCCCCTGGGAGGAGATGAGAGGCAATGAGAATGGCATGGAGGTGTTACGAATTACCTCGACCCTTTTGTGCTAAAAAGTAGTGCACAAGAGTTTTCCCATGCAAGCTCACCTGTTATTTTGTAATGCTGAGCTCTCCGTCCTGCTTCCTTCAGCAGGGATGCGTAGAGTGGGCCTAGTTGCTTCACTGGCCCGCGAAAGTGGTGATCCAGACCAGCTGCGACCAATCCACTTGGAAGGGAAGTCTTTGGTTATGGTTATTGTTCGTTTACAATAATGTATTTGGCAATGAGTCTTTTGACTTGATGGTAAGTAATAATAATTCTTGCAATGTCTCTGCTCTTCCCAATAGGTGTGAAGATGGTAGATCGGACGCGTGGAGCAGATCCGGGGATTCCCTTGAGGATGATGGGACTCTCAAAGTCAACAGGTAAGCTGGCCGTTATAATGGAATTCAAGACTCATGTATGGTGCGGCCAAGAGTTTGTTATTTATAAGATTTCTAACCTGTTGTGTGTCTTTCCCCTTGTAGGAGCAGTCTGACGGCGTGGAGCAGAGTCTGGATGCTTGAAGGCCGTTCCGCGGCGCCGGATGAAGATACCGCGAAGATGAGGAGAAGCGGCGAAGCTCTCACGTCGCTGGAAGTCTGGATCGGGTGAGAAAAGGTTCCGACTCTGATGGCGATGGAATGCAGGTAGTATGCGCGCACAGCGATGGAGCGGCTGGAATAAGGTAAGGTGCGCCTTCAGCGATGGAACAGCTGGAATCAGGTATGGTGCGCCTTCACCGATGGAGCGGCTGGAATCAGGTAAGGTGCGCCTTCAACGATGGAGCAGCTGGAATCAGGTAAGGTGCACCTTCAGCGATGGACAGGCTGGAATCAGGTAAGATGCACCTTCAGCGATGGAGTTGCAGGATTCGAGTAAGATGGTCTTCAGAGATAGAGTAACAGGAATCCAGGTGAGGAACAGCGGTAAGCGTCACGCTGCAAAGCAGAATAACGCGAAGCAAGGGCATGTGGTTGGGCTGGCCTTATAGAGGCTGGCTCTGGCCCCTCCCTTTGGCCCCGCCTTGTGGCTCCACCTTGCCCCTCCCAAGGACTCTGGCACGTGCCTCCAAATGATGTTCTATGGCCATGCCCGGCCCTGATGCACGTGCCTTAGGCACAGGGTGTGCAAAGCACACCTTTCTATGTGCCTGGAGCCAGAGGCGCCAGGACTGAGTCCATTTGGACCCTGGGGGTGATGAAGGCCTGGGCCCTTGCCCAATGGCCATGACAGTAAGTAGGAGGTGGGTGGGGGAGTTTACGGGGTGGGTGGGGGCTTTCAGTTTGGCCGGATTTGGCAGTGACAAAATTGGCTTTGTGGTCAAATTGACCACAGTGAATTCGGCCGTGTACAATTGTGCCACGGCCAAACTCTGTACATCCTAAATTCATACACCTAGGTAGACATTTGTATACAAAATGATGTACATTTTATTATTATCATAACCCAACACGTTTCGAGAACTCATCTCTTCATCCGGGGGCTTCATAAGATGTTTAAATATACAAACAATTAAAGATAAATTGATCTTACATCAATATTTAAGATATTTCACATACGAGATTAATTAAGGCTGTGTATGGTATATATCAACATTGCTTATGGACATTACTCACCCCAAGTCATTTTTTTTTCAAAATAAATTCAAACCAGGATATGAATTTACCATAAATTGTCACATCAATGTAACCTTAAGCATGCATCCCAACATAGCTTATGGGCAACAGACCTAAAGTCACACTAAGCCTCGTTTTTCTAACCATAGTAAAAGTCGACCATCCATTGTGAAATCCATCTTGACTTTATGCACATAAAAGTATACAGATATGTACCTCAGTAATTCCAGGTTCCTAATGGAATCAATCTTCAAGAGGTATCATTCATGGGTTGAAGAAGTACATGTGTTTGGCAATCCGACCTGGCAGGCCTGAAATGGCAATATAAAAGGGGTTGGGGTGTTTCAACCTCTAATTCTATTGAGCATCGATAAGGCAGCAAGCGAGTTTGGCAAATGGCCTCACCTTTTCGGTCTTTTTGGATAAGAGCATGTGATCGAATCTTCGTCAAAACTAGTCTTCTCTGGATCCCCCTGTAGATGGAATGTATACAAGTAATAGCCAATCGCATGGAAAGTGTAAAAAGCCTCAGGACAACACTATAAACAATAGTGTGCCTATACTCACCTCGCCTCCTGGAGGTGATACTCTTAACTGATAGGTAGTGGTTGGACTAGAAATTGCACTTGCGAAAATTCTGGGCGGGCTATAGGTCTATCTCCGAAGTGAAACTTCGCTATAATTGTGTGCTTTAACCTTTATAAGATAGGCATCAATATTAGATTGTAGTGAGAAAATGTCATGATAAACACACTCACCTCCACAAATGCGGATAATGGGTTCAAGATGGAGAGGAAGTATTCCTAATGTAGTTCCCTCCTTCTCCTCCTATGGAGGCAAATGTAAATATCTCTAGTGAATATGTACCCCAATGTCTTAATTAGAGCAATATATATGTCAATTTCCCCCTATAGTGGATGGCACTGAGAGTGCCTTTGTTCCTCTACCGGTATACGTAGATACAGCCTTACAGCCATTAGTCCAACAGAACTCGACATATCTTAAAGGATAGTTCCGGGACTTTTTTTTTTATTGTTCCTATGGTTCGGCCATGTGTTTTTAAGCATAAATCGGTAGATCGTAGAAAACTTTCCTATGGACCTTACCCGACTTTTCGTCCATTAACGCACTCGAAATCAGCCGCCATTTTCTGATAATCCTATCATTTCCCCCCATCGCCCTGGCTCACCTGCTTTTGCGGCACTAAATCAAATCCCCCGCCCCTGAAACAGACTTGATCAAAACATTCATATTCCCCGCCTCTATCCGTGACGTGACTGAGCTGCGTAGGCAAACGCGCCCAGGCGTCTTCTACGCGACTCCACACAGAACCAGGAAATCAACACAGATGAGCTCACACAACACAGCGCGCCACAATTGGGAATATGAAACTGTACTTTTAAATTAAACCGCAAGATTGTAAATTTGGTAAAGTACATTTATTTGACATCAAATGTTTTGAGAATATTCAGCGATTTGCATTTTTATTTGTTCACGTTCCAAAACGTTCATTTTGAGGCACACGATGTTCCTTTGCTGTACACAGGGTCTTAGATCATCTCACAATACAGCGCCACAATTCGGAATATGAAACTGTGGTTTAAAAGCAAACGGCAAGATTGTACATTTGGCAAAGTACATTTATTTGACATCAAATGTTTTGAGAATATTCAGCGATTTGCATTTTTATTTGCTCTCGATCCAAAATAGTTCGTCTTGAGGCAAGCGATGTTCGTGTGCAGTACACAGGGTGTTGGTTTACGATAAAATAAGCTCTTCGGTCGCACTGATAATCGCATGGCTGTTCCAACAACGAGGCACTAGGCCACCACAATGGTCTGTATGTTGCATCTAGCCGTTAGTACCGCGTAAGGGCATACTTGTACTTGGCGATCGTCCCATAAAATGGTCAGGGTGGTAACGTTGTTCACGCGGAGAAGCAACTGGCGGTTGAAAAACCCATCCGCCGGTGTCTGGTACTCGTGACACAGACAATAATGGATGATGTACCTGTTTGAAAAACATAAAAAATGAAATTAGTCTCACCATCAGATCTTTATTAAAATTATTCATTTTATATATTAGGTCGAGAAATTATTTCATAGCTAGGACAGTGCAACTGGGTATTATACGTCAAGGGGGGGCTGTAGGATACTGAGACAGTCCCCCAGTGCAGGGGTTGACAGGGAGGCAGTGCAGGTGGAGAGTGGAAGGGCCCAGGACCGAGGTCGCAGACAGTGGACCAGTTGTAGCAGGGGAGAGGGAGAGAGAAAGCAGAAGCAAAGAGGAAGGTTTTGAGGTGCTTCCGTAAAAGGAGATGGTTCTCCTCAAGATAGTGCGCGGTACAAAACAATATGCCACATAGAACGAACAAGTACAACTTAACCCGTCTTTAAAGCTACTGTATAGTAATTAAATTGCGGTATAAACTCATCTAAAGAGTTACTTACATTATATTTGCATTTTCCATTGTGTCTGTGCGTAGGGCAGCCCCGAAATACCACTCCTTCTATGCCGACGTTATTTCTTCTAATGATAATGAAATTATATTCATTATCGTTTCTTACGTTATTGCCCCACACCCCCAAAAAGAAGTCTTTCGGGATGGTCCCGGCCTGTCAAGGTCAAATAACAATAGAACCTTATACTGAGTCGTGGGCCATTCCGGCACCCGAGCAAAAAAATCAAAGCAGCTGACCTTCACTTTGAACGAGCACACATTCCTAGTTAGCTACATTCAGTGTAAGGCCATCTCACAGGACTTGAAATTTACACTCCATCTTTGCATTTTGTCTGCGTGCTTTGCAGCCCCAGAGAACCATAAATACGGAGACATTCTATATTTTTTGAAAAATTATTTATAATACTGTTAGGTTTAATTTAATGCGCAAATGAACAAGGTTGGATAGACACATTGCATGTACACTGAGCAATCACTTTTATTTACACATTACATAGATACACATATTCAATGGGCCTGCGACATGAGGAGACTCGAGAGAACAGACAATCAAATTACAATCATTTAAACCGTGATGTGTATTTCTCAATGAGCTCTTCTTTAGGTGGACATGGAACAGAGGCAATGTTGGGTGGCAATGCAGTTGTCCCCTGCACAGGTTCGTTCACAACTCCATTTATGTGCCTATCTAGGACGTCAACAATAAGTCTCTCAATAAACTCATATTGCATATCCTCAAACACTGGTTTGATCACCCATTGTTTACTTCTTTTAGTGAAGGCCTTATTGTAGCTAAGCGTCCCTAAAGTTCCGGTCGTCCTACTTTGTTGACGGCCAACATTATGGTTATGTGCCAAGACCGCTAGAAGAGTCCGATTTATCATGCCCTCCATGCCAAAATGCAATCGTTTTGGCCTGTACTTTAGGCACATATTGTGGAACACCTCCAAATCTCCTGTGTGGCAGAATTCCATGAGTCCCCTCAAATCTCTTGTTATAGTTTTATCAAATACAATCTTTTCAATGGCTTTGTGAGTGGGTGATGAAGGAATCAACCACTTCTTCTTCCGTGCCTCCTCTGTGGACAAATGGCCATGTTCACAATTGTGGAAATGTTGGTTTGCGTTCCAACGGTCAACGTTGGTACAGTGTAGCATTACTGACCGCCATTTTTCCAGTAGAATTTCCAACGACCCTCCACATGTTTTTGAGCTCCACCAAAGATGGTTGCTGATTGACTTGGACCACTGTGAAATACGTTGCATTTCTTTTTTTTTACCTGCAGCCGACATTTTTTTATTGATTGTTTTTGCAAGATGCCAAACGTCAAATTGGTGATTTATATTTTTGTACTCTTCTCTCATTGTCTTGGCAATTGAAACGTGTCTGTCCGTGGCTATCAGGTCGATCACCATTCCCCGCGATTGTAGTTCTTGCAATGATGCTACAAAGCCAACTTTCTCCATGGCCACTGAGGATGTACTTTGTGACACCTGCACGACCACCGAATTCACAATTTTCTTACTTTCCATGTCCTGAAAGTGGTAGGTGCAGTACTTGGCTGAAAATCCTGGGCTGTCGCACTGTCCATCACCGGCTAGCCTGAACCGTTTGCCCGCGAATGTACTATCAATAGACATTTTTTCCATTCTCCAAGCTTCGCTAATGGCTGGAAATAGATAATCGGTTTGGTATTTGTAGAACTGAGTTTTCGCAATGAAATGGATTCCCACAAACTGAAAGAAAGACTCTAATTTTTTAAAACTTGAACCACTAAAATGTGCAGCCGCTGCACAAAGTAGATTGCCTGCTGGCAGTTGTCCCAGCATGGGTTGTGCAGACCATGAGAAAGGATGATATTTTGTACAGGTGGCATGTATTTTAAGGTTAGTGCCTCGAATTGCACGAGTCACATTAATCAATGGCTCCCCACATACTTCCCTACCTACCGAATGCCCACATTTCAACCGAATAATAATATCAATCAAACAACTATCGAATACAATGAATTTGGCCTCTTTCCTTATACTGTCACTCTGCATCCCAGCTGGTTCGGCCTGTAACGTTGAGGACATGTCACTCACATGAAAGGTAGAAGCTCTGATATTGTCTTCCGCTATGTTCAGTGATATTGATGGTGTTTCATTGTAGTCCACTTCATTCTCTTCCATTGCAACATCTGTTCCTTCTCCGGCGATGGGTGAATAAGACAATTTCTTCAACTTTCTCGCGGTCTTAGTTTTTGCGGGTGTGGATTCTGTGAATTGATCTCCGACTGCATCCGAACTATCAGGAGGACATTCACTATCAATGGCTGGTGGTGGTATAGCTCCGTTGTCAATCACTTCATATTCTTCCCATTGGCACGATGCATCTCCAGTCTCAAGTCCCTGCCAAAAGGTTTGACAAGCAACATCTCTCGTTCGCTTCACTGTCTGTGTAGATCTAGTTCGTACACCCACTCGCAACTAGAGGACAGATTGGAAAAGGGATGTTCAGTTTAAACACAACTTACAGTATTGAACTATTAACAGTGAAAAACAACATAATATAGTGACCAGGACACTAACCTTCTTTTGCTTTCTTTTCTTTGAAACTTTCTTGCCTCGAACTTCAACATCAGGACGCTGTTGCTCCGACTCGTGTGTGCATGTCTCCACTTCCTCTTGCGCTGTAACGACTATATTTTCATGATAAGCACATCCGTCACGCACTGACGCTCCATCGACTCCCTGAAACATAGAACTTTCATTAGTATGTATAATAATATCGAAAACACAAAATGTACTTGGGGACCAATACCCACGTACATCTCAATAGCAAAACACGAATGAACGCTTTGTGTAGAACATTCAAACGACAATTATTCATGCATAGTTGATCTAGTTAGATGGAACTGTCAAGATCCATACCTTGTGCTCCTCATAGACTTCCATTGATGATGATATTGAAGATGATGCTTCAGTAACTCCCTGAAACACAGTAATTGCATTAGTATGGTTTTCTATTTTGATAAAAAGAACAGAAACTTTGTGCAGGCGTCAACGGCTCATCTAAATAGACCTGCACAAATGATCAGTTGTCTAAAATAAATAATGGATATGTAAATATGATTCGATTTGCTCGATCGTTGGAAGTGTCACCACCCAGAGATCTGCATCAACTACTAGGGGTGATGTTCTTGTAGAAGAAGGTCCGTCATCTCCCTGAAACATAGTACTTGCGTTAATAAAGAAGGAAGTATAGCGGATGTAATCACGTCATATGATTTCGCTTGATCGAACTGTCAGTATCCATACCTCGAAATGCATAAGAACATCAAGGGACGATGTAACTGCGGTGCACACTTCTGCAAGCTGTTGCGCCGACCCGTAACTGCATGCTCCCCCTTCTTCTTGGACTAATGCTCCATCGACTCCCTGAAACATAGGACTTTCATTAGTAATGAACACAATATTGAAAAAAGAAGACACATAGGAGGGTGAGGACAGAAGGACATATCAATGGCTAAAAACGAAAGAAACATTGTGTGTAACAATCACGCTACAAGAATGCAAGATCTGATGATCTCCATCGATGGAACTGTCCGGAAACGTACCTCGAGCATCTGAGTGACATCAACGGTAGTCGTCAATACGTTGGACTCCTCAGCATCTCCCTGAAAGACAGTACTTGCATTATTTTGGATAACAATAATTATAACTGAAAACAAAGACTAGAGGACGAGTACAAGGGTGTACCATTAGGTAAAATAATTACACGATAAATTAAAACTATTGATTTACATGCCTAAAACAAGTCAGTGGCAGAATAGCCAAGTAAGATTACCCGATAGGCGCTTGAAGTGGCTGATGACTGCAATAACGACACGGATGGAGAATCTTCCGCCTTCATATTGAGTGGATACATAAATGGGGAAATTATTGTTAGCTAATGCTACACACTACCGCAAGGCCGAGAGATAAATACGTAAACTTGACTCACCAGTGGAGGGATGTGGACGAATAGAGTGGGAATAGCGGTTGAGAGCAATTTTCGCCTCGCTCGCGGTGTGTTCTTCTTTATTAGCAATGATGTGGAGTACATGTCAGAGGTAAAGTGCCTGCTGCAGATGCGGTATCGATCACCCCTCTTGTCCGCAAAGACTTCTAGGACTCTACTTTCAAGCTCAGACGGTGGATATCCGCAATATCGGACCCATTCTCTTATCTGATCTATTGTCTTAGGGAAAACATGCATTATAGTACCTTCAGATTTATTATGGGTCTTCGAAGGGCAACCGCCAATGGAACAGGCAGGCATTGTGGAAAGTTCTGAAAAGTAAAGATCAACAATTCTCTATGAATACCAATGTAAACTCAGAACATGTGACTAGTTCCTTGCATGTACTGTCTTGAACGAAAAGAAATTGGACGCAAAATGATTATGGTACATGGCCTTACCTTGACGAACAAACAGTTAGATGCAGGGATCAGAGTAGTTTCTTGTCGTAGGACAGGGAGCAGTTCACAGGTTGCAAACTGAGGAGTTTCCTCGAAGTGGTCACGGAAGTTCACAGAGACGAAGAGCAGATAACCAGCACCTTCACGGGTTGACTAGCAAAGCGCAAAGAAGTGCTCATTAGAAATATGAAGTGGGTTATAAAGGATTCGAAACAGGGGTGTGTTTGTGAATGAATGACGTGTATATGTCGTGGCATTATGCGGTTTGCAGGGGGGCGTCCAGCGTGAGTGGGGCTGCTTGGCAGGAGACACGGGGTCTGGAGGTAGACATGGGAACAACAACCCATGCTCTATAGACCACTTTGAAGTGTACATGGTCTTTGGCACCTCTTGGCCTTTATCGCTCCCTGACAGCTCCACTTGCCAGCGCAAGTACCCCGGTGCGAACTGCCTTTGATAGGGCGGGGGGGGGTGTGGATTGGGGCGGTGGTCGTGCAGACAAGACTCGTTTGCCGCAGGGCCTCACCAAGGAGAGGCCATCTAACTGCATGTAAGAGGCAGGCTGCAGGATCTAGTACATGGAAGGCAGGGGGTGAGTTTATAAATACCTCACCCTCCCAGGAGAATATATGGGTGCAGTTCACCCTGGAGACCCTGGATGCCTAGGCAGTTAGTCAGCAGCAGGCTGGCCTGTGGTGGCAAGGCGGCACGGGCAAGAGGGGGTCATCTCTGTACCCGATGCCCAAAAGGATGATTTATTATGATCAACCTTATTGATTATTTACCTATAACCATGTTTTGTGTCAATAAAATCCAACGGCCTTCCTTTTATTGCCAACGCTTGAACAAAGTGGTGTGGTAAGTATTTTTGGGGGAGGAGGAAAGGCCGGGAGGCTTGATGCCAACCCGCAAAATAACATATGTATGTCTGCTGCATATGGGTTCAACGGTTATGTGGATTGAAGGTGGGCGGCCTGCGTGAGGGAGGATGCTGGCCGGAGACATGTGGTGTGACAAGACAAGGCACTGAAGACTATTCAATGGAGACACACTAGATTCATTTAAAAAATCAAAACAACCATTGTTAAAATATATGTTGGGTTTTATTTTAGATCTTAATTTCAATTGAACATAAATAATAAACATTACACATTGTAAAGTTCCGGTTGCAGCACATCCAGGGAAAATCCGCGGTATTGTCCACTGTCGCTGGGGAAATGTTGTCTAATGGCAAGTACCGCACAGGCAGGTATTACTCTCCGAACGCGGTGTCCGAGCCTCCCGTGAAGCCACCAAGTGAAGCAACGATAGGCCACCAGCCTGTACCACCTGTGAAAATGAAAGATGCAAACTGTATTAAAATGACAAAACTTTCTTATCACTGTCGATTCAGGTAAAAATGTCATTCTGCTTTGAAAAAAATTCTATCTAGAAAATGCACAATATGGAACCAATTTACATGCATTCGAATGATATGTAGATGTAATTTTATATGTGGGAGACGACCATGACATAGTAGTGGCATCACTGACATCACAACCAGAGTATACTTACTCGTTACTCGGATTACGCGGACGAACAGTGCCGCGAAGTTCGTGCATAAGCACCATCATCATCCTCAACACGGTCCGTGAGAGGCAGGCTTCCCTGAACTCTGGCAGCTCGGTGATGCATTGCGGACTTGGCTCGCCTTCCGAAATGTAGGCGAAGCACCCGGAATTTTCACGGCAGCAGCAGTTCTCCTCCTCAGTTGGCATTAGCTCGCACCGATTGCACGTGCACCAGGTGGAGACGCCGTCCATGCGACATGGTCCAGGCTCTTCATCCGTTGACTGGTCCTCCCAACTGCCGTCCGAATCCCCATCGTTTCCGCGTGCTTGCCTTTCCAGTAGTTCCTCCTCGGTGTACTCGGGCTCGTACATATACGGCATTATTGTAGCCATTGTGTGGTAAAGAAAGTAAAATAATTTACAGAGATGGTACAGGTGTTCACAAGGCCTAGAAGCGGCGAAGGTAGCTGACCAGAGCACAGAAACGAGTCACAGAATACTCAAAGTAACACAGAGAGAGGAATGGAATCAAAAATCTGCTGCTGTGTGTTGTGAAACGGTGTGTTTATACTTATTGAGGAAAGAGGCGTCCTGCCATTTCCATGGCGACACTTCATTAGCTGAGGCGCAGCGATTGTTGACACGAAACGTGCTTTGGCGTTGGGAAATGGGCGGTACGCGTCTGCTGATGTCAGGCTCGGGTGGGGGATTTGATTTAGTGCCGCAAAAGCAGGTGAGCCAGGGCGATGGGGGGAAATGATAGGATTATCAGAAAATGGCGGCTGATTTCGAGTGCGTTAATGGACGAAAAGTCGGGTAAGGTCCATAGGAAAGTTTTCTACGATCTACCGATTTATGCTTAAAAACACATGGCCGAACCATAGGAACAATAAAAAAAAAGTCCCGGAACTATCCTTTAAAGATACATCCCATTTTCGAAAATTTCTATTTCAGATATAATGCCAAATGTTATACAAATAGCAGGTATATCAATGTGTTGCTCAGTGCACACACCTATGCAAACATTGTCATGTTTCTCTTTGAAAAGAAACATATCTTGGAAACACAACCGTGGTCATCCAGAATAATCTTTTGAAGAAGATATATAGACGATGTGTTCGGAATTTGGAAAGGCACCAGATTAGAACTTGATGAGTTCTTTCAATATATGGACAGACGGCATGAGCATATCGGAGACCAGAGCTTACATTTCTTAGATGTCAGAGGAGGAGAACTACTCACCAACATTTACAGGAAGCCCACGGACATGAACAATGCATTACACTACAAGAGCTTTCACCCCAAGCACTTAAAAAGAGCCTTCCATACAGTCAGTTCCTGAGATTGAAAAGAATAGTCTCCAGTACAGATACCTTACAAAGATAATAGGACATCATGTCTGAGAGGTTCAGTAATCGTGGTTATCCAACAGACAGACATACTCGACAAATCTGTCGTAAGAACAGAAATACACAGGAGAGAGACCAGGTCTGGAAGAGGACAAAGCCAAAATGATTCACACCTTACGTTTCTAGAAACAAAGTAACCATATTAGGCACCCCAACACGGACAAGAAAATTAAATTGCATGGCTTCTCTGTGCACTTCGTTGCCCATGTGGGAAATATAACGTAGGAAAGACCATAAGTAAAGCTAAAGACAGATGGATGGAAAACAAGTCCAATATAAGAATGGCAAATATGAAATCACCTGTCTATAGGTATTTTTGGGACAATCACCACACAATATCACAAATGCAGTGGCCCCCCTGTGGATGAATGAAGAATTCTATTTGGATCCATATCTTTAAACATTTTACAGGAGAATGATCCACTATGTTATGTCGTTGCATTTGGGAGGAATAACTTGTAGTAATTACATCACTCTGTAACCGTTTCTTTTGCTGTATAAATTGATAAAACAGAGACAATGTCCAATTCTCAACAAACTAACTTTATTAACTTTAAAATCTTTTCTCTTTCACAGGAGTAAAGGATACGTGTAGCTGAAGAGCCCCTCCGATCGTATGCAAGTGCTTCAGCAACTTAAGGTAAGTGTTCTGATGTTTCTTGTTTCTTTGATCTTTCTTTCAGGGAAGATGGTTACTGTCTCTTTAAGGTTCCTTCGCCCGTTTGGACCTTCGATCTTTAGAAGAGTTCCATATATAAAAGTTACTGGCACTGTTCCTTTAAGACTAGTCTCGATCACATCGTTGCAAGGCATGCCACACACATAAATATTGTATTTTTCTCTCACAGTCTTTACATTCATTAAGCCTGCTTCTGTTTTCCAGACTCAGCTCATTGATGTCCGTATATTCGGATACGGGCTGGCGAAGAAGAATCATGCGCTCATTTATCAACATTTGTTCGTTGTTTGTAAAGGCGGCTTATAAAAGTTTTTATTATTATTGCTCCTAGATCGTAAGCCGTACGACTAGAAACTGTCTGTTTTGCTTTGGGGCGTGACACACATATGATTGGTTCGAAGGTAACTGTCCTTCTCTTCTACTGGTGTGGTTTCCACTTCCTTTTGGGGCATGACACACATACGATTCGTTCAAAGGTAACCGCCCCTCTCTTCTTTTAGTGTGACTTCCACTCCCCTTATGGGCATTACTCACTCTCTCTGCTTTGTCTTGCGTAGAACAGCTGACTCGGCACCAGCGACCCTCTTCCTTCTCAGACGTTGCGGCTGAGCAAAACTCAGCTACCTCAACTCTGTCTTCTACAGGGGTTGAGGGTAAGCCACCGTCCTGATTTCTCGACTCTGCCTTCTGCGATGTTGCGGGCCAGACGTACTTTGTGGAAGCAACACTCGCTTCGGCTCGATCCTCAGTCGAGCGTCGTACATCAACAATTAACGTTATTCAACTCACGAACCATACTTTAACATAAAACAGATTCAGTGCGCAACGGCGCACCAGTCTCCCTCCGGACTCCTCGCAAACTCCTGTCTTCAGCTAATAAACCCATTCATAATGGGCGTTATCTGAATCCCCGTCCTCAGCGGTAACCTAGCAACAAACACAGAGATGTCCATATTAAAGAAAAGAACCTAAGGAACTCCTTCCCGTTTACTAAGCATAAACCTTTCGCCATAGGATAATACTAAGGCATTTGCTTTCCAAATATTTTATTCTTATTTTAGCCTTTCGGAATTACCACTTCATCACACACTCCCCAGTCAATGCCACCTTTAACAGCGTGATTAGCAAGAATACAACCTGTCTAGATGGGTAGATTGTACACATTGGACATTTACATGTAGTTTTATTTGGGTCTATACTCTCAGAACTGCTATATACATGCTACATCTGCAGCTATAATTTCCCACATGAAGGCACTTACACAGCAATAAGACAATAGCGTGGGGCATGTGGCCTAGTAAATTACCTCAATGCTGTATGTAGGGAACACAAATGGACCTACCAGTCCGAACATGACAAAGGTCGATTGCAAGAAGTCCAACACTCACACTTAGAAGAACACACAAATACTCCCCTGACCATCTCAGACACTTACCAGAACATGGCTGACGCTCTCCTCATCGTAGAACCATGCGTAGACGAGGCAAGATCCCCTACCGACCCTCCAAACAAACCTTGTGCAGTGACCCAGAATGTCAAAAAGGCTATGTATTAGCCCAAGGGAGCATGACTACAAATGAACACAGCCTTATTATATTACTACAAATAAATGCTGACCCACTTACATTTCTTATAGACATTGAAGCCACCGTAAGTGTAACTGGCAAAAAGGAATATACTTCAGTTCCTAGGCTGAGGCCGGTCTTAAAAAGACCTTTATTTTTCTGGTACACCTCTACATTTCCATGCTGGGCATGTTGTTTGTCATGTGTGCCTATAAATATGATTTGCGAAAACGGAACTATATGTATTTGGAATAGACATCGAAGTTGGTTGCATCCTCAGCTTCAAGACTTTCCATCATACCAGTGAGAAAGACATGATCATAAAACTATTCCATTTTCTGTTCCAATGACCAGGAAAACTGAAAAATAACCTCACTTTGAAATAAAATACAGAACCTGTTGGTCAACAATACAGCATAATTCCTTTTTCTATTCAATTCCACGATGAAGACGGAAACGTTTTTCTGGATCAAGACAGCATAGAACCTGCCAAAACACCCATCACATGGCAGGTTCAGACGGGTGCATTTACATATCTGATGGCATGCACACCCATTATCAGGCAATACAAAAGGAACAACATAATGTCCAGAGAATGACAGATTTGATGCACCTTCTACATGGTGCCATCATATTTTGGAAAGCTTTATCTTACTATAGGATAGCATACGGTCAGTTAAAACCTCATCTATCATCAAGGTACATAACCTTTGAATCCCCTCGGGGACTCTTCAGGCTCCCGAGTGTTGGGGTATGATCAGCAGCTGAGATTTTCCAGCAGGGGATCCCCAAAGTCATGCGGCACATAACTCATTGCCTTAACAATAGGGATGACATTTCAATTTGAGGAACACCAATGAGTTGCATGGTGCAAACCTTATACCAGTTATCATTGTGCTGGAAGATGCAAACCCAACGCTAAATGAAAACAAATGTGAATTCTACAAGAACACATTGAATTTCTTTGGTTACATCTATCCAAGGACAGGTTTCAGCCTGATCCCAACAAGGCGCAAACCCTGTACTCAACACCATGTTCCACCAGATTGCCAACACTACAGTTGTGTCTTGATATGGTAAGTTATTGTACCCAGTACATAGAGGATGTTGCCGCTCTCAGCACACCCTTATGCCTGCTGACGAAGCAAAGGCAAAATTTTCTATGGTGGTGCAAGTGCCAAGATGATTTTGACCAAATCAAAACATGCATAGCCTCTGCTAGTTGCATGGCTTAGTTTGACTTAGACCTCCATACCAAGCTAAGTGTGGATGCAAACCCAATCAGACGGGATGCCATTACTGTGCAACATAAACCCAGTTCAGCATCAATTTGTCAAGCAGTTGTCTCATAATACTGTGTCAAATCCGGATAGAGCCGGATACAGATATATGGTGTTAAATGCAACTTTGGCCACTGTTTTGTTTACTGTCCTTTGTCTGCTTCCTAGGTGACTACCCATTACCCTAACTGTCCCAGGAGGGCTGCAATTTGATTGGCTCAGCAACAAGAGGCATTGTCGGATGATTGACAGAAAAGGAAAGTATTAGATCAAATGTGGACTGGTGTGAATACTGCGCTTTCAACCTGGGGTGTGTATATAAAGGCACACATTTAGAGGATTGAATTGACCGACTTTAGAAGGCAACAGGGCTCTGTCTGGAGCGGTGCTGACAGGTACTGAGGCATGGATCGGTGAGCTCCACGTGGTAGGGTTCTTGAGTCAGCTTACCAAACGGGCCCTGCAGAAAATGACTGATGGGGCGCTGGAAGCAGGACGAAACTTGGAGTTTGATATGGTGTGCAAAGAGGTGCAAGATTATCTGAACACCCAACTGATATTGATCAGAGGAGATGTGTAAAACAACAGCTGCCCATGGTTGTTGAATAATTACTCTGGGCTACCTGAACGCCTATAGCCATGGAGACATTTCTGGAAATACAGTGGTTGGTACTGCAGAGATAAAGAGCATTCGTTTATAGCACACGGGGCAATATAAGGATTTAGGGCGCTGGCCAGAAGGATATTGCTGGGACATTGGACAGGATGCAACTGGGAATGGGTGACCCACCATGAAGTTTGGGAAATCAAACAATGCCTCTAGATACCTGATCTCTGCCCTGGGATGACACCTGATCTGTGGTTTAGTCTTGTTTCATATTGGGAGTTATGGCCTTTACAGCCCCCACTGTTGCAATGCTTGAGCAGATTAAGCGAGGTTCAGGTAGTGTTGGTAGGAATAGAGTGTGCTGGGAAGGTGAGGGAGCAGGATACAGTTTGGTAGGGAGAAGGTTGTTTTGAGGAAAGAATCAATGCATAGAATGAATTACTTCACCAGAATCTGATGTACATTTCACTATTCCTACATGTACTAAGCAGTTTACTGTTTTCTGGCCAGCTACAGAGAGGAGGATAGTAAAGGTGTATATTGGGTTTTTGAGGGTGTGGCCAAAGCTGGTGCGACAGAGATTTAGGGATTTAGAAGTAGAAGCAGCAGTAAGGCATGCAACAGAAGTGACCAAGAGTTTGCAGGTGTTAGAGATGGTGTACAATAGGTGGCCCATCAAATAGCCAGAATATGTATAGAGGGCGATGTTTTATGTGCAGTAAATAAGGAAGTGTCTGGACAACCTTACATTACCACCACAGTATGTCTCACAGCATTTTCTCTTCTATTGGCAGGGGTAATCTGGTGTTGTACGCAGTGTTGTTGCCAGTCAGGAGCCGTGGTAATACAAAATAAACCCTCCCGCTCGCTTCCTCTTCAGCCTGTCCACAATCTAAGCCCCTCCTTTGTCATGCTAGAAATGCAAAAAGAAAGCAAAATGTTGCATAAGGAGCTGGGGAAATTGTTACAAACTCTATAAACACATGAGGATGATTGTATGTATTGTAAAAGCACTGTGGTAAAGGTAGATGGTTTACCTGCACAAACTAAATGCAGGAATGCACCATAGCATACATGCCAACATTCTCAACCACCTATGAGGGAGATTCTTTCTCCTGCTTTCGGGAGCAGAATTTCCCCATAGGCTTGCATTGGGGTTTTAATTATTTAAGGTAGGAGTAAGAAAAAAATAATCTTTTTTATCTAAAAATGAGGAGTCTCCTGCCTAAATCGGGAGGGTTGGCATGTATGCCATAGGTAGGTGGGATTAGAACAGAATTCCATGTGCAAATGAAAACCAGGTGAATTGGGACATGTAGCACGGGGGTATAGAAAGACCAGCCACATTAGTTGCGAGGTAAGCACAAAAGGGGGGACTGTGAACGCTGATGATCCCCGGAGAAGGGGAATACAATTCATGTTGTAGTAGCGACATAAAGGCAATAAGACGACTATGACCATAAAGGATAATAAACCACGATATGGGAGTCTGGGAATAGTGGTGGATACCCTTAGTGTTATTTCTTATTAAATATGTGCCTGAGTGTTTGTTGTTTTCCTTTTGATCATATTGGACAATGGATAGGGAAAGCACCACTCACTGGCTTTAGGCAATGTCTCGGATGCACTGGGTGAAGGCCACCTGAGCCTCCATCCTGGATTATGCTGGCCTAAACCAGCCAGGAGAATAGAAACTTATTCTCCACCTTAAAAGCATAAAGAGGCGTTGGTCCCATGCCCTTCACATGAGGAGGACTATGCCAGATATCGTCAGACTAGATCGACTGACCTGGAAGCGGAGGACACCTGATAACGGGAGACGAAATGAAAGCAGACGACATGTTGCAGATGTTTACAATGAACATTATGGTTATGTCTTGGGGGTCGGTCAAATGGATGTGATGAGTATTGTGAGTGGCCAGACCAGTAGGGAATATAAGGGGAAGGCCAACTGGAGGCGGGTTGGGTTACTTTGGGCGGTGGCCGGATAGGGTGCTATTTGTTTATATGGTTTGCAAACCAGCAATAAAGTACTTTTGTTTGATGTTACGGTCATAGCAGTGAGGCATGCCTGTTGCCATATCCAACACACAAGTTTCTCCGGCGAGAAATAGGGGGCAGCTTGGCTGGGTTTTTGAATTCTTGGTGCGCCATCATTCACGATCCCTGGGTATTTCAGACCATACAAGGTTTTCACATTCAGTTCTACACAACCCCCTCATCCAATTTATTTCAGCACAGAGAGTGCACGCTTAGTGCACCTAGAGGTTAAGAACCTTCTATAAAAAAAAGCAGGAATAGGCAGGTGCCCTTGAATTCCCTGAGATTCGCCGGCAATATTTTTCTGGTTAAAAAATTTTAGAGGGAGTAAGACCTGTCATCAGTCTTAAAGAGTTCATTGGATTCCTCCAATGCAATAATTTCAAGATTGAGGGTATTCATCTTCTGAGAGATATTCTGATTCCATGGGACTGGATGTTGAAATTGCAGCTCAAGGGTGCATATCTGACCATACCTAGCTGGAACAAGAAATAGGAGTTGGTATCCCGTCCATTCCGTTCAGGCTGTCTTCAGCCCCTTGGTGCTTTACCAAAGTGATGAAGCCGGTGGTAATGGCTCTCATGGCTGGTTGGATCCAACTCATCATTTACCTAGACAATATCCTGTTGGTGTCGCAGTTCATGGAAAGAGCAGCTCATCATCTACAGATTACGATATCCTAAATTGGGAGAAATCTCAGATTCAGTCATGTGAAATAGTAGATTCTCCAGGTTTCAGGCACTGATTTAGTTACCTCCGTCCAAGATCAGTGCCATCAAGAGAGACATCAAGAAGGTCCATGCAGCTTATACAATTCCCTTGCGCATACTAACTAGCATGGATCATAAGTCTTTTGTCTGCATCAATCTAGGTAATTTTTCCAGGGCCACTTCATTATCGAGCTCTTCAGAGAAGGCTCTCCATATCAGAAAAGGGTTGGCGTATGAGGATCCGATCGCATTCTCTCAAGAAACAAAAAAAGAGTTACTATGGTGGTTGAACCACATGCAGGCCTGGAATGACTCCATGTCAATTTTTTGCATTGACTCCAGATCTGATCATTGAATCCGATGCCAGTCTCCTAGGCTGGGAGGTTCGTTGTGGTTCCTTGTCCAGGGGAGGTAAATTAAATGGACTCTGCTAGAGAGGGGACTCAACTGCCTAGTTATTGTTGGGTTCCTTCGCGCTAAATAGCTACACAAAGGGCAGAGTGGATAGTTGTATTCTGTTAAGAATGGGCGTCTCAGCAGTTCGGTATGTCAACAAGATGGGAGGGGCTGAGGTTGTACATGTTAGTGGAAATAGCAAAATATTTCTGGCATTTCTGCCTGGACAGGGAGATTGCAATTCAAGCAGAAAGTTCTCCGGGGCTACACAACACAGTAGCAGACTGGAATTCCAGACATCTGAGGGATTCCACCAACTGGAAACTTCATATGTCCGTTTTTCAACCAATTTACCAACTCTGTGGTTAAATGTTTAAGTTTGTTTTCTTTTTTATTGAACATTTGTATAGCGCCTCTAGAGCAAAAAGGCTTTCCAGGTTCTATGAGACAAAAAGGCTGAGGGGGACCGATAAGAAAAACAAAAATAACAGTCCATCTAGGCCTTGTGACATTCACATACTTGCCAACCCTACCCATTTGGGAGGTAGGCTACTGCTTTTCAGGCAGTCCTACCGCCTACAGATTTCAGTGTCCAATCCTACCAATTTTCAAGTCTACCTGCCTCAGGCCCAGCGAGCCCAGCATTCAGAAGGTGGACGTGTTAAAAGGTCCATTAATTTGATGGATGTATGCCTGGCCACAGATTACGTGAAAAAAATTTGTTGCACAAAAAGAAGTTAAACTAATGAACGGATTCCGGAAGGGAGGAACGAGAAGCTCATGTGTCAAGTGCAGGGACGGCATCAGGGCTTTTCAACCTTTTCAGTTGAAAAGTTCCATGAGCCTCAGGGATGCCCCCCGTAACTGCCCCATGTTGCAAGTTAGCAGTCTTATAACACTGCAATATATTTTTCTCTATATTATTTTTGTTCTGGGGCTTGCCTTACAAGCTACATTTGCGGGAGCTCTTGCGGCAGTTAGTTCCCTTGCGGTATACAGAAGTGTTATCACCTCATTGCCTTTTCACACCGTTCCTCCACAGCATGCCATTGCTGACATAGAAGGATTTATAGCTTTCAGTGGGTATTTCTTGTTTCAGCTCCCTACTGCTTGGCCATCTCGTGATAATCGGTGACTGTCAATTCCTAGATGTATTTATTTGTCTTTTCATTGGGTAAAATTGATGTGACATAATTTCCTGTGATGTCATCAGTATGCTATGTACTATTTCTGAACCTTTAAGATTTGTACAGATTTTTGGTCACAGAATGTTGGCATGTATGCATTCGGATTGTGCAAGTGCAGTAACAAGAAGTGCAGGGGAGGGGGAAGATTAGGGGTTTGGGATAGGGAGAGAGGGAGAAGTGCAGGAGGAGCTGGGTAAGATCTAAGGGGAGCCCTGGAGGGCAAGTGCCCAGGGAGCAAGGGGTAGGAGGCAACTAGTGCGAGGTCGGGGGACCAGACTCAGTAGGCTAGTCAGGGAAGGGTACCCGAGGGCAGGTGCTGGTGAGGGGAGAAGGGGAAGACTGATTGAAGGAGGGCTTGGCCGCAGTAAGACTCATAAGGGTCGCAACAACCAGTCACAGCGGCAGGGGAGATTAGCATGAGAGGGGGATAGGGAAGCAGGAGAAAAAGAAGGTCTTGAGAAGCTTCCAGAACTTAAGGAGATCCGGCAAAAGTCAGAGCGGGGTAGGGAGGCCATCCAAGAGCAAAGCACCTGCCGAAGAAAGTGAGCTACCCCCCACTCTCTGTTAGAAGAAAAGTCTGATCTGCAGAGAGTTGGAGCTATAGGAGGTATTTAGAGACCGAAAGTTGAATGAGCAGCCAATGGATGGGGATGCAGAATAACTCCAACACTAAATAATCAAACCAACTCAGGAAGATGGCAAAGTTTACTGTTTTCATATCAATTGTCTAAAACAACGGACATCAACAGATGTTCCTTCAAGCTCTCATAAATATCACATAAAAACACATTGATATACTAAAAATGTGTCATATGTGACGTCCCACTACGTGGCAAATGAGAAAAACCTACGAAGATTTGTGATAGGCTTAAGGGGAACATCTAAGCATACTTTCTGTAAGAGGTGGGATTATGATTGGATGTCTACTAATAGGTAGACAACTCATGCCTACCTCTAAAACATGTAATCTTCAACACTATTAAGTACACAATATATCATTGGTTCTTAAGCTACAAGGCCCTTCGTTTTATGGGCCTCTACAATTGGTTGGCATGCTCGTGCCATGTCTGGAACATTCGGTTCACTTAGCAGCACGTGAGCTCAGACCCAGGTGCCAGGAGGTGGAGTTGACTTTACCTCCCCACCCAATTAGCCCATCGTCTTTCATCACCCATGCCTTCTGACATTAAGATTGTCTTTGAACTTGGCCTTGCAAAGTATTCTTGTCTGTGTAAGGGAGTGCGAGCACGCACTATCACTGTTCTAGAACTCCAAGCTGAACTCTATTTCCATCCATGGCTCACGTGACAGGAGACCATGATTTGGACCATTCTTCAGCATTTAAATGTCTTAAATTAATAAAACTTGGCAAGCATGATGTTCTTTCTTTGCACCTTAACAAGGGATGATTCAGCTTCTCACGTTCACCGCCTTTGAGAATAGATAACTGGCCTTGACTGCTTTCACCTTGACACCAGGCCAAACAGCCTCGCCATTTGTATCCACAATCTCAGCTAATTTTTGCTGCAACAAAGTTCTCGGCCTTTCTCTCCATGGGTCCGGGCTCACTAAATTTATGACACCGATGTCCAGCTTCTATACAATGGCAGCTGCACCTGTAGTCTATTCACTACATGTAGCCAGCTTCTAAGATGATTTGGGGCCTCATTACGAGTTTGCCGGTATAAAAACAAAATTACCGGCATGCCGGTGCTATCGTGTCCGTGTAGCACTGCTACCGGAGTCAACGGTAGATTCCGAGTCAGCGTGCACGCGCATTCCGGCCCAAAAACCCCCTATACCGGCATCCTCGGTGACTCTGACTCCGAGGACACCGGTGTTACCTTTGCCGGTATTACTGGTACCGGGAATAACGTCATCGCCGGAACAGAAAATGCACTGGCGGCCATTACAAAAACACAATCCATTGCACAGGAGTGGGAGTTAAAAACGGAGCAGCTACCAACACCAATAGACATGTCTGCAAGGCAACCTGCAGTCCGTCGTCGCAAGCCAAGGTTCAGTGAACCTGAACTCAACATGCTTGCCGACATCCTGTTTGAGCACTCACATGAAGTGTTTTGCACCGATCTGCGGCACCAAACGCAAATCCGTAAGAAGGCAATATGAGAGGAGGTTGCCCGTAAAGTTTTGACGGTGGGGACAACACCCCAGACTGTAAGAGACTGTAAGAAGAAGTGGGACGGCCTACGTCTCTGTGTCTGCAACCTCCTTGCCGCACAGCACAGCCAGGGCATACCATAGGAGGGGGACCACCATCCCCCATCAAACTGCAGGCGTGGGAGGAAACATGCAGTACCATCCTGCACATGGAGGCGATAGAGGGGGTTGGAGAGGCAGAGGTGGGAGATGTGACATCTGATGATGCCGGTGAGTCCCTGTAAGCCCAAGGTCACATCACACACCTTGTAGGCCCAATGCAAATGGCTAGGTCAATATGTCAAGTTTGTAAAACCTTATCCCTGCTGCCATTCCACCCATCGTCAACCTTGTTGCACACATGCACAATGTACTTACCTACCACCCGAAAACAAACACCACTGACACTGTATCGGCCACACAAGTAGCATATGCATGCACAGTCACACATCACCCAGACAATGCCCAACTGCTGTCGTCACCACCGTGCTATCACATGCCCAAAGCCATGTCAATACTAGATGCACACTTCAATGACACATGTGGCAAACGTGTCACACCCACCATGTTCCATCACGCTGAATCACCATCAACGCGGCAACAGCCACAGGCAGCTGTCACAAGTGAAACACATTCGTTTCACAATCAAACACAACATGTCACACAGCTTGAGTGGCATGGCCATAACACACAAACCGGTAAACACCACTACCCCACTCAACAGATACAGCGCACACCATGGCCGCAAACCAAACATGCACCCAAACTGCATCCCCCACACATGCATGTGTAATACACATGAATCTGAAAGTACTAGCATTGATGTATGTCTGATGTATCCATACCCATCACTGATGCCCTGCCTCTCTGTCCCCTACAGGCACAACATCTGACAATGACGGGGAAGAGGCAACCACATCCAGGGGTACCAGGGAACGGCCCTACCACATGGAAACCAGCACACCGAGCCAGGTACCCAGCACATCCGCCACCAGTCCGGAGCGTGTAATAACACCTTTGGCCCAGCCCCCTGCCAGCAGGAGACACCTGCTACCAAGCAGCGCCTCCAGCAAGAGACACCTGCTGCCAAGCAGCTCCGCAAGCGGGAGACACCTGCTGCCAAGCAGCCCCGCAAACACGAAACACCTACTGCCAAGCAGCCCCGCCAACAGTAGACACCTGCTGCCAAGCAGCCCCACCATTGGAAGAGACACGCTGCCAAGCAGCCCCGCCAGCACTACTACCACAAGGGTCTGTAGCCGACAGCACTGTGGAGGGGAGGGTCTGGAGCCGACAGCACTGTGGAGGGAAGTGTGCATGACATACACAGCGACCCTAGCTATGGGGATGGTGCTGAATTCAGTCCCATGGGCCCTCAGAGCCCCCCACCCATACCACAACCTCGACTACTTAATGTACGTGACATTGAGGGGCGCCTCACCAGGATGGAGGAACGGCAGCAGGCAATGCACCCAATTGGGCAGCAATACCTTGCTGAGGCACAACTCATGCGCAGATGATGCAGGACACCACATGGAACACTGCACGAATGCTGGGCAGAGCCACGGAGGGGGTGTACCACCTGGCGAGGCGTGTGAGGGAGGGCAATGGTACCATCTCATCCCTGGTGGAGTCAATCAACGTGTTGGTTCGGGCAATTGCCGAACAACGCCACATCACCACGCCACTGGCCCCATCCTCGAGCACAACACCCTCGAGTTCTATGCAAAGCAGCCCTGTGTGTCGTTCTCATCGGCTCAATCGCACGGCACAGGGACACCCCCTCCTACTAAAAGGGTAGTAAATAGGTCACGGTTCTTGTGCGTGTGGGGAGGAAGTAGTTTGGGAGGATGGGTGGGGATAGTTGGGGAGGGGTTGTTGGGTCAGCAGTACGGGAGTGCAGTGGTAGGCAATGACAATCACATTTGTACATAGTTATTCATGTCACAATACACCTGGTGTTTCAAAGAAACATGATTGAGCATTGCTTATTCAGTGTGAGTGCATTCATTCATGTACAGTGTCCAGTGCCCAGTGTGATCCATGCCCAGTGCCGTGTCTGTAATAGTTCATCAGAAGTAGTGTTGAATTCATTCTTGCCGTGTGGTACGTCCATCATTGCCATTGTGGCGCTGTGCACTATCCCCATCCTCATCATCCTTGTCCTCAGCCTCTGGTGGCAGCATGTCCATGTCAGGGGGCAGAGGGACGTTGCACCGGATGCACATGTTGTGCAACATGGCACATACCAGCACAATTTTGCCCACCTTCTCTGGGCTGTAAATGTGGGCTCCCCAGATCTGCTGATGCAGCAGAACCTGGCATTCAACAGGCCAAACGTCTGCTTGATGGTGCAGCGAGTGCGTACATGTGCACGGTTGTACGCCCGTTTGTGCCTGTTGTGGGGTTGCCTGATGGGGGTCATGAGCAATGCCATCAGGGAATTTCCGGCATCACCTGCACGGGAGCAAGGGGAAGGGTACATGTTATTTCTTTGGTCAGTCCAGTGTTCATTTGAGACTACCATGCACAGGGAATCATTACTTTACATGGCATAGGTTATTTCCTACGTACATCTAGGGGAACCTAAGCCAGATGCATGTGGGTGGTGGGTTTTGTGCAGTAGCTGTCACATGGACCATTCACTGTCAACCTGCCCTCTGACTAATCCCGTATAGCTGACACAAATGGATGTAAATGTCATTAATGTGTTACCAATGAAAGCGGACTGTGCCTATACAGTGGGAGTTTAGACATTCACATGATCTAAATGTGTTATTTAGTGGTATTCACGGTATGCAGTCTACATCTACAAGACTTCATGTACACATCCATCTACATCGTAAAACACATGACGAGGTCACATATCGATTGATAGTATGTGTGAGGGGTAAAGGGTTATGTAATAACATTACGGCTGGGTGGGTGTTTGCATGGATGATCGAAGCTAAATTGGGCGAGGCCGCAGGGTCTCAATCATGTACTGGTGGTAGTCAAGGATTGTTGCATTTAGCAAATTGGACTAAACGCATTCTACTTGAGGGTGTCCCTTAAGGAGAAATGACAAGTGTACTGACCAGCGATGTACCTGTGAAATGTGTGTGCAGTCACAATTCTTTTCAGTGCAGCAGATAGTTTTATCTCTGGCTGACCATCATGACTTGTGTATTTACTTTACTGTGTTTTTGAATGTCATTCATTGTCACTAATGTGTGGGGCATTCTGGTACACGTGGTTTGCGTTTTCTGCAGGCCCAAACACACCAATTCAACACTCCCCATGGCTTTGTGGTTAGACTCACCCAGCAGCCAGGTACGATGTCCAGCGTGTCATGCCATGTAGCAGGGCATCGTGGAGTGTGCAGCACCATGGAGTCATGTGTGGAGCCAGGGAAAATTGCGCAGAAATGTGTGATTATTTTGCAGGCATCGCACACCATCTGTACGTTGAGGGAATGGTAGAGCTTCCTGTTGTGGTACACTGCCTCCACAACATGCTGGACAACCAGCTCCACATGTGTGCAGTCGTCCGCACCTATTACATTAGGCATGCCTGCAAGTGCATGGAATGCTATTTTTGTTGAATTCGCCTCCTCCGCAGTCCGTGGTAAACTGATGTGGTCGCGTATGTGGGACAGGAGTGCATCTTGCACCTGGGAGAGCACACAGGAGAAACAGAGTTGGGAGATTCCATGCAGCTGCCCCACTGTGTGCTGATAAGTGCTTGTGGCAATGAAGTGTAGCACAGACACTACCTTCAGCAAGGGGGGGGGGTTGTCCGGTGTTAGGCAGAATCCTGTGCAGTGCCCTTAGGGACCACTACACACAATTAAGACCACAGGTGGCAATACAAGTTTACCTTTGGTATAAGCCTGTACTACTAAGTTATAGTGGTAGCAGTAGCAGAGCAGCCAGGCAAATCTCAAGGGTATATGAGCAGTACCAGAGATTACACAAAGGGACCACAATTACTGTGGCTAAAGCAAACACTGACTCAAGGTTTCAGGTAAAAAATGTAAGCACATTTATTTTTAGACCATCAGTTATAAACACAACACCTCTATTAAACTTTAAACAAAACCACACGTTAAATATACTACAACTAACCAATTCACTTTGTACAGTATGTCTCAAGGTAAGTACCCTGTGTTGGAATGAACCGGTGTTATGGACAAAACACGATACCGAGGATACGGTTGAGATCACTTTTTGACAGATCGGTCTACTCAATAAACGCGTATCCGTGACATGAAATGCTACTGGGGCAAAAGCACACTTAGCACCTGAGATACCCAGAAGAAGTTGGAGGCAAAAATCACAGGCAATATTTATGTTAGGCAGACAGCATCGAGAAACACTCAGAAACAGGAGCTCAAAAGTCAAAGGGTCGGAGCCAGGGTTAAGTGGCACCGCAGACCTGTTGCCGAAGATCCCACCGTTAGACAGTTCACAATTCAACGTAGCCCAAGAAGTACTTTGATATTGTCAATGTTCAGAAGCCAAAGTTAGAAGAAGGAGGGAAGACAAGGACGAGACTTGAGGATGAAGAAAAGGGATTCACCCCGTTTTCTCGAGTAGAGCACAGTACCTTATTTCAACAATGCAGCTGGTGCCCTGGCAGTTGTTCCTGTTGGTTTCCCGCAGATCCACGTTTCCTGGAGCTTCGTTGGGAAGGAGGACGTCTGAAGGGGGTCTGCACAACACAGGGATGAAGCCGGCAGCAGCGATATGAATAAAAGGTTGCTCTGTAAAAACAGGAGAGACTCGGCAGGTGGCTATCCGGACAACTACAGCAGTGTGCAGCGATTTCGACCACGGCAGAGATCTCTGGCTGAAGAAGATGAGCTGGATATCCCCACCTGGCTCAAGGGAAGAAGACTCCGGACTGGATCTCCTCTTAGTCGTCGAAGGGTAGATAGCTCAGGACTGCAGCAGGGCTTCACCGGGACAGGGATGTTGCAGCAGCCTTCGTTCTCTCCGCTTCTCTTCGGTTCCTTGTAGTTCCAGAGGCGACTCTGACTTCTAGCCCAAGAGACCTGCCTTTTATGCGCAAAACCCCCATTCACACAGCCTGGCTGTCAACTCACACAGCAGGGGGGGTTGTCCAGCCGGGACAACCACCTCAGCCAATCATGGCAAAGTGCGACTTGGGTTTCCTAGGATACCTGTGCAGGGAGTGACTACACCCCTCCCTCACATTCAGCCCACCTAGACACCCAGGCGCCTTGAGGAGGGCTTCTCTGCAGATGCCCGGCAAAAGACAGTGAACAAAGAGGGCGAACCTAGTTTGCCGTGCAAAGTAAAACACAAGAAGGACTTTAACAAAAAGAAATGGCGAACAAACCCAACCAGAGCCAAAAGAAAGACGATTTGGTCAAGCAGGTTTATGTTCGAGGCTACTATAATAGCCAAGAACAGTACCACGTTTATGTAATATAATCGCGGTAGAAAAGTTAGGGTAGATACCACTGCCACCAGCCAAGTCTAAATGTTAAAAGAGCGAAACAATGCTCAGGGAGGTACAGACAGAAAAGGGGTACAGATTAGCCCTTTCCAGTACTCCATGTAAGATGGGGTGTACAGGGTCTGTGGTAAAAATGACTATGTAAAGTAAATGGCACCTTTCTCTGGGGGACAGTAGTCAGCCCCAGCAAAAAGGAGTCAGAGGGAAGTCTTAAAGACAACCCAGGGTTACTACACTGAGGGTGCGGTGTAACCCATACAAGAACAGGGGCACCTGGAGTGGTGTGCTCCAGTGCCCACGATCACACAATGAGTAAAAACACATAGGCCAAAACACATGTAAGAGTGGAAAAAGGATGTACACTCTTACCAGGTGGAAAAAATAAACTCCAGAAATCCAGCAAAGCTGCTGGGGGACTCACTAGGTGAGGAAACTAGCCCTAGAAGGAGAATTCTCCCTAACATCCGGATATTTATTAGGCTCACCAGGTTATCATGTATCAGGTCCACTGTAGTGGTGAGGGTGTCCCTGTCCAGCCGACACAGGGTGTGGATCTGAGCGGGGGTGAGATTGAATGGGGTGGTTCTTAGGTGAGGGATTGGTGGCTGCCTGCGGGGTACAACCGGCTGCACATTGGGTATCTGCTGGGCCATGATGGCCCTCCTCCTCATGCGCCTTCACTGCGTCCTCTGCCTCTGCAGGCATGTCCTCCAGCTCCAGTACTGCTAGTGCTAATGGTAGCGTTGTGGATTTGGAAGGGGTGTGGGTGTGGTCCTTTTGTGCTGTGCCACAGACCATTAGCTCAACCAGTGCTGATTGTGAGCACCTGTGGCAGGTTTCTACACATCAGTCTCCTCTTAACGCCTGCTCTGTGATGCCAGTGTTTCCAGCATCATTGCGCCCGTTATTACCGGCATGTACTTGCCAGTGGTTGCGTGTCCATGCACCTCTTAATGTGGACTTACTTACGCCATGTGTAGAAATAGGTCGTACCTTGTTATTTTATATTTCCGAGGGGACTGTGGTCTATATGGATCTGACTATTATTAGTTGCAAGAGAAACAGGAGCAGGAGGAAGCTTGTGGTTCACCCCCTTTTTTTGTTCATTGACAAGTACCTTATAGACCCCAGGCCCCTCGGAAATATAAAATCACAAGGTACGACCTAATTATACACATGTTTTGACAACCCACGGTTGTTAGGTCCAATCTCTACAGGCGATAACAGTGTGATTTCTACACACATTAGCAGTAACACACATGCACAGCACTGAGTTCAAGTAATAACCCAGTGAAATCAAGTGAAAATAAAAAATGGAGAAAAATATAATCTCTTTCTCAGATGAGCATTTTGAACGCCTCATGAAGTTACCTTCAATGCTCAGGAATGACCCTGACGCGACAGGAGAAGAAACAGGCGAAACTGACGCAGAGGCGATCATACAAAAAAAGAAAAAATTGGTACGCACGGAATTACATGGGAAGCTAATGCTTGAATACTTAAAGGCAGGTGTGATTCAGGAGGGACTTCAAGTACAGAACATCTCAAGGGTGTTCATTGATAATGCCAAGTTCAAGTTGAATTTCAGCGGTGTGGGAAACCGCTGCAGTAGGGACTGGACATCTTAGTCATTGAAACTGCGGAGGAGGAAACAAAGAAACACACTGAAGAGTTAGAAACAATGGAGAAAAAGCTTGCTGAAGATCTGATAACAAAAGATGTGAAATTATTATGAGAGAAAATAATTCAATATGAATAAAAAGGTATGGAAACTGAAAAAAAGACATTGAAACCTACAAGGAAGAACGGACATACCCGTATCTAAACAGTGATTTCTATCGAGATCAAAATAAAAATGCAGCACAAAGATTTCCAAACCGGTATGGGGGTCAAAGAAAGAATTTTGTGACCTTCTCCGATACCTCCAATACAACGAGTTGAAGTGAATCCGAACAAGGTCGAGACCCTACACCATCGACCTCCAATGCACCAAATGCACCCCCCGCAATGTTTTTTTCGTGGACGGGGGGGGGGCGTTGAGGGCGCACAAGAAGACCAAGATCCCAAACAGACTATGGGATGCGCACCCGTCAGTTGAGCGACCCACAAGACGAGACATGGTAACCCCCATTTTCAATCTCACTAGACATCAATTGACTGCCACAGAAGAACAGGTACTTTCCAAAGGATTAAGTTTCATACCGATGAAAGTGGCAGATGATTGTGAGACAAAAATGGAACTGAGACGTTTCTTCAGAACAATGAGGCTCATATTATTTTTTCGAGATAAGGACGGACAAGAAAACCAGGGTATAAGCGAGGACAGTGAAACAGGACTTAAACCTCCATCCACCTTCACTCCACTACCCCCCACACCCGGGCACCATCAGCCCGGAATTACAAGCATTTGAAAATAAAGTCCTATGCAAAGTAAGAAACATCAAGACAAAATACTATACCAGAGATAATCTGACCCAAGAAAAACGGAAAGCAATTAAGAATCTAGATTCCAATATTGATTTCCTAATAAAACCTGCTGATAAGGGTGGGAGTATTGTGCTCTGGGGAAAAGATGAATACCGCACCGAAGTGATGAACCTACTGTCCAACCGCCAACATTATAAACCTTTAGCGGTTGATCCAACTCAGAGGCTCAAAGAGCAAATTAACAGCCTGACCACCTTTGCAGCGTTAGAAGGATGTATAGATGAACATGAAAAAAGATTCTTGAATAAAATCCATCCACCTCTGGCTGCTTTCTACATCCTCCCCAAGGTGCATAAAGATAGCAAGACACCACCTGGTAGGCCCATTCTATTAGCCATTGGGTCTATCCTTGAACCTTTATCACAATATGCTGATGTGTTTCTCAGACCTTTTGTCATAAAGATGACGTCATACGTTCAGGACACCATGGAAATGATTAACATCCTTGACAATATAACATCGAACAGCGAAGATATCCTTGTCAGCTTCGATGTAGAGGTGCTATATACTAGCATATCACAAGCAGCCAGCCTCGAGGTCCTTAGCGAATATCTAGAGAAAAGACCCAATCCAACCACCGACTGCCTTCATTTTGGAAATCATTAGACTGGCCCTCACGGAAAATGTCTTCATTTTCGAAGATAAGTTATTTCAGCAAATACATGGTACCAGCATAGGTGCGACATTCGCACCGGATATTGCAAACTTATATATGGATGCTTTTGAAATAAAATACATCAATAATGACATCAACCCTTTCAGGCATCAGATGATGAATTGGCATCAGTATATCGACGATGTGTTCACCATATGGCGGGTACACTGGAAGAACTTGAAGCTTTCAAATTATGGATCAACACACAAGATCCATATCTCTGATTTACTATGACAGCAAACAAGCAGGAGTTACCTTTTTTAGATCTTATGATCCAAAAGAATGCTCAAGGTCAGGTAGAAACTACACTTTACCGTAAAGCAACGGACAAGAACACGCTACTTCATTTCGGTAGCTATCACCCAAGTAATTTGAAGACCAATTTGCCATACGGTCAGTTTCTGCGCATAAGAAGAAATTGCTCCACCAAGGAAAAATTTGAAGAACATGCTGATGACCTGAAGACTCTTGGAGCCGGGTTACCCACAAAAGTCAATTAAACATGCAAAAAAGCGGGCTAGGAATACTCCACGAGAAGTAACCTTGACAAAACAAATGAAAGTAATAGAAGAAAAGATGAACTGTGTAACCACATACAGCCCGATCAGTAACGCCTTAAAAAAGACAATTCTGAAACATTGGTCGCTAATATCCACTCCAGATTTTCAGTTACGAAATCCAAAGGTTTGCATTAAAAAAAACAAGAAACCCGAGACAAATGTTGGACCACACTTCTGAAGAAAATGTAAAAAAAGAAAGACAACCAATCCACTCTGTGGGCCCTTCCCCCAGTGATCGGGCATTTTAAATGCGGATAGTGCCCTGTCTGTTCGCTAACTGTGACCATGAAGAGCGTGTTTTTGAACCAGGTCAAACTGGTATTCACAGAATTCACCAACTGTAAAACTACCTGGGCAATTTATGGCATAAAATGTCCTTGCGATTTGGTATATATAGGGAAGACTAAGAGAGAGGTAGGACAGCGCATTTGCAAGCATCGCTCCCGTGTAAAACAGAAGGTAGCTGATAAGCCCCTTGTTGAACATTTTCAGACCAAGAAACATACACATTTGGACATCAGATGGTTTGTGATCCAAACGGTACAGGCAAAGACACGTGGGGGGATAGAGATCTGGCCCTCAGGAGACTTCAACAAAAATGGATTAAAAAAGTAGACAGTGTTAAAAAAAGGTCTAAATACCAATATTGAATGGAGCCTTGTTTTGTAAAGAACATCTTTTCAACCTTTTCGTTCTTGAACAAACACCATCTCCACAGTCCACCCGTTGATAGACAAGAGGGTCTGTTAACATTGTCTCCAAGTCTACTAATTTGGAATAATATGAACATTGTTTTGCATTAAATGTGTCACTTTATTGTATATGTATAGCAGGAGGTCAGATGGATGAGCATACATCAGATTATATTAGCATGCTGTATAATATAGACTTTTTGTCCATCGGGAATAACAAATATGGTGCCACATCAATGTCTATGTAATTTCCAAAACTTCTAATGTGCACACATTATAAGAGGTTGCTCGTGCCATAACACTCTAGTGATCTGTGAATGGTTACAACAACAAAAAGTGTTTCTGAATAGTCTATATGCTTATAGATTTCAGTTAAAATTGTGTTACCTAAGAGCCTACCGAGTTGGGGTATATGACATACATAGAGTATGGAATGTTTGTAACTAGAATGTGTAATCCATGCAAAATGATCTGTACGACATTCATTTGTTGACTGGCACGAATATCACTGTCTATATAACACAGAGTATGAGATTCAATACCAAGTATGCACATAAAGTGTAGTTAATACTGACACCTGAAAGTCCATCTAGTCCTCATACAACACACACTGATTGTGGAAGTCTTACAATTAGAATGCGCTATCCACGCGACGTGACATTAACCACTGGCGTTGGCAAGCATGAACATTTGTTGACATGCTGCCTCCCTGAACCATGGAGTACGAGATCGATTCACACAGTCCGTCTATTATGTTCATGACTCCTGGTACGTGCCAGATGAGGACTGCGAGTGAGTCCCATCTCTATGTCCATTAAATCTGTCATCATGTGGCTTTGTGTTTGAACTCGCACATAGCCGGAAAAGCCATAATCACACGGCGAAAAACACGGATGCCGCGGGCTTGAAGGAACAACAGGATAGATCCTTGTCCCAGCGCGTCTAGGTAAGAACTCCTCTCTTTCTCCCCCCTCTTTTAACCTTTAATCAGGCACATTGCAGCCGGTAGATCCGCAGCAAATCACTGCTTGATAATCGTACAGCAGCCCCTGAAGTAACTGAGGGTGTCTGTTTCTTTATGGATACAGGGACTATGTACTCTGCTGTCCATTTTGGTTAGCATATGGTGGCTATACCTCAAATGACAGTCATAGTCAGATGGTTTTCTCCAATGTTGCAAATTCTTAACCGGTTCTCGTATTGCGACACAAAGGTATTGGCGGCATTACAACTAGGGCCTTTTAAGCTCTCCCAACACACACGTCCATTTCGCTATCCACATCAGGACTATTGCTTTATCAGATAAATAGTCCCAGTGTCTATGCATCAAATTGTGTCTGTGGCAGTCACATAGAGAATTCCTCACGGTGTTGTATCTGTTTTTTTCAGCTAACATTGCATATCAAGATTGTCAGATGAGGAGCTCCCTGGCTCCATCAGCACATACAGAGGCAGATTTATTCTTCTGTATTAAGGTAGGGACACTGTTACTTGTCCTTTCTTCATTCATTTTTGCTAAATCAAAACTACAGATGCAATAGCGCAGACTATGCACACATCTATTTTCAATGCTGTATTTAAAATGGCATTTTCCTGTGATTTCTACCTACAGGCATTTTTTCAACATGCGTACTTCTTGATGCATTCCATTTGGTTACCTGTCCCTGTTTGGTTCATCTAATCAGGTTAGTGATTCACGATCCGCATCAATACCCACAGTCTCTAGTGATTTAAAGCACACAGACCACTTTTTAATATCGTTGCCCTTTCTCTTTTTAATTGTAGATTACAAATATGGGGTTAGAAGATTAATACTCGTACAAAAACTTTTTCTGTCCTGACGAAGGCCTGCTTCAACAAAAAGTGAAGAAAACTGCATGGATGTGGACTGTCTCACTTTTATAGGCCGAAACTCAGTGCGTCCACATCACTCTTGTTTATCCATTGTTTCACTTTTAGTGAATAGGAGGGTAATAATCAACAAGCTCCCTACGGGGACGGTGCAAGGTACCAAAAGAAAAGACAGTGAAGGAACACAGAGACATTATAGAACTCTCAGAAAACGTAACAAACACGACTGTGAGGTGTGACCATTTTAAATAACCTTAGTTGAGTTTATTCCAGGCAACAAGACATTATGTGATTCCGTTTTTTGTCATCCAGGTACATTGTGGTAAGACACCGCTCCGAAAGTGAGGCTCATACATCTATATGACCTCCTATAAAAACAGATCCATGGGTATGAAAAACGTTATGGTAGAATATCATAGGCTAAAAATTAACTAACCCAGAATGAATGCTATTGTGTACTATGTAGATTGGTTTGTTTATATGTTTTGTATATATGCATGAATTAATGTGTATAGGCAACCAGAGTAATTATATATATATATATATATATATATATATATATATATATATATATATATATATATATATATATATATATATATCTTTTTTGAATAAAATAGATTTTTTGGATAAGCAACAGGGCGGTTTCTTATGTGAAGTGGATTGGTTTGGGGTGATAGCAGTCAGGCAGTCAGCCTCCTTAGGTATCTGCTTTGCTGGGATCTGACTATTATTAGTCGCAAGAGAAACAGGAGCAGGAGGCAGCTTGTGGTTCACCCCCTTTTTTTGCTTACTTACGCCATGCCAGTATCATTGGTACGGCTGCCGCATGTCAACGCTGATACTGGCAACGGAGTGGCCGGGCACGGTGGGTCCCTGGCTATGCCAGTAACACTGGTATCGCGACTCAGACTACATAGGTCCGGAAAAGGGTACTGGTAAAGGGAAGCACTTTGTCTGTGCAGCAGAGTGGGTGTAGGAAACCGGGGGAAGTAAAGTTCCTAGATAGTACATGGAACATGGAGGGTTTATAGGGAAATGTGAAAGGGGATACAGCGTCTCTCTCCGGGTGCCCCACTTCCACTCCCCAGGGACCTCTCATTCATGTGACCCTCCCGCACTCGTCCACCACCAGGAACTAGATCCAAACGCGATAGCCGTGTCCTGGCCACATGGATGACAGTTCCCAAGTCATTGAGCAGTGAGACACCCTTTGGTTTCTCACAGCCTCGAAGGAGGAGACTGATACACTAGTGATGAAGAGATTACCAATGCACTATTCAGCAGAAGCGCCAGAGCTTGTGGCACTTACCGTGGCACTACATGCATCACAAGGAAGTACCGTGACTATTTATTCTGACTCGTCATATGTCACTACAACAGTGCATGCCTGGTTTTCACAGAGGAAAAGAAGAAGTTTCTGCAGTGCAGACGGTTCCCCAGTATAACACGCTGCACTACTAGATACACTGATTTCCGCACTGTCACAACCCTCTTTGGTGGCAGTCGTTAAATGTGCCACCCACACCAGTAGCACTGACGAAGTTTCATTAGGGAACACTGCGGCGAACGCTGCAACTAAAATGGTGGCCTATCTCCCTGTCCCACTAATTTCAGAGTACGTCAAAACGACACCAACACACAATCCAACAAAACACACCATACACAGTCCTGCCCATTACCCAGCTCATTGAGCTGCAGGGCAAGGCACCGAATGAAGAGAAGGAACTGTGGTCAAAGAAGGGGTGTACACAATCCCCTACTGATCTACAATGGAGACAACAATGCACTGGTAAGGCAGTTATGCCATTAGAACTCTTGGCAGTTGCATTCAATCAGCTACACCACCCACCCCACAGCTCCAAGCAGCACATTGCAGCAGACATACAAGAACATTGGTTTATACCAACACCTCACAAGCTTGATTGTACACTGCACCACCTGCCAAACTTTCAGCACTGGCATTGCGCTCCGGACATTACTAGGCACTATGCCCTGCCCCATTGGGCCATTCTGTGAGCTACACATATGCATACATGGTGGAAAGATGCAATGGTTCCCGATATCTGATCACTGTAATATGACATTTTCACGCTGGGTTGAGGCTAGACCTTGTGCACATCAGGATGCCAAATGTGCTGCTAAATGTTTGGAGCGCAAAGTGTTCCCTTGATGGGGCGTGTGCGATGTATTGCAGTCCGACAACGGCACCAATTTTTTCAATGAGCTCTTCAAGGAGATCCAAGCGCTGCATGGCATTAAACACCAGATGTGCTCAATTTACCACCCCTAGGCAAACGGCGTTGTTGGATCAATGGCCTCCTTAACAGCAAACTCTCCAAGCGCTGCACCACATTAAAGAAATACTGGGTGCACTGCTTGCCCTTGGCCCTCTTTAGTTTATGCACACAACCAAGTAAAGACCAGCACCTGTCACCCTACGAAATAATAACTGGCAGACACATCCATACACCCATCGCCACAGCAAGAAGGGCATGTCCTGGTTAGGAGCCATCTGTAACGCTCACCTGATTCCCGTAGAGGCGCCGGTCTTGACTGGGCGTATACCGTATCTTCAAAGGTGATGTGTAACACATGGCTGGCTCTTTGGGCTGGACCTCTGTGCACTGTATGTCTGGCTCGAAGGGTAAGATGTCTGCAGATACAAAATGTGGGATAAATGAACTGGGTTATTGAATGTCTCTCTCTGCTTCCCTTTCTCTTCTCCTGTAGAACCCCAAAGGTTAACGCTCTCACCTTAGGTAAGTGAATGCCGTGCTCTCCATCTGCCTCGAGGCAGGGTGCTGTAACCAGTTTCTTCACTGGATAAGGGGAGCAGGCCTCTTGACTTCAGAGGACTGCTGTCCGTCGTTTACTGCACGAACGGTAAGTTTCGAGTAATTCTAATGTCTTTAAAGTCTTTAGTAATGATGTCTCTTGTTTTGCAGGGTTCCGGCGATGGCGGATGGCGGGCTGAAGTGAGTTGAAGATGGAGCCCGTGTGATGAATAGAAGCGCCTGGAAGCACGTAAGTAAGCGCTTGTTGCCTGCTTCACGATGCGCTCTAACTGTCTTTTTATTTTGCAGGTACAAGTTCGGGGCGGCTGCAGGGTGCCGGAATACCCACTGGGTTAGATGTGGAAAGGAGTAATGGCACGTGAGTATTAAAGTTCCCCAATGTCTTTAAACGCACCTTGTTTTGTCTTTCAGATGCGGGATGCAGCGCCGAAGGCCTCCGGAGCGTGCGAAGAGTTGGTATGCTTTTGTCTTTCAGATGCCGGAATGCAGTGTGAAGACCTCCGGAGCACACGAAGAGTAGGTAAGCCTTTGTCTTTCAGATGCCGGAATGCAGCGCGAGGCGTTGGTGACAGCCGATGGACCAGGTAAGTGAAGAGCTGTCACTGAAGACCGTAATGCTAACCTGTTCTTTCTTGTCTTTATAGGTGTTGCTGAAGACTGGATTCAGAATGGTAAGCCTTTTTCCTTAGGCCCAGGATCAGATGCAGAAGTCACGATGAGCGTTCTGCTGCTGAGGATGCAGAATAACGCAAAGCAAGATTCATCCATCGGGTGTGGTTCAAATAGCCTCCTGTAGTGCTTAGGTGTCTCCTTCCACAGCAACGCCTATGTAAGAAAAGAGTTCCTGCTTTCCAGAAGAGTTCCAGTGTTCTGAATCTAGGGAGTGGCTCCTGCCCCACCCAACAGGAAAAGTAGTTCCAAACAGAAGAGGATCAGAGACTCAACTGGCAGGCAAGTAAGCAGCATGGTCTGCTGCAGGTAAGTCCACCCAAGCATTATGAGCCCGGCGCTTCCAGCGCTGGGACTGGGCATATTTATGAGCCTGGTGCCACTGGCGCCAGGACTGGGTCCAAAAGGTCCCAATTGGGACTGGTTGGCACTCGGAACCTGGGTTATGGACCTGCTTCCAAGGGAGTTGGGAAAACCCTGACCTTTTGGAAGCAGAGATCATGACACCATCGTGAAGATGCTGGTACCTGTTATTGTGTTCATCCTGGTTATCTTCTGCACCTGCCAAATGCGACTCCGCTGTTGTGGCAAAGCAGTGCCTAGTAGTGCAATGATGATGGTATCATCATCAGTGTTTCAAAGGTACCTCGCAATACAAAAGATACTGGCCCTCATTACGACCCCAGCGGTAAGCGGAAAACGATGCCGGTAAATGAATACCGGCATCGTTTTCCGCTAGGTCCGATTATGACCCGCGAAAGTGCAACTAGCGACATCGTAGTTTACGGTGGCGCAAACAGCACCAAGGTTGCGCGCGCGACCCACCATGCCGTAAATACCGGCATGGTGCAAAGCTACGTAGATCACAAACCAAGCGGACATGCCCCTAACGCCATCGCCAAGGCCGTTAAGTACCTTACCGCCATGGCGCTAATTCCGCCATCGCGTACAAACCGTAAATGGCCATGTGCGGTGTTCCCAGCTGCCACAGGTGCACAGAATCAGCACAGGTGGAGGCAATACAGACTCTCCCAGTGCAAAAAGAGCACACCCCACCCCTACCAGCCCCAGTCACACTCCACAATGATACCAATAGGACTAGCAATATTGGGGCTGGAGGACCTGATAGCAATGCGAGTGCTACAACTGCAACAACAACAACAACAACAACAACAGGCTGCACAGAGGAGACGCAGGAGGAGAAGGAGGGCAAGGCCGGGCCCGCAAGCCCCACCAGCACAGCCAGTGGCACCACGCAGGCAGCCCCCAATCCCACGCATCAGAGCCAGTCCATTCAACCTCACCGCAGAGCAGATCCACACCCTGTACCGACTAGACCGGGACACCATCACCAACATTGTGCACATGATACACAACAACATTGTCAGCATGATAGAAACACCCACCGCCATCCCGCCCCTACTGAAGGTAGTGTCCGTGCTCCACTTCCTGGCCACAGGCACCTACCAGCACACAGTGGGCCACTTGCATGGCATATCCCAACAATTATTCTCACGTACACTGATCCAAGTGCTCGATGCCCTCCTCAAGCACATAGACGACCACATCTCATTGCCACGGTCTGCCCAGGAGATTGCCAACACCAAAGTGGGTTTCCATGCAGTAGCTGGCATACCTGGTTGCATTGGTGCCATCGACTGCACCCATGTTGAATTGGTGGTCCCACATGCCATGCAGGTACCATACCGCAACCGTAAACTATTTCACTCAATCAACATGCAAATGGTCTGCGACTCCAACAGGATCTTCACACATTGTTGTGCCCGATTTCCCGGATCAACCCATGATTCAATGGTCCTTCGGAACTCCACAATACCACGCTACATGGAGCGACATGCAGGCCCAAGATCCTGCCTACTCGGTGAGTCTAATGTCATGAGCATGGAAATGCAAAGTGTGTAGGTGATCGACTTACCAATGCATATTTCACCTGGCAGAAAGGGGGGGAATGATGCATACGTCACATGGCTGCGACTAGCAGTAGCCAGATCATACCCTGAGGCAGTACTCACGTCATCTGACAACTGTATACATGATGCCTGATCTAATCAGCCCTAACATGTGAATGAAAGTGTACCCCAACCATGACACAACCATCTGCAAGTGCATTGTACGAAATGTGACCACATTGACTCCAAAAGAACGCACCTACATGCACGTCACCAAACACCATCAACTGAAAGGGCTGTCCCCCATAAGTGTGCACAAAGGAGGCACATGTCGGACAGGAACATCAATGCACCACTACACAGACAGCAAGACCCACAAACTGTCCCCATTGACACCAGTATTGTTCCCTGGGGTCATAATGAGCCAGACAGCAATGTTGCAATCATGTGAGCTTTGACCTCACAGGACACGTGCCATGTCACATAAAATAACGGCCTGAACGGACACAGTGGATGGGCACTCACAAGGCAATTGTCCCCCCTGCATTGTGTCTTGGCATGCAAAACAGTACATGAGAGCCATGAACATATACCGGTTGCATAGTGTGAATCCATTAGCACAACTAAATTTGGTGCAAAGTAACAGTTGAATGCGTCATGTTCAGAAAGCAATCTCATTCCTGACACATACATTGTTGCCCATTTACAGGTGATGCAGGCTATCCCCTGAAGAGGTGGCTCCTTACACCAGTCCGGAACCCACAGAACCAGCATGAGGAGGACTTCAACCGTGCCCATGCACGTACCCATGTGGTGATAGAGCAGGCCTTTGGCCTACTGAAGGCACGTTTCCGCTGCCTCAGCAGGTCTGGCGGGGCACTCCTGTACCGCCATGAGAAGGTTGCGAAGATCGTCATGGCATGTGTCATGCTACAAAATATGTGCGTCAGACGTAACGTGCCTCTGCCCCCTGACGCAGAACTGCAACCACCTGATGATGAGGATGATGAGGGTGGGGATGGGGCAGCACCTCAAGGGGGCAGCGATGCACAGGAGGGGCATGAAATGCGTCAGAATCTCATTGAGCAATGCTTCTAGCACACACAGCATGTGGTGTAACATGTGGACGGCACTTGGGGCACTGTGTGTGTCTGGTATATGCACACTGTAGACTGTACAACAATAAAGCACACATACACAATGAGCAATGTCCACATATTTGGTATGTGATAAACGAAAAAGTGTATTGTGCTCCTGAAAAGTTATGACACACCCAATCCCCCCTGAACACCCCAACACACCCAATCCCCCCTCCCCCCTGAACACCCCCAACACACCCAATCCCCCCTCCCCCCTGAAAACCCCCAACACACCCAATCCCACCTCCCCCTTCCCCCAGAAATCCCTACAAAGGAGTGCCAGTGCCCATGGTGAAGTGGGTAATATTTCAGTGGTCCTCTGGGCGGGCACTGGGCGGGCACTATTGCCAGCCCCCTGTCCCAGAACCTGGGGCCCCCCTGCCTGTACTCCTCCGGGTCCTGGCTGACCTGCGGACGGGGCTGGATGGGGCCGAACTTGCAGCTGAGGAGGTACTGGCCTGCTCGGTACGCCGTGTGTCCATGATTGTCCGTATCAGTTCACTAATCATATTCCGCACTGCGGCCAGTTCTGTGCTTATGTTCGTGCTTGCTGGTTGGATGGCTGCCTTGATGCTCTCGGCACACCTCTCCATGCCTGAACTGGCACCTCCACAATCAGCAACATGCTGCGTTAGGAGTGACCCAAGTTGTTCTTGCCTCGCTGATATTTGGTCCAGCACCAGGCTGAAATCAGGCACAATGGGGGTTGCAATTGCAGGCCCAATGGGACTACTCCCCTCTTCCCCTACTCCCACTGGGCTTGGAGTGGCTGGCCATGAATTTCCAGGGGATTGCCCCTGTGTGTCCTGTCCATGCAGGCTACATGGGGACAGGTGTCGGGAGGTAAATTGGGTGTTGGGGGGACCTTCCATGTCATCATCCACATTTGCCACATCGCTGTCAGAACAGGCTGCGATGGCTGCAGTCTCCCCGACTGTGCTGCTCCCCGCAGACACAATCCCATCAGTGGGCAGCAGTGGTAGTGTGTCTGCCGTGGGTGCCATCATGTCCCTTTCCTCGGGGGGAATTGCTGCCCTGGGCTGTTTGGCAACAGGAAATCTGGCCTGCTGTGGGTTGGCCATGGGTCCAGCAGAGGTGGATGGTTGGTGGCCTCTTCCCTCGGTACTGGGCTTCTTGGATGGGGTGGTGCCACTCTCGTCCCTGCCGGTGTCCGAGTGTGAGCCTGTGGTGGAGCAGAGGAGGGAAAGAGTTATTGAGGTTCAGCGGACATTGAGCAGGCATTGTGATGAGTGCCATGGTTTAGATGGATAGATGGTGGACTTTGTAGGCCGTGACATACAGGTTGTCTCCCTTTTGGGTGGGTTGAGCATGCAGGAATGTGTGTGCCTGCTGTAGAGTGTGCATGCTGCATGTGTGCAGGGTGTGGGTCTTCTGCTGATGTGTTGCGTTTGCCATATGGGGCGACATTGTGATTCACATGTAAGTGTGATTCAGGGTGTTTTGCAAGGCTGAATTGGTGGCACCTACCTGTGTCACCTGATGTCGGGGCTCCTCTCTCCATGCCGCCGACGGGGAGTCTGCTCCACCGCCAGTTGCCAGTCCCAGGTTGCGGTTTGCTGACAGTATGCCCCTTACTCGGAGCCGGAGGTCATCCCACCTTTTGCGGCACTGTCTGGCGGTGCGTAGGGTGGTACCTACGGCACTGACGCGTTGTGCCACGAGTTCCCATACTGCTTTTTTCCGGGCTATGGCTGGTCTCGTCATCTCTGATGAGAAGACGACGTCTGCCTTTTCCTGCAGCGTTTCTGCAAGCATAGTCAGTTCTTCGCGACTGAAGCGGTCCTGCCGCTGCCTGTCGCAGGCTTTTTTAACAACTTTTGGCATGGTTGGGTGAGGAAATGGGTGGGTAATGGGATTCACAGGGTTTCAGGGTCGATTGTAGTGTGGTTGGGTAGGATGGCAATGGATTGTGTTTTTAAAGATGGCCGCTGTGCTCTTTCCCGTTCCGCCGCGATGACGCTACTTCCGGTTCTGCTTATTTACAGTGCCCGCTAATTACGGTGCCTGCTAATTACGGGGCTCGCTAATTACGGGGCCTGCTAATTACGGTCGCCGCAATGATGGGTGGCGGTAGGTCACCCTACGCGGCGTTCGATGCCGGTAAGGCCTGTTTACGCCATGGCGTAGTTTACATTACCGCCATGGCGTAATGCTCGTGCGCGATGGGTCGGAATATGGCGCTCTTTACGCCATCGGTCCATGGCGTAAACGATGATTACGCCATGGCGGTAATGTCGCATACTTACCGCAAGGGTCGTAATGAGGGCCACTGAAATACAAACTGACCATGCAATTCCCCAAATGCTCCCTATTTACTAAGGAGATGAAGTAGACCGCTTATACCACACCATCATTGCCCACCCCCTGAACATTATAAGGCAATTTGGGTACATTTAGCTGGAGATTGGGGATGTATTTATATGACATGCACACCAGAACAATATGCACATGCAGGAGAAGGTTTTTGGTCAGTTTTCAGAGTTCGGATGCCAATAAAGGGAACCCCACCGTATGAGGCCTTAGTGAGAAGGGAAAATGAACGCATGTATGTGGAGGAATTAGTTACTGTAGAAGTAACTAAACGGGGGAATGTTGTAGGCGCTATAGAGTAAGGCGAATCCCATAAATACACGTGTGATGTGCCAGGGGACACAGGGGCATATTAAGGGACCCCACAGGAACACAATACTATGCGAAATGTATATGCTTAGACTTAGTTATACTAGCAACATGCTGGCCTATGGTTGCACGCTATACACAGACCACAAACCTAAGGAAGAAACCTGAATAGGCCCAAGCGCTGATGATAGAGAGACCCACGCTCATGGCCTCCATAGAAACTCTCCTTTGTTCCATAACTGTTGACAATACGTGTTATCCCGAGAAGGAATGTGCCCTGCAAGGCCGCGAGACAGTACCAAATGCCTCACAGTGCACATTCATTACAGCCAAGCCAAAGCAGGCCTCCAACCCCCACCAAGCCAACCATGAGTTATGGCACCCACAACTGTCCCACTAAGTGACCCCAGCCACCAAAGATCTAAAAGGAGAAGACCATTCCACTTTATTTCATATTTTTAATGTTAAAGGTATTTATATAGTGCACCGTCACCAAAGGAGTTGGTCACCAGGCGCTCAGGCGGATCTGTAAAGAAAAGGTGAATGGGGTGGATTAGTGGGTGAAGAGGGCATAGGAAAGTGAGAGGTGGTGTACTGTTGGCAACTTCAGTTTGGTTTTCACTTTGCGCTGAGCTTGTGTGTGTAAATAGGATCGAAGCTGGTCCTCGCGTGCTGTTGTTGCGATCTATGTGTTGGTTGTTTGTTGTTGCGGTGTGGTGTGCTGAAGTCCGTGCAGTTTGCTATGAGAGAGGTGGTTGTGTGGGTTTTGTGTGCATTAAGTAAGCAGAAATGAAAGGTTTTGGTTAGTGGGTTGTATGTCTCATAATCGCTGTAGTTTAGTTTATGTATCAGGCAGTCATATTGGGTTGGTATATTCTCTCTATAGGTTTACTGATTGTCTAGTTTCTATGGTGATACTGTGGCTAGTTCAGCAGATTAATTGGCATAGTACCCCTTTTTCAGTGAGTCCCTTGATTGATAGTGGAGTTTTATTATCATTAACCAGCTTCTTTCTATCTATATACTGTTGGTAGTCCATTGGGTGGTATAACTTCTCTTCCCTTTCCTGACTGTCTAGTATCATGGCCGGGGGATGAGGCCTCCAGCTAGGTTATTGAGCTTTGTACACCCCGGGGGCGGGCATAATCCTGCTTAGGTATGGATTATCTATCCCCGTTCTTTCCTATGTATTACCGTTTGTGGTCCATTACTGCCTGTGCCCTCAAGGGTTGCCGGGTGCAATTTCTGGCTAATATCTTGCTCTCTCCTCCGATTGATCTGTGGGTGTTCTTGTTATGATTGTTGAGGTTTGTTTTTAATTGATAAGTGGGTATGTTACATGTCCGTATATCCTTATTTTAATAAGGGTTGATGATTAAGGGAGTCAGGGTAGGCTCTTCTCTCTGCCTAGTTCCTCTGTGTATGTCCTTATGGGCATTCTTTCTGGTTATGGGTGAAGAGCCATGATTTGAGGAGTTTCCTGAATTGAAGGTGATCTCTTGTGTTCCGTATGTTCTTTGGTAGTTCGTTCCAGGATTTTGGGGAGAGGTGAGAAAAAGAGGATCCTCCAAGTTTTCTCTTGTTGTAAACGGATGTTGCTGCTGGATCCGAGTGGCCTTGCAGTGTGATGTACGTTTAGTTTTCTTCTAATGAACTCTGCACCTTGGTCGTGGATTGCTCTGTGGGTTATGTACATTGATTTGAACTTGATGCGCTGTTTGAGGGGTACCAGTGTAGCGTTTTCAGCGCTGCTGTGATGTGTTCTCTTCGAGGTAGTTTAAGGAGCAGTCTGGCCGCCGCATTTCTAATGCGAGGTACAGGGTGGAATAAACTATAGTCCAAAGTGAGGGTGGAAGCCTAGGGTGCAGATGGTGCTATAAAGAATGAGTGAAGAATGTGTGGGTCAGCTTGATCGTAAGGCTCTCCCTGTGCCTGTCCCTAAGACTCCAAGGTGCATGCCATAATGATAGAGTAGCATTGTCTTACATAGTAACTAATTGCAAACTCAACCTTGGTTCCCTGGAAATGACAAGCCCAGCGGACCATGTGTGATGGAAGACGGATGGACAGGGCTGAGGCCAATGGCCTGGCATCTCCTATAGAGCAGGCTGACCATGTATAAGGTCTCACCAACCAGACACTTGGGTTTTTACTGTATATGTTTACGTCACTGATGACAATGCGTTTCCTTATAACATTCTGCTTGTACAATTTTTTGGCAGAACTTTCTTGAGAAGCAGAGTTATTTGCTCGCATACCTAGTTTTTTGTGATTAAAACGTGTTATCCTTGCAAGAATTTCTTGGCCATTTTTCCCTAGCAGGTTGTAGTTTTTCTGGCATGAGCGTTTGTGGGTGTGTACCCTGAGAACAAGTAATCAGGTCTGCCGGAACAGAGAAACACAGACAACAGCACAGAAAACAGGAATAACAACGCACAACACAGCAGTTACCCCACAGAATCATACCAACTATGAGACTAGAGGAAGAGCACGGGTAGTGGCAGTGGAAGATGGCCAAGATGACAGTGACAGCAAGGATGATGAGTAATCTGGCAAGGACTCTTCCCCTGAATGAGTGGCAGGTCATCGGAAAGTAAGAAGAGAGAGGGTACATATAATTTTTGCCATCAAGCCATGACATGGAAGAAAGAGTCGGAAGGCACTCAAAACCCATATGTATGATATCAGTGGACGTCACTTTAACAAGACTGATGATCGACACCGGGCCACCGTAAAGGTAATGTCGGTAACGAGGTATGAAAGACTGGCCCCGCGCCCGCCGCTGCAGCATAAATCAGTGCAGCTGTATGCATACAGGTGTAAAAGGCTGTTGCTGGTGAAAGGCTCATTCAAATTAGAACTAGCATACCATGGACAGAAGTGTACCTCCAGAATCTATGTAGTAGATGCAGGCATTGAAACGCTTCTGAGCTGTAAAACTGCAGAGTGGCCATAGCTGATTTACTTTGCGTTTAGTGGGTACATCCAGGAGGTGGAACATCTGATGGAGACGCATTCAAAACTCTTCCAGGGCATCGGGTGCATCAGAAATCAGACCGTCAAACTTCATATTGACCCAACGGTGGAGCGGCAAGCAGTTAGACCGAACTAAAGAAATGTAAAGATCTTTGCCTAATTGAGAAAACGGCAGGTCCCACGACATGGGTGTCGCCAATGGCTAACTGCCAAACCCAAAAAACTGCATGCGGTCCGAATATGCATTGATATGAATAGCCATTGGCAGGGAACGACACATCACCCCCACCATGGATGAATTCATCGTGGACCTAACCGGAGCTACCATCTTTAGCAAGCTAGACCAGCGATCTGGGTACCATCAGATGAAGCTTGCGAAAGAATCAAGGTACATCACAAAATGTTCCTCATACCTATGCCTGCAGACGTACCAGTGGCTCAACTTTGGAATGTCCTTGGCTGCCGGGGTGTTTCGACACGAGATCAGGACTTACCTGGCGTAACAAACGTCAGTGATGACATCCTCGTCTATGGTAAGACTGAAAAGGAACACAAAGCCAGACTAGCAGCGACTAAAGAACGCCTGAAAGACTCAGGGCTCACTCTACACGCTGGAAAATGTGAGTTTGGCAAGAAAGAACTTACCTTCTTTGGGTATTCAATGAGAATGGCGTCTCCCCGGACCCGAGCAAGGTTGTAGACATCAAAAATGCAAAAGCACCGGCTAACGCAAAAGAAGTCCACAGTTATCTTGGTATGGTAACATACTGTGGAAGATTTATCCTGAACCTGGCCACGACAGCAGCTCCACTGAGGGAACTAACTAATGCAAACGTCACCTGGGAACGGAGTGAACCACAAGAAACGGCTTTTCAGCACATCCAAGACTCCATGCTAGGCAACGCCACCATGGCATTCTGTGACACCACCAGAGCCACAGGACTGCTTGTGGACGCCAGTCCAGTAGCGCTAGGTGCAGTTCCAACACAGACGGATTCGGAACAGACAGTCTAACCCATTGCTTTTGCCAGCAGGGAATTGACACCAACGGAACAGAACTATGCCCATATAGAAAAGGAAGCACTTGCCATCTTGTGGGGGTGCTGGCACTTTCATCTATACATTGTGGGGCACCTAAAATGTTCACTGACCATAGCCGCTCATACCAATATTCAAGAGAGCAGCACCACACTGCCTTGCTCGGATAGAGCACTGGATGCTGCAACCTCAGCCATTCAACATGGAAGTCATCTACAGAGAAGGAGAGGATAATCGGCAGATTTCCTGTCCCGACACCCACGGCTGGCAACACCGAGGAAATGTGTAGCAAAACTGATTAGCACCTCTGCCACATCATTGAGTGTGCGCGGCCCAAAATGAAGCTCCAGCATATCATAGATGAAACAGCAAAAGACACGTGCCTGCAAGTCGCCAAAGAAGCTATAGTAACGTTGCGAATGGCGGACCTACGTGACATCAGTTTCAAACCGCAAGATGCCAGCGCAAGGAGATGCTAGAGAGCCTGTTTGGCATCTGCCACGCACTGTCCATTTCACCAGAAGGACTAGGTCTGGAGGGACATTGGATCATGATCCTGATGAGCCAGAAGAACAAGCGCTACTCTTGACCTTTGAGGGACATCGAGGAGTGGTCAAGACACAGGCATTACTAAAATCCGGTTTTTGGATGCCATAGATTCAACAAAATGTACTAGCCCTATTAGGAGCATGTGCAGTGCGCCAAGCCTCCCAACCCTTGGGCCCACCCCAGGCCATCACCAGGCCAACTCGCAGTCAGCAACGATGGGACGCCGTGGCATCAACTTTTGTACAATAGCCAAAGAGGCCTATCTCTTGGAAACTGTTGACGAGTTTACCAGGTACCCGTAGGTGGAACCAGTGAGATCCAAGGATGCAACATCAGTGATTACAGCCCTCGAGAAAATGTTTGCGGTGCACAGAATCAGAAACATGATCAAGAGTGATAATGGGTCTCCCTTCAAGGGACGTGAACTTCAGACGTTCCTCGATTCCCATCAGCCACCATTGATTAACCTCATACTGGCCACAATCCAATGGGGACGCTCAGGGGTTCATGACGTCTATCAATAAGGTTGTTCGAATTGCCAAGATCCAACACCGACCATGGCTGCCCAAAGTGTACCAGTTTCTCTGCTCGTACCTCCGAACCCCCCACTTGTCGCCGCAGGGGAGTCCGGCAGCCCTCAAGTTTAGGGACACTATTCAAGTAGGACTTCCCCTCCATCAAACTTGGTTGCCTCAGACCGTGAACCACAAGTGGGTAGAATGGGCCCGTCTAGTCCATAACGAACAGGAAAGTCAGACCCGACAAGTGGGGGACATGGCCCTGTTCAAGAACAGATCACCGCCGAGGAAACTGGCACTTATGGATGTACCGCAGCCATGGACCATTGTGGAAAAAGCTCTTAGCATGGTGACCGCCTCACAAGGAAGTGGAACTCGTCTCATTTCAGGAAAGTTACCCAGAGAATTTGGAGAGAGACAACAGACATGGTCCCCACAACCAGCGAAGACAGGCTGGCAGAAAAGGGACAGCTGCAAGAAAAGGAAGCTGTGTACGCCCAAGACCAGGAAAGGAGCTCCCAGCAGGATAGCGATGCTGAACAAGGACGCCCTGAGCAGGCAGCAACCCCAGAAGTGAGAAGACAACCATCGCTACAGCATCCGAAACAAGCCGCAGCTCTCCACCAAGCTCTGATGGAATGTGCTGCATGCGATATACCACTGATCCCAGAACAGTGAGTGACTATGAGCCACTGGCAAACGGGACAAGTCTCTAGTGAGGGAGGAAACCGTATTGACGTCTGGGTCATGCCTCTCCGTTGTGGGGCTGTTTTTATTTTTGTTTAACTTTCATCCAATTTGGGCAGGGATGTGATGGTGTCAGGTGATGCAGATGGCACATGATGAATAGCGCCATGACGCCTATAACCAGAAAGGTAATAAATATGGGTGAATGTCTGGGAAAGGCACTTAGTGCCCTCCAAACACAGAAAGCTGTATGTGCCTTCATTCTGTTCCCGGTGCGTTCAGCGAGGCCTGCTGAATACACTTCACAGATGATTAGAGTGTATCTCTACTCAACATCGGTATTACTACGACTTGTTGTTGGTGGAAGATGCTGCACCATGACAAAGAAAAGGATGTTCCTTAGACGCTCAGATATTTATAGATTGCTAATTGTGGTCATATTCACCTGGGACACATTGTAGAGTGATTTCCTCTGTTTTTTCTCAAGTTCAATCAGTTACATACTTTGCTGCTGGCAGTTCAGTAAAGAAGTTGAATATAAAATCTACGCCTCTGTTGCCTTTACTAAAATTCCCTCCTGTACCAACTTCTTGAATTTGCCAATTTTAAACCTGCACTCTGTTATGGTTGGCTGCCCTGCCTAAGGCTTGTGCAATGTCACGTGTTAAGAGACATGTGGCAAACACCAGGTCATCACCATGTCATCGTCTCAATAAAAGGGGTGCATGAATCACTGCTGATGGATCAAATCTATCAGCAGGAAGACAGCGGGCTGTGTGCCAGTTACCCACTGAAATCGCTGGCTCTATGTCCAGCAAGCATGCAGGAGGGCGTAGAGTGGCCAACCGTCCCGTATTTTGCAGGTCTTACCCACATTGATGGGTTTTGGGCCGCGATTTCCAGACACCCTCTTCTGGAAGCCTAAAGTCCCGACTGCCTCGACCGTGGGCCTGATCAAAGCCTTATCTGCCCAGAGCCTACACTTTGCAGTGATAGTTGAAGCTCTCCAAGGTTTCTCAGCACCTTAACATGTTTCTCTGTGTAAACAGAGCATTACAACGGCAGCAATTAGACATCAATAGGGGGAAATATTAGCAGGGACTTTTGTCCATTAAGAAATGTGAATTGGGGGCGATTATAAATGCGAGGGGTGCATAAGGCAGAATGCTGTGTTTGAAATAAGACTATGCTTTTGAACCCCAAGTGAGAATGTTTTGTCTCACATTAGTGTGCCTGGTGCTGCTCTGACCTTTCATGCACGATGGGGAAAATAAAGCTAAAGTCATACTCATTTTGCTCAACATATTCTATGACCATTTATATAGTGTAGGGTTATTTTATTGTGAGATGTTCGTTTTTTATGTTGTGTTTTTTTCCAAGGGATTGCTATAAACAAAGCCTTAATAAATATGTATATCAAGTAAACCTTGAAAGCTATGTGTTCAACTACTTAAGTTGCCCACATCTCATTTTCACTCCCTAGCCATGTGATCCGGGGCAAATCATTTAATCTCAGTGTGTTATCTGGAGTCCCTGTAAGTGATTCAGTTCATAGCTTGTATTATTATACCATTATGTTATAAACTGTTATAAAAAAAGAACCCTTGTGGTTTTAATAGCTGCACAGTTGCTACCTATATAATAATAATAATAATAATTAGTGCCATTTGTGCATTTCACGCCACAGTTATTTGACACTCAATTAACTCATGGCAACTTATTGTAATGTCACTTCCCTTGGTGCCTCTAGCAAAGACTGGTGCTTTTTGCAGTACTCTTTCTGTGAAGTCACTTATGTTGTCAACGCATATGCAAATTTGAATGTTTGCATATACTTTGTCCCTCAGACCGTGGACAGAGCTCTAACAGATGAGTGTCCTGCATGTATAATGGTCCTATAGTTTGTTTGTGTGCTGTGTATTTGTTAAAATGTCATCTACCACTAATGTGATGTAATGTCCCATTTCTATTGTTATTATAACTATGAGGAGCCGCGTCTCCTTTCTTTTGTCATGCTCGAGTGGGCTGCGACCCACGTGCTATGGTGTGGGTGGGGCTCCCCTCTGGGATTCAGTTCGCGCTTAATTAGTAAAGCTGTCACAACGTTACATTTGGCATTCCGTGTCATTTATCATCCTTGACTTCTGGTCGAAGTCAAGACCTAACAATGGCGACGAGGTAAAGACCTTCTGAAGCAGCATGTCTGCTCCGGCTACAATTTCGTTGACATTGCCTCGCGGGTGAATCCAGCCGCCCTGAAGACGCTGCAGTGTGCCGGAGGCCTTTGAGTGTGGTGCTGCCTCAAAATCCACATGGACACCTCCCGACGCTCCACGCGCTTGCAAGTAAGGAAAGCAGCAACATACAAATTAACCGGCACCGCCATGGAGGAAATTTGTATCGCGTATGACTAATTTATAACATATGCGTGCCGCGTATGACATGTGGCCTGCCACATACACAAGCCCACCGGAACCTGCGCAATGCTATAACTTTGACCACTGCCGCATTGTACCAGCAATCACTATCACGCATCTGGGATGCCACCAACACAGCTGCATATTCCAGCGCTGGTTTCTCTCTTCACACTGCACAGAGTGCCAAGCCCAATACAGGTCAGGAAGCTTCTCATCCAAGTGACTGAGGCCTCCAGCCACTGTGCCTGTGAGCAACAAAGTAAACCATGACCGTGCCAGTGAGCAGAAAGCCAACTAGGTCAGTTTGCAAAAAGGGGAATCAGTGAGACCTGTGCCCCAGGCGAAGCCCCCCTACCGTCATGTCTGGAAACGAGACTGACAGCAGTCTGCAGAGCCTGCAGTCCAGCTCCACGCCCACCACCCCACGCCCAGAGAAGAGGGTGGCACCGACTCATTACGGCTGCAAGCCATGCAGCATTTTGACATCTAGGATACCAGCAGTCTGGCGCCCAGATGGCTCAAAGAACTGCAAATATACATTGATGCATCAGGAGTCCGAGAAGAATGCTGACTACGAGGAATTCTAATGCACTCACTGGGCCCGGTGGTACGAGGCATTGTATTTGAAATGCCGGAAAACAACACAGACACCTTTCAAGACGTAATTGACTCATTAAACAACTATAATGCACCATTGAGAAAAGTAGACTATGCAAGACATATTTTTCACACCACCACCCAAGACAAGGGTGAAAACATGGATAATGTTGTGATGAGATTGAGAAAACGAGCGAAATACTGTGACTTTGATCAATACTCGACAGAAGAACCACTCAAGTCGCAAGCAATTGCAGGCTGTGAGTCCCCTGAATTCAGAAAGAAACAACTTCAAAAGAGCAGAACCCTGGAGGAAATTCTCCAACTAGCAAGGGCGGACTCGGCCCTATCATTACAAACTGAGTCCCTTGGCAACATTACGATCACACAATCCGTATCCTCAGCAACTGTGTGCCCTGTTTGCACGCCAGGATACACTACAGAACAGAAGAAATGCTACAGATACAGATTCAAATTCCCACATGTTGGTCCATGCCCGGCCATAGGTCATCAGTGTGATAAATGCAGAGGGGAAAACCACTTCCAGTCTGTCTGTAGAAACATTAAATTCTTTCAACCAGAAGAAACCGGCAGAGACTCCAGGAGACAAGATGGCCGCCACTCAAGGCGGGAAAGCCCACGACCCTACGCGCGACGATCAACTACCGCCAGCAGGCGCCGTTCTCATAGCACATCACAGGAGCCATCACGCAACGACAGATGGCGGGAGGAAAAGAGAGACCACTCTACTCACTACAGGAGCAGGCACGACGCCCAACGAAGGAAACCAAGACAGAAAATTAGATATCTGGAAGAATCGCCACGACGGCGACGAGACTCGCATTCATCCTCAACCAGTGGGCACCGCAAGAGAAGATACGTCCATGCCATTGGAAACAGCATCGCCGCAGAATACAGTCCGACATTATTGCTACAACTAAACGGCCAGGGTCATGAATTCTTAATTGACAACGCTGCCACAGTAAATGTGATTAATGACGACACATATAAGGCTCTCACAACAAAAAAGGAGTTAAGTGAAGCAGACACCCTGATTTACCCCTACGGGTCAAACAAACCCCTCAACTGCCGAGGCATGTTCACGGCCACATGCCAATACAAGGAAAAAAGTCAAAGGGTCAAGATCTACGTCATAAAAGGAGAAGTTGCAAGGTGAAGTATACTGAGCTTCAACTCAGCCATCCAAATGGGCCTCATTCACATAATGTAGCAAATGATGTCTGCATACACCACCAGTCCGAAGAATATGATACAGAAAATGTTCCCAACACTGTTCAAGGGTCTGGGGAAGCTAAAAGACAAACAGATTAAGCTACACATAAACCCATACATTCCACCGACGGCCCAGCACTACAGGGACATCCCCCTCAACATCCAAAGGCATGTGGAAGATGAAATTCAATCCCTACTAAAACAAGACATCATTGAACCAGCGTCAGGACACACACCCTGGGTGTCACCCATCGTGCCCGTGCCCAAAAAGAACAAGAACAGTATCTGCATTTGCGTAGACATGAGGACCCCAAATGTAGCCATAGAAAGAGAACATCACCTTGCCCCCAGGATGACGGACATGATGCACCTACTTCATGGGGCAAAAGTATTTTAAACAAGAGTTACCACCAGCTTGAACTGCATCCATCTTCGAGATACATCACCACATTCTCGACACACTTGGGATTATTTAGATACAAAAGGCTCAGCTTTGGTGTGTCATCAGTGGCCGAATTCCTTCAAAATGAAATTCACTGAGTTATTAAACACATCCTAAATTGCTTAAATTATAGTAATGACATTCTAATCTTCGGCACCACCCAAGAAATACATGATGACACCCTAAGAAGAGTGTGACTGGCCCTTGAAAACGCTCATCTCACGCTAAACCCAGACAAGTGTGAAATCAGCAAATCGACTTTAAAATTCTTTGGACACATATTTTCAAGCAACGGTTTACAACCTGACCCCGAAAAGGTGCAAGCGCTGGTGAAGGCACCCACACCCATCTCTGTGTCAGCAGTACGCTCATTTCTGGAAAGTTACTGCAAGCGCTATATTCAAGATTTTGCGTCAGTAAGAACGATGCTCAGATTTCTCATGGGAAAACATCAAGAGTTCCACTGGTCAAAGGAATGACGAGGAAGCCTTCCAGGAAATTATGAAGCGCATTGCATCAGCATTCTGCATGGCATGCTATGATCCAGATCTTGACACTGAACTGACAGTAGATGCCAGCCCAAGGGGGCTAGGAGCGATACTAGCGCAATCCAAGCCAGGAGCATCACCAGAATCCCTGAGAGGCATTGTAGCCTATGCAAGCCGCAGTCTTTCGGCAACTGAATGTGCATACTAACAACCCTAGAAAGAAAGCCTAGCGGTCGTATGGGAATGTGAACACTACCACCTGTTCCTGTATGGACGCCCATTCACAATCATCACTGACCACCAGGCCCTCACCACCATCTATTGCAAACCAACTGCGAAGATGCCGCCACGCATCTCCAGGTGGGGACTAAGGCTACAAGAGTACTCTTTAAAAATCATACATCACCCGGGCAAGGACAATAACCCGACGGACTTCCTGTCCAGGTACCCTCTGCCAGCTCACGATGAACATCAGTCTGTCAAAGTGAACCAATATATAAATTACTTGATAAGCAATGCACTCCCCAAATCCATCACGATGGCTCAACCAATAGAAGCCCTGAAGAAGCAAGGCATAAATTAGTTTTCAAAAATTGATTAGGAGATTTTGCTAATTAAATTTTTTTTGATTAGCAAATGAACTAATTTGATTAGCAATTTTGTACTAATATTGAATGTCACCAGAATTAGTTGTACCCCAAGATATAGAATTAGCAAGAATGCAGAAATTATTTCTATGTACCTCTGAAGTATAACATCAGTGCAATGTCTGTAAAATGTAAAGGTTTGCCGCAAGAATGGCCAAACAAAGCTCTAAAAACATTTTTCAGTTCAAGGATGTGTGGCTGGGTCATGCAGTCAGTGTTGCAGCACAGTTTTAGTGCGGGGCTGAGCGCAAGCAAGTGGCTGGTATTGATATTTCTCCCACCGAAACGGGCAGGAGAAAATTAATTCCCAGCACGGCCACCTGCACCAATAACACATCCTGCTTGCAGAAGGCCTTTGAATTACATTAAAAAGATATTTTTAGAATAGAAAGTTGGGCTAGGCTTTGCTTACCTTTTAAGGCACGTTGCTAGGTCACAGTGGGAAGGTCCTCTCTGCCTAATCTTCCTCTACACTGCAGACCAATTCCTACAAAATAAGCAAAAAGAAACTCATTACCTACCCACAACAATGCACACTCACTCTGTGGAGGGCCTCGAGAATCGACTGCCGAACAAATGCCAGTACAGCCACTTGCCAACACCCAGCCCAGCAATCGGGGACAGCGTTGGGGCCTTTCACCTTTACGCAAATTAGGAGGTTTGCATGTATTTTGCCCCAGTGCGCCTGTACAGAGCTCTACGTTTCCTGCATAAAACTGCAGAATCATTCGCTGCATCTGTAATGATTCTGAGTTTTATTTGTTTTTGTTATGTGTCCAAATGCGATCTTCCACTAATGCCAGCTACCAAAAAGTAATTGGGGCTGGGGTGGGCAATTTAGGGGCGCAGAAAATAACAGTTCAAAAGACTTGATATGTAGGCTTAGCCGCAAAAGGGGAATGTACATCGAGATCAGGACCTTTTGCCAAGCGCTTCTGGACAGAGGCATCAATCAGGCTGCGAGATAGCAGACAAGATAAGTGCAGTTGGATTCTGGTAAACATTTTTAAAACTCTGAAAGACTTTTATTGCAGACAGTGTGTGAGAGAACAAGGGTGTGTGGGGTGAGTGAGAGTGAGAATGTACACTAAGAAACACGGGACAGGGAGCAAGGGAGAGTGGGGGGTTATATGCAAGATTAGAGCACAGTTGTGAGTGAGAACTCGGGTGCAAGTACTGTGGGTGACTGCGATTGAGAGCTATCATGCAAGAACGCATGAAAACTAGTTTTGAGTAAAAATGAGAGCTAGAGTGAGAAGTGGCATTATTTGAAAACATAAGTGAGTGTGAGAGTAGTGTGCATGTTGAGAGGGCTAAGGTGTGAGAGCTAGGATGCAAGAGTGAAAACTATGGTGTGAGAACGAGAGCTTTGGTGCAAGAGTGAGAACTATGCTGGTGCTAGAGACGAGTTTGGGCAAGGCTTCAAAAGAGCCAGGGTTAAGAGTGTGAGAGATGTTGCTGGAGAGAGCCAGGGTGCAAGAGAAGGGGTGTGTGGGTGCTGGTAAGACATGGTACATGTGTTTTGTGACTGGGTGCATGAGGGAAAGCAAGGGTGCTAGAAAGAGTGCCTGCATGTGGAGTGCTGGGAGGGTGAAAATGAGCCAAGGGAAGGTGAAATGTTGAAATTAAGGGTCAGTTAAAATATACGAAATGTGCAGGACAGGAGAAAGGGGATGTGAAAGATGGGTGCCTGCATGAGTTACCGGCGCAAGGGTGGGAGGCCAGAAGAGAGAGAGGGCATGTGTGCGGGAGTTAATCATTGTGTGCATGCCATTTGGGGAAGGAGGAGACAAACAAAAGAAATAAAGAACAGGGGTGGGTCTGGTGGGGGAAAGGGGAGTTTGCAGGGAGATGGTAGGGGAGGGAGGAAGAAAGGAAGGAGCGGGCCGGGCGGCAGGGCGAAATGAAAAAACGCACTTACCTGCTCCTCGACTTCTCAGGCCAGGCAAGAAGGACTAAGCCCTGCCCTCTAGGCACACCAATATGAGGCCTAGGGGAGAGGCCTTATTTTGAAATGTGCGCACTACAGCGACCACAGTGCAGCCAGGGCCTTTGCCACCAGCAGGTTACTGCGTATTCAGCACCCCTGCCTCTTCTACGAGCAGCAGGCTGCATTATTACAGCTGGTGCTGGGTATTCGAGAGCAACCGCTCTCTACCCAGCACCTGCCATAATAACACAGCCTGCTGCTCGTAGAGGAGCCCTAATATTTATTATTTTTTCATTTCACCCTGCCGCCCGGCCCGCTGCTTCCTTTCTTCCTCCATCCCCTACCTCCATCCCCTACCATTTCCCTGCAAACTTCCCCATACTCCCACCAGACCGCTGTTCTTTATTTCTTTTGTTAACTCACAGAAGTTTGCTTTGAACAAATGAAGTAAAATGTTAAGCGTTTGATTAAAGGAGCTGAAAGAGCTCACACGAGGAGATGTGCTGCCCAGAAATTGGGTGGAAATGGCCATATGGATTACCATTGGCAGTCAATGGGTGGGCAAATAGCCAAACAACACCTACAAGCATTGTATTTCTCCCCATCTGCATTTTAATGCAGTTTTGCCTTTTAGGTAGCACTAAAGCACCACCTAATTATATAGCCCAAACTAGGAATATACCAAGGAAGCCTGCTGCTCATAGAAGAGGCCTCTTCTACGAGCAGCAGGCTGCGTTATTATGGCGGGTGCTGGGTGTTAGGGGTACTCTCTAACATCCAGCACCCGCCATAATAACGCACCCTGCTGCTTGTTGAAGGCCTCTTCAGGCTGCGTTATTATGGCGGCAAGTGCTGGGTGTAAGTGTCTGATAATAATATACAATATTATTCTCAGCTACTTTCTAACACCAGCACCTGCAGTAATAACGCAGCCTGCTGCTCGTAGAAGGCCTCTTCTACGAGCAGCAGGCTGCGTTATTATGGCGAGTGCTGGTGTTAGAAAGTGGCTGAGAATAATATTTCTCCCGCCCTTATCATCAGACACTTATACCCAGCACCATTATGAAAAGGGCCCGGCTCCCCCACCCAAACCTCCCCTAGCACTGCCTCGGTCTCCTTACCTGAAGACGTTGAGCCGGAGTGTGAGAGGGGGGCTAAGAACCTCCTCTCACCACTTGATGACGCCGCATCCGGGCAGGGCTGACAAAACATTGATATGTTTTCAGCACAGCCCGGTGCTTCTGCCTCACCTGCAGTGCACGTTGTGCACAAAGGCAGAACTTTTAAGGCACAATCTTTTTTTTTTCTTCTTTTTTTGCTGTGGAAATCATATCGCAGTTAGTGCGACATGACAGTTAAAATAAACAGCAAAACATAATTATTATATCGCGATTTGCGATGCGATACTGCTTATTTTATGCCTTGAGAAGGACCAACTACTTCAGAAAATACAGGAGTGCCTGAAGTCTGATCAGTGGCACAACAGATTCAACCATGGACGAATCTTATCTCCAAGTGAAGAAAGAGATTTCCCCACATTCAAACTCTTTAGACACACATTATCGACATCGCTGGGTGGTCTTCTGTTGAAAGAAAACAGAATCGTTATCCCAGCCAGCCTGCAGGAACAAGTGCTAGCCGTGGAACACTCAGGACATAGGGGAATAGTATCGACCAAACGTCAACTCAGAACCAAAGTGTGGCTCCCTCCGATGGAAGAAAAGGTGGAACAACTACTGGGCATGTGCATCGAATGCCAGACAGTCGCCCCACGCACATTCCCAGAGCCGCTAAAAACATCATCGATGCCTCTGCAAGTATGGGACGAAGTGGACATTGACATGTTTGGGCCCCTGGCAAATGGCAAGTATGTGCTAGTGATTGTCGACGAAATGTCAGCAGTAATACCAGCTCTAGATAAAACTTTGCAGACTATGGCATCCATCCATAGTAAAATCAGACAACTGCCCACCATTCAGCGGGCATGATTTCGCCATGTTCGTGTAACATCTTGGCTTACCGCATCGCAAGATCACACCACTGTGGCCACAAGCGAATGGAATGGTGGAGAAATTCATGAGCAACCTAAAGCGTGCCCTCCAAGCCTGCTCCACTACCAATGGATCGTTCATGCAGGCCATCTGCATGCTACTGTGACAATACAGAAACACCCCTCACAGCTCAACGGGGGAATGTCTGTCCGCCCTGATGTTTGGATGAGTAGTAAGAACTACGCTAGCCCATAATCCCTGTGCCTCTCTTCCCAACACCTATATTGACACTGCAAGAGCAAAAGACAAGGAGAGCAAAACAAAGATGAAAGAATATGCGGACCTCCGGAGACATGCGAAACCAAGTTCCATCCAAATAGGTGACCAGGTCCTGGCCCGGCAAAATCAAAATGCCAAAGATACTCCAGCCTTCAAGCCAGAGCCAATGACTGTGACTCACATACATGGGTCAACGATAACCGCTGCAAGCACACAGGGCACCATCACACGGAACTCCTCATTCTTCCGAACTTTTGAAGGTGACCGAAACCCTGCAAGAACTGAGTTGACAAGGGCAGAAGAGTCATCCGACATGGACTCGGAATACAGAGACGCTGATGACAGTGATTGCATGATCACAAGCGATCATCCACCTGCACGCAGCCCATTGCAGAGAACAATACGCAAGTCAACAAGATGGATAGAGGAGATGAACTAACAACCCCAGTTTATATGTTAAGGAAAGGAGAGATGCAATGTTCCATATCTATTGTTATTACCCCTATGAGGATCCGTCTCCTTTCTTTTGTCATGCTTGAGTGGGCTGCGACCCGTGTGCTATGGTGTGGGCGGGGCGCCCCTCTGGGAGTCCGTTTGCGGATAATTAGTAAAGCTGTCACGACGTTACATTTGGCTCTGCATCTTATTTGGTATTCCGTGTCATTAATCGTCCTTGACTTCTGGTTGATGTTAAGACCTAACACTACCGTTTTTGTGTGTGCTGTGTATGTGTTAAAAAAATGCCATCTACCACTAATGTTACCAAAAAAGTGGATGGGGAACAAGGGACACAAATTACACCATAGGAAAACGCGCGCACTGCAGGCTGCTTGTGATGCGCTACCGCGTCTAAAGTGTCCTGCAAAGCCCATTCTGTAAAGTTGGCCAACCTAGGAGGGGGTCCATCCTACCCTGGGCCCATAACACACTCCACAGACCATTCAAGGAGATATCTTTTTGTATGCATAGCTCTCGAGTTTACCGTCGCATGCGTGATGCCATCCAGTTTACTTTCAATTCTGGGACTTGTGTAGTTTTCATAAATTTCAAATGGGAAATAGAAAACTACAAGTCCCAGAATCCAAAGTGGAAAAAAACAGGACTGGATGGCCTTTTCGGGCATAACTACAGCAAGCGCGAAAGCTCTGTACATACACATTGTAAAATTGGTAGGACCTTTTCCTTAAATTCATAAAGGGAGGGCTTCGTAAAAAAATGCGTATTCTGCCTAAATATGGAGGGTTGACAAATACGTGGAGTAAATATTAAACTGGAAGTCACCGACGAAAAGACGAGGAGAGTGCTCCAACGTACTGGGCAAAACAAAAATTCAACGTAATGGCTTGCAACAACGGCAGACTGCTCATACGTGGACTCAGGGGAAGGCAGCAGCGTATGCCTCGTGTATCCAATAAAAATACGATATGAAAGATCATTATTATTTTTTAGTTATAACTCATTGATTGATTTTAATTACCCGAAGAAATCCTTCCATAAGTTTCACATAACGGTCACTCCACCCTCGCATAGTTCGCCCATAGGCGAGCCCGTTCACCCAAAAAACGCTACTTCCCCCGTAATTGGACCGCTGGGATTGTCAATCGGAGTGGGTTAGTCCAATGAGATAAAGGAAGGGGTCGAGTTTCGATTGTAAGCAATTCTTCCCAAATAAAAACTGCGTCAAAACAATCGCCGTGTTGTGATTGGGCGCATTCATGACCATTCGGTCTATTTGCAGAGGCGATTGGCCCGAAGAAACGACTGTAAGTACGGAAGTTCCCGCCTATTTTCGGCAGCTGCGCCAGGGTCATCCTAGTCCTCCTCTCAGCTCTCCCTATGGAATACCCATCACTAGCAGTAGAGTCTTGGAGCCAATCATTAACCTTTATCGTCATCTCTTTAATGACGACACCCAACTGGCGTGCCTATCTGCTAGCAAGTTAGGCTGGACGCGGCTGCTTTTACTTTATACGCATTTCTATTTTCTCTCTTATTTATTTATTTCTGTTAACTTAAGTGACCCAGTCGCCGTGAGAGGTATTGATGGATGGAAAGTTCAACCAATAGTAGAGGGCCGCCGTGTAATGACGTATCACAGTAGTATCCATTTGCAGAGAAGGATGAGTAAAATCTGATGGTTCAATTAGCCAACTAGCGTTCGGGGCGGGAGGTGGTGTTGATGCCAACAGAAGTCAGTCTTCTGTGACGTGGGGGATGGGCATAGACAGGGAAATGACTAATGTTCCAGATCCCCTATGTCCTACTCCTAAACCCCGAGGGAGATGAGTGACGCACCAAGTCATGTATTCGCTTCCACCAACTTTTCAGCATGCGTAGTATGGGCATGCTCTGATTACTTACCGGTAATCTTCATTACTCCTAGTCCTACTCTTCCTCGTCACAGTACCCGCCTCCGACACAGGACCTTCTTCTATTTCTTTAAATCCCTATAACTCCTCCCCCACATCCATGTCACTCAGTTTCATATTACCAAGCCGGAGCATGGGACCTTCCCCGCAGGGAGGGTGAGGAGGGTCGTCAGTACTGTGACGAGGAAGAGTAGGACTAGGAGTAATGAAGATTACCGGTAAGTAATCAGAGCATTAGCTCCACGTCCACTCTTCCTCGTCCCAGTACTTACTTCATGAGGTATACCAAAGCATCAACGGGGAAAAGGTCCCAATGAGACAGAGCCAAAAACAGTGCAGCAAAACACACCCACAATAACTCTTAAATCACATCCCCACAGACAAAAAACTCCAACCACGAAGGAACCAACCCCCGAGTGGGAGAAACTCAACCCATAGCGGTTGATGAAAATGCCTAGACCAGCCAAGGCGGCAGCCATACAAATCTCTTGCAGAGAAAAACCCTCCTTACATCGGGCCAGGAAGCCGCGAAACCCCTGGTAGACCGCCCCTGATTGTGCGCAGGCACAGGCAGGCCAGAAGCCACATAGGCCCTAGAGATCACAACCCGGAACCACCGGAAAATGGAAACCACAGATGCGTTATGCCCAGCCCCAGCCAGACCACAAGCAATCAGAAGACTATCAGATTGGTGGAAAAGGCAAACCAAGCCAAATACTCCAACGCGTCCCGCCGGACATCAATGTTAAGCCGAGCCACCTCCTCAGGCGTTCTTGGATCATGAAAGAAGTCAGGGAGAACCAGACCCTGAGAGGTGTGAAACCCGAGAGACAACTGAAGGGAGAAACTTCGGACCACACCCCGGCACCACCGAGTCTGGCAGCACCCTCAGGAAAGGAGCGTGACATAAGAGAGCCCCAATCTCCCCAAGCCTACGGGCAGAAGTGAGGGCAATAAGAAAAGCAGATTTCAGTGTAAGATGTTTGATATCAATCTCGGAAATGGGCTCAAAAGGAGGCCCGTGAAGGAACCGTAATACAAGAGGGAGATCCCAAAAGGAAAACCCTTTATCAGCACAAGGAAGGGAAGAAGAAAAACCCTGGATCAACTTCCCCACCAACACCTCCCCATCCAAGTGACCGTCAGAGTCCCCCAAAAGGAATTTCATGGAGGCCCGCTGAGAGCGAAGCCTGGAAAAACTGCCAGGCCCCTGTCAAAACCCCTCCTGGAGGAACCGAAGGATATCAGAGGCCAGAACGCAGGGGAGGGATCTCAGACTGCCCATACCAGTCTCGGAAATGGCCCCAATGTCTGCCTAACACCTTCAGAGTGGAGGGTCTAAGAGCATCCATTTAGACTCAACTACAGGATCTGAGAACCCCTGAGATATCAACCTAGACTGAGCAATAGCCACACCGCCCATTGCATCCGGTGGAATTCTAACCGCAGATCCCCTTGAAGGGGACACGGCCACCTCGGAACCAGCCAAGGTTCCTAGGAACGAAGCTCCAACAGAGAGGGGAGCCAACTCCGGCGGCACCAGAACAGAGCTAACAACAACACAGTCACCCTGGACACTCAGATGCGCCAAACCACCCGGGGCAGAAGGGGAATAGGCGGAAAGGCATAAAGGAAAACCCCAAGGCCACTGTACAGAGAGGGAGTCCATCCCCCAATCCCCTCAACCTGAAACCGAGAGCAGAAGAGGGGAACTTCTGCTGAGGCCGGGGATGCAAACAGGTCTAGACCCAAGGACCCTAATCTGACACAGGTCACCGCAAAGACCTGCGCCAACAGGACCAGTTCTGCAGAGGAGTGAAAACCGGCGTCTGAGAAGATCCGCTTGAACATTGTCCACCCTTCTGATACGTGAGGCCAGCAGATACACCAGATGAGATTCCTCCCAGGTGCCTATCAGCGCTGCCAGAGCATTCAAGGAACAGCCGGAACCCCTTTTGTAGTTCACATATGCCAAGGCCGTCGTATTGTCCGATCGGACCAAAAACCGCCGACCGTCCAGCAACTCCTCGAAGCACACCAGAGCTTGCACAATGGCACAACTCTTGCCAATTGGATGATCACCGGCTCTCCCCAGATCTCACAACCCTTGAGCTGAGAGGACCCCCAATGTATACCCTTTCTGCTGGTGTTGGTAGTAGGAGAGGTCACAGGAGGAAGGACCATGCACACCTCAGCCTGTAGACCTGAAACCCCCCGCCACCATAGCAGGGACACTCGCAGCGCTGGGGACACTGAAAACAAAACTACGAAAGCCGAGATGTCGGGAGCCAGTGGGAGAGAGTATAAGACACCAGGAGACGTAACCGAAGACAGGCTCAAGGAACTGGAAAACATGCAAGACGCCACGTGCCCCGTAACTTCAGCAACAGGTGAGTCGAGACATACTGCCTTCTGAGAACCCAGCCCAGAACAGCCAGCAAGCGCCCCCCCTGCACAACATCCAGAGTACGCTCTCCCCAGACGTCCGGACAAGCAGTGCAGGGTCTTGAGACCCATAAGCAGGTGACACATCCTAGAAGGCATAGGGACCAGGAACACCCGCAAGTAGAAAACTTGACCCTGAACAGGGAGAGGAACGGGCAAGACGATAACCCACAACAACCGTTCGGAGAGAACGGATCCCATGGGCAACTACTTGGACCGTGAGCTGGGTACCAAAGTCCTAACCATGCAAACCTGGACAGGAGGAGACAGGAACGGCAACTGATACCCCCTCCAGAAGGAGCCCATTACCCAGGAAGCCGAACCCCACCGGTCCCATACACCTCCGAGAAGATAGAGACGAGGAGCCAGGGAAAACCGCCAGTCACTGCACTTGCACCAGAGGGAAATCACAGGACGTTGAAACAGGCCTGCGCCACAATATAACAGCATGCTTGTCAGCCCACAAAAAGATTTGACCTATCAAAAGGAAGATACTGGACAGGCCAGAAGTCCAGCAGACTATGGCCCCCTCAGCCGACAGAGGAGCCACCAGGCTGGCGTCAAAAGGGCAGAGTACTGTCACAAAGCGGGGCAAAGCAATCCATCCCGGATAGCCGACATCAAAGGCAACCCCCTACCTGAGGTATGCCTATACTGGAAAACCCACTGAAGTGACATCCCCCTCCACCAGCACCAGGGGCTCTGAGAACCCCTCCAAGCACAGACATGCGCCACCATGTGCCCTATCACTTCCCACAAGTCTGAGAGGAGGCGTGAAAGCAACACGTCAGCACCGGAGGACCTAGGGCCTAAAAGAAGAGACACTGGGAACCCCCTGCATGGCCGTTACTTCCATGATCATTTTCCATAATCCCATGCCGGACAAGGGAAAAGCAAATCAACTCCTTTGACTTTCCCTTGCGCAGTTTAGAGGAAGAGGACAGGACAAGGAGTCTGCGTCCATAGCTAGCACAGACCCAAACACACCACTAACACACCACATGACTGAGAGGTGGTTTGAGCCCTGTATCCAGTAGCTGGTAGCCCCATGCTCTAAATCGTTCCAATGCATCGGTCTAGGAAGGATGAAGGACCGAGTCAGCACCGCTGAGACCCGAACCCGAAGTGTAGACTATGCCAGGCCGGTACCCTTCCGGCCGCTTGCAGATGTGTCCAAAATCTGCGCCGTATTCACAGGCAGCACGCAAGGGATGCAGCCAACATCCGGTGCATACTGGGCTGTGTGTGTCTGAGGAGCTGGTGGTATGTGACATGTCTGTGACAGAACAGAGCCCCGCACTTTCAAATACTCTGTCACAGTCACCCCACGACAAGAAGCAGAGAGTCCTCACAACAAAAAAGGAAGGCTAGCCCACACTGCCAAGTGCTTGCCATCATTTCCAATAAAGATGTGTACACAGAGCACGAGGTAACGGCCTTTCAAAGGAGTCAAGATGGCCATACCAGCAAGAGAGGGGAAAACATCAAGCACAGTCCTCCCCTCTCCTTACCTTCCCCCAGATAATGCAGCCAACATCCGGTGCATCCTGTGCTGTGTGTGTCTGAGGAGCGGGTGTGACATGCCAGCGACAGAACAGAGCCCCCGCACTCCCAAAGACTCTCTGCCACTGTCACCCCACGACAAGAAGCAGAGAGGCCCACAACAAAAGGGAAGGCTAGCCCACACTGCCAAGTCGAATCAAGATGGCCAAAACAGGAGGAGAGGGGAAAACACCAAGCCCAGTCCTCCCCTCTCCTTACCTTCCCCCGGGCCGTGCAGGACCCGGGACACAATGCTCACGCTGCGGTCCGGAGCCCAGCAAAGAACCGAGCGAGGCAATCCAGCTCAACTGTGACCCCAAGCCCCGCAGGGGGCCCAGGAGCAGTGCCGCACCTGAGGGAGCCGAGGGCCCCGCCACACAGCCCCCCCAGGGGGCCAGCAATCGGTGCTCCCTGGCGCACCGCACCGGGAAGAAAAAGTCCAACCTGCCGGAGGCAGGAAAAATTTAAACTGAGTGACATGGATGTGGGGGAGGAGTTATAGGGATTTAAAGAAATAGAAGAAGGTCCTGTGTCGGAGGCGGGTGCCTCATGAATTAAGTACTGGGACGAGGAAGAGTGGACGTGGAGGTAATGCTTTTTTGTTCAAGTTACAGGAACGTTTTTACACGACGGCGTTGATAGCTAGGTGAAATCATGCCAAGTTCTCAACTAGTTCACATACGTGACACACGTTAAATGTTGTGTTTGAAGGCCGTTAAATGCAATGACCAGAAATTACCTAGTTACTTACGGGTAACCTTCATTACCTCCACGTCCCTCTTCCTCGTCGCAGTACTTACTAATGAGGCATACGAGACAGTGGTGAAAAATCGATCCATGAGAAACAAAAAACATAGACAAATCAGTGTGCAAGGGCAACACCCTGTCGCCAACTTTATTCCAGAACACCACAACAAAGTGCCCATGAGTTGCAGTCCCGACATTCAACACACTCCCCAAAGGAGGAAAACTCTTGCATGTGCAAATTGAGGCAATGGTGTCTGGTAAGCATATTCAGGTCTGTACAGGTAGCTGCCTTGCAGATCTCCAGAATTGGCCCTGGCCTCCGACTAAGATGTTACTTACCATACCCTAATCCAACAGCTAATCATAGTCACTGATGCCTCATAGCTCTCAACCATTTGTGTTGCAAAGGTGGGTGAAAACACCCGATTTTAATTTTGGCGGGTGAGAGGCCCATAGCTCTCAACTCACCCGCTTTTGGCGGGTGTCACCCACCTTGAAAGCAGGTGAGTCACCCGCCAAGTCCCTCATACGCCCATTCACTTCTATGGGCCTCTCACCCGCCAAAAAGAAAATCGGGTGTTTTCACCCGCCTTTTTGACAAAAAAGGTTGGGAGATATGGCGGCCCATTGAAATGAATGGGCGTGCAGGAGGCTTGGTGGGTGAGTCAGCTGTTTACATGGCGGGTGACACCCGCCAAAATTGGGAGCTATGGATGCCTTCAGGCCAGGCTTCAAACCACCAAATGTCACAAACACGTGTTACACTGCTAAAAACATGCAGACAGAATGGATCTATGTGAAACTAGTATCGAATAAAACACTTTGAATCCGAAAATAAAGATTTTTTTTTTCTTTTACCCCATTTCACCACTTGTATATGCGGGGGGAGACCCCCCACAGCCGTCACCTCTTATTCCATAGCTCTCAACTCACACGCTTTTGGCGGGTGTCACCTGCCTTGCAAAGGGCTGACTCACCCGCCAAGCCTCCTGCACTCCCATTCATTCAAATGGGCGTCTCACCCGCCAAAAACAAAATCGGGTGATTTCACCCGCCTTTGCGAGGCAAATGGTTGAGAGCTATGTTATTCTCCCGAACCCCCACATTTATTATCAACTTAACCCATCCCCACAAGTAACTATGCAGTGAAATGGGGCTTTAAAAATGAAACATTTTTGGATTCGCTTTGAAGGCATGCAATTTTTTTGTAGTAGTACTGCTCATTCTAGGTAGGCCAAGATGGCTCGTCTGAATGTCTGTGATTTCACTGAATTTACCTCACCTAAAAGTGAAATCTTTCATTTTATTATGCGGGGGGAGACCCCCACCTCCACCCATTTTATCCTATCCCCTTACCACACACCCCATCTATGTTTGAAATGTACCCACTTATCTAACCAAATTCGTAGAAAATAAAATTTGAAGATTTCTCATTAGGTGAAATTTGATTCAGTGAAATGTAGGTATCCCGGCCTGTCTCATGTCCAATGTATGCCACCCCTCCTCATCAGGTGAGATGGGACTAGGAAAGAAGAACGGCAACACAATATCCTGCGCCTGATGGGACTTCGAAAGGACTTTAGGAAGGAAACTCGGATCACATGTAAGAACCAGAGAATCTGGGAGAACTCGCAGGAATGGAGCTGTACATAGCAATGCTCCAATTTCACCCAGTCTCTTTGCCGGGGTAATGGCCACCAAGAACACTGATTTTCACGTGAGAAACCTAATATCAATGAACTGCACTGGTGCAAAGGGAGAGTCCTGCGAAGCACACAAAACCAAGGGATGGTAACAAGGAGGAATACCAGCGCACACCATGGGTTTAGACAAGAGGAAACTTTTCAACAGCCGGCAGACTATGGCTCACACCCCAGAATTGAGCACCCAGGGCTCCCTGAATGCCCGGATGGCCACCCATTGGGCTCTAAGAGAAGACATTGCAGGTCCCAAGTCCTAGCAATCTTTAAGAAACTGCCAATTCAAAGGGACAGAACCGTTCAGGGTGCACACCGACTTCCTAGCGCACAACCTAGTGAAGTTCTTCGAATGTGCCTCATGCTCCTTCTGCCTCAGATGGACACCTGGACTTCTGAATAGCAAATGCCAATTGTGGAGTTAAGTCCGGTCTGCGTAGTCCTGCCCCTCAACCGCCAAACCCTCCAAGTCGGAATCCGAGCGGCAGGCAGACCCTACCCTATCCAGAGTGGGCATGGGAACAAGGGCAGGAACCATCCCACAGCTACAGCCAGGTCGAGAAGAAGAGGGTACCAAGAGTGCCTTGGCCACACTGGCACCACCTGAATCACCTCTGATCCTGAGTCCTGAATCTTCAGCATCCCTCTGGCAATCAGTGGGATTGGAGGGAAGGCATACAAAAGCCACTGTGGCCATTCCAGTGTCATGGCATCCAGACCCATCCATTGGCGATGCAAGCAGGGCTTGCACTGGTTACTCGAACTTCTGAGAGATCACGCGAAGCACTGACTTGCGCAAGATCCACTCGGATGGCGGGAAAATCCTGCTCAAGCCATCCGCCTGAACGTTGTCTACTCTTCTGACATGAACTGCTTGAAAAAACAGCAGATTGTCCTCCGCCCAACATCCCAACATCCCAACTGGAATGCCAGAGACTCCAGGCAGCGTGACTTCATACCACCCTGTTGATTGACATACGCCAATGTCGACGTATTCTTTGTCCGGTCCAGAACAGCCGACCCCCGGATGGCACAGGAAAATGTTTGTAGAGCCAGGAATATTGCCGCCAGATTCCTCCAATTGGATGACTGCGATTCCTGCATCAGCGTCCAGCACCCCTCAGCAGTCTGGGCCCAAAACACTGCTCTCCACCAGAGGCCACTGGCATCAGAAGTAACAATGTTCAGTAAGGGATGAGCCAACAGAAAACACTGCTACAGATTCTCCAGATCCACCCACCGCTGTAGCTGAACCCTCAGATCTGGGAGAGTGGCAATCTGTGACTCGTACATCTGGTAATCCGCCCTCCAAGAGCGATGCAAATGGGACACAGTGGTTGCATGTGCAGACTTACCCATGGGATTATAAAGAAACTATAAAGAAACTGAATGGAGGATGAGCATAGCGGAAGCGGCAAAAATAGATCTAATGCAGGGCACTAGTGTGGTGAATATGAGGGGGAACCGCCTCTGATGGTCAGATTCAGAGTTCGTGCAATTAGACAGCAAGCTAAGATATATGTCTGAGCAGCCTGACACATGGTCGGGCAATTCGAAATATGTCTACACTGACGTTATTCAAGCTATGAAACAGCATAGAGCTAAAGTAACTCCGAAGCGCGTCCATCTAAACTATTTTGACCCTGAAATCAAGGTCCGTAAAGCTCAACTCCGAGCTGATTTTAGTCATTTGTGAAATGCGCCCTCACCTCAATGTCAGCAATTAACAAACACTCATAAAATGCGCTACAGAAATTGGCCAAAGTCGCACCTTTGGCTAAAGTCGCACCAAGCTTCCATGCTACAAGAGTACGGATCTAGTATGTTAAAAACGCTAGCCAGCAAGAATATCGCGAGAATGTGGGATATGATAAATCAATCCATCTCTTCCCCATAGTTAGTTAGACAGTCGGCGGCGGTTTCATCACAACTATGGGTTAAACATTTTAGCATACTGTATGCTCCGGTGAAGGGAGAGATATTAATAGATAGTATGAAATTACTCCCCCCTTTCCGCTTAGAATTTGAATGGTTGGAAATTTTAAATCTCATTAAATCTGCAAGTAATTCAAAAGCTAGTGGTCCTGATGGGTTGTCCAATTTCCACCTAAAAGAGAATCCAGATATTTGGACGTCAATTCTGTTTAAGATCTTCTCCACAGTGAATTTGACTCAGTCCCTACTCGAGTCCTGGACTCGAGCAATTATAGTCCCGATATATAAAAAGGGAGAGAGAGTGACACCTTCGAGCTATAGACCCATCTCCCTTTTAGACATTCCGGGGGAACTATTTGCTAAAATCCTCCTTAAGCAGTAGCAGACTTGAGTGAGAGAAAAAGGGATGATTGACCCTTTTCAAGCAGGTTTCATGGCTGGGCTAGGTACTATCCCGAATATTATTTCGATATATATGATTCAAGCCCAACAAATAAAACAAAATAATCCACTATATCTGGGGTTTATAGATTTTCGAGCTGCATTTGATTCAGTGGATAGAGATTTGCTGTATGAAAAATTGAAGAAACATGATTGCCCAGATTCCCTTCTCTCACTGATAATTTTACTTCACTCAAACACATCAGTGAGAGTCAGGATGTCCCTTGATGGCAAATTAACTCCCGTAATTAAAACAGAACGAGGCTTAAAGCAAGGGTGTTCACTTGTGGCTCTTCTATTCAATTTATTTATTTTAGATCTGGGCTCGAATGTAATAATTGTACTGGTGACCCGCCAAAACTAGGAGGCCAAAAAATTGCTTATTTGCTATATGCCGACAACCTTGTATTATTGTCACAAACACCACAAGGCCTTCAAAATATGTTGACAAAGTTGGGCCCTTATGTGCAAGCTAATCGGTTGGAAATTAACATTGCAAAGACCCAAATCCTAAAGTGTGGAAAACAGCAAACCATTAGGAGTAATATCTTTCCCTGGAAAATTCAGAATGAAAGCGTAGAGACTACAACCATTGTTAATCAACAATGTAATATGCAAACAAGCGGAAGACCTAGTAAGGAAGAATAACATGCAACAGCTTGTTTTGCAATCACGATTGTTGATCAGGAAGTTTTCCATAAAACATGTTGTTTTATTTTATAAAGTGAAGGTTCTCCCAATATTGTTGTACGGCATCGAAGGGTTCTTGCCAAGAGAAAAGGGCTACTGGGATCAACTAGAGTCAAGTTACTTGAAACAGATCCTATGCCTGCCTAACTCTGTGCCGATGGCTATTTTGCATTATGAACCGGGATTGACATCCATGTACGCTCAAGTATCCTGGAAACAGTGTGCTTTGTTACGCAAATGTCTCCTGGAAAAAGGAAGTAATATTATATTGAAAGTGATTGCGCATCATTTGCTGAAATCTGTAAATCCCTTCACTGATAAATGGAGGAAACATGTATATAATGAATTAGCCCATGCTGATACCACAATAGTTCATATTATCAAAGCCTGTTAGAGCAAAGGAAAAAGTATATCTGGCTGATTGGGTAGCAAACATGACAAGGTGCTCCCAATACAAGGACTTTGACATCTTCTTATTTGGTATAAAAAAATATTGTCTGATGTCATACTACTTGTTGAAAAGTCCTTCTCCTAAAGAAAGAATGGGATATCTAAGATTCCGGTTAAACCTATGGTACACAAGGGATGTCCTTTGTAAAAGGAAACAGTTGGCAAAAGAACAAAATTACTGTAGATATTGTATTGTGCCAGAACAAAGAGAGACCCTACAACATCTGCTTGTGGAATGTGTAGCACTCTTCAATGTACGAACCAGATGTTTTTCACATACCCAGGTAGTACAAAGACCAATGGAGAGTGATGAAAGATGGCATGAGCTGTTTTCTAGTACCCGTCTGACAATTCAGATCGCCATAGTGCAATTCTTTCAAATTGTGCTCCCTGGGTTAGAGGCGTATAACGGGTAATGTATTATCTAAAAGGCTATTAGGTAACTGGTTGGTTGAAAGAAGTAAAGTTGAGTCAAGTAGCTTTTATGTGGAATCCTTGTAAATAGTATGAATTTGTGTGATTATCTGTATAAAATTAATTGTTATTAATTATGTGATAATATGGGTATTGCAAGAATGTGTTGTCTTTTAGCCTTGTAAGATTGAATATCATTGTGTTTTGTATATAATTGTTATTTATATGTATTGAAATGTGAAAAGTTGTAACACAACTATAACAAATAATAAAGAAAATAAAGAAACTTGCTGCCATGTGACCTTGTACCCGGAGAAATTCCCAAGTCGTATCCCAGTCCTTGCACAGCAAAAGCCCCAAAAGCTGCTGCAAATGGACTGGCCAGTCCAGTGCCAGCAGAACCCGCCCCTGCACGGTCCAGAAATGGGCCCCTATATTCTGTAGATCCTGTGAAGACTCCAATCAAGATTTGTTCCAATTTATCAAGAACACCAGATATTTCAACACTACACAGACAATGGCTATCTGCTCCCCCATCAGCTGCCTGGAGGAAACCTTGAGTAACCATTCGTCCAAGCACAGAAACACCTGTATCCCTCTAGCATGAAGGAGTGCTACCACCGGACCCTACACCTTTGTAAATACCCTGGGAGCTGTCTTCAGACCAAAGGGAAGGGCCTGGAACTGGACATGCCTGTGTAGAGCAGCTGAATGCCTATGCAGGAAGTCCCACCCCCATTCTGCCTATATGCTGGAAACCGGAAATTGCAACATGTGCAACGCCAGTAATGGTGCTGATTACACGAAAAGCCTTTGAGACAAGGTATACGCTGAGAAAACCCTATGTGATGTATCCCCGAATAGATGATGGACTCCTGAGAGACCCCCCCCCCCGAAGAAGTGTGTAGATGTGAACAGGAGAGGCTGGTGACATCACAAGAAATGAGTGTGACGCACTGAGAAGGATGACCAAAGAAGAGAATGCATAAACCATATAGAATCTGATGGCGAAGTAAATAATCGAGAAAACGTTAATGTGCGTAATGAAGATTGCACTTGTGAAAAACACTGCAGTACATGCAAGCCGTTTTATAACTGTACAGATGCTGTAACGCAAGTAGACTAATCATGAAGGCTGGCTATACGCAGTGAATAGACTGCAGGCGGTGCCGCCTATATATATATATGTATATATAATATACATATATATATATATATTCTGGACATTTGATGTCACAATATTAGTAAGCTCAACTCGCGGAGAAAGGAGGATTGATAGCTGTGTGTGTCGCAGCTAAGAATTAAGCCAAGGCTCGAAGATGGACCAAAGGAAGACTGTTTGGCCTGGTATCAACGGCTAGGCCAGCCGAAACTGGTTATCAGTCCTTGAAGAACAGTGTGAGACGCCTAGGCATCCCTTGTTAAGTTGCAAAGAGAGAACACCATGAGTGCCAAGTTTCTTTATTTAAGACAATTAAGTGCTATACAATGGGCCTATTCACGGTCTCCTGTCACGTGATTCCAGGATGAAAACAGAAGTGGGCATGTAGACCTGAACATTGATAAGAACATGCTCACACTCCCTTATATCCCCAGAGAAGAAAACCAATTACAAGGCCAAGTTCAAGGACAAGCTGAATGGTAGAAGGCATGAGAGATGTTGGGCTAATTGGGTGTGGAGGTACGGTGAAGTCCACCCACCAGCACCTGGGGTACCAGCTTACATGCTGCTAGAGAATCAAATGTTCCAGAAGGGTGCAAGCATGCCAGCCAATTGTAGAAGGCCATATAATGAAGGGCCCTATAGTTTGGGAGCCAATGATATGCTGTGTACTTAATAACCGTTGAAGATGACTTGCACTAAGGGAGGGCATAAGTTGCCCACCTGACTATAGAGACCCCATCACAATCTGATCCCTTATAGAAAGTATACTTAGATACTCCCCTTAGTCCTATCACAATCTTGCATAGGTTTTCTTAGCTTGTCACGTAGTATGAAGTCACGTATGATGAGTTTTTGCTGTAAAAGTATTGTTTTTTATGAAATGAGTTGAGACATGCTGTGCGATGTCTGTTGATGTCTGTGGTAACTCCTTGTTTTAGATAACAGAAAATAAAACAGACAATTTGCCAACTCCCTGAGTCACTGTTCTTATTGATAAAAGAGTTATTCTGCATCTGATGTGTTACTTTAATTAAAAGAACCATTAGGGTTCACTTGGTAGCATGTTGGATGGTTCAGAAGAAAGACCCATCGACTAGTAAACTCTAGTACTTCGGACGATGGGGCACCCTCTGCCATCTAGCTGGAAGATCGCAAGGTTTCTGTGGAGAACGGCCGATATAGAATTTTTGCAAGCAAATCGGGACGGTGGGACGGGTACCTCTTTGAAAAATCCCTTCTTGTTCACACTGGCGCTTTACGGACAGAAGGCAAAAGTGGTCGATTGGAGGGGGGGCTCGATACTGAAGATGTCGCGCTGAATGAAAAAATGGTGAGTAGACTAAGGGGAATGGCAAACTGAGGGGAAAGTAACAGGTAGTTTAGAAAGTAACAGGGAAAGTAATGGGTAGTTTAGAAAGTAACAGGAAAAGTAACAAGTGATTTTTTTTGTGTAACGAGAGATCGGGAGATAAAGCCTGGGAGTCCTAACCAAAGGGCGTTCAGAAGAAATTGTTATACACTTTAGTTGAAGGGTATTGTTAGGGGCGGAAAAATAGAGTGATCACTGAGGATTAATGTGCAGAGTCGACTAGTTTGTCTGTTTGTGTATCTGTGGTAAATTAAGGTGTCGAAGAGCCACAATTGTGTGAGGAATATTGAGAAAAGGTTGAGAAGACATACAGGGTAATTCATAGAATTTCGCACAAAAGTGGCGCACGCGGCTGGCGCACAGTGTGCGCGTGCGAATGTCTGCGCCAGCCGCGTGCGCTAAAATTGATATCCGCGCACAGCGTATTCATGGATTTCAGCCTCCAAAACCAGCTGTGGCACAGAGTGGCGCAGTGACCCTGCAGCTGCGCCAGTTACGCCCCCAAGAACACCACACCAAGGAAAAGCCATCAAAATTCACAATTCATCGCAAAGGGCTGCGCCAACCCGGGACCAGTATACAGGGCTGCCAAACAGCAAATGGCGAGCGGGGAACGTGTATAACTGGGGTGCGCGGGAAGTTCCACACGCGATTTCAGCAGGGTACGTGTATTTCTGGGGTGCGGGGAAGTTCAACACGTGATTACAGCAGGGTACGTGTATTACAGGGGTGCACGGGAAGTTCCACACATGATTACAGCAGGGTACGTGTATTTCTGGGGTGCGGGGAATTTTTACACGCAATTTCAGCAGGGTACCAGTATTACAGGGGTGCGTGGGAAGTTCCATACGCGATTTAAGCATGGTACGTGTATTTCTGGGGTGCGTGGAACTTTTACACGCGATTTCAGCAGGGTACCTGTATTACTGGGGTGCGCGGGAAGTTGCACACGCAAATTCAGCAGGGTACGTGTATTTCTGGGGTGCGGGGAAGGTTAACACGCAATTTCAGCAGGGTAGGTATCTTACTGGTGTGCGCGGGAAGTTACACACGCAATTTCAGCAGGGTACGTGCATTTCTGGGATGCGGGGAAGTTTGACACGCGATTTCAGCAGGGCACGTGTATTATAGGGGTGCGAGGGAAGTTGCACACGCGATTTCAGCAGGGTACGTGCATTTCTGGGGTATAGGGAAGTTCAACACGCGATTACAGCAGGGTACGTGTATTACAGGGGTGCGTGGGAAGTTCCACACGCATTCCAGCAGGGTACGTGTATTTCTGGGGTGCGGGGAAGTTTCACACGCGATTACAGCAGGGTACGTGTATTTCTGGGGTGCGTGGAAGTGTAACACGCGATCACAGCAGGGTACCTGTATTACTGGGGTGCGCAGGAAGTCCCGCACGCGATTACAGCAGGGTGTGTATTCTGGGATGCGGGGAAGTTTCACACGCAATTTCAGCAGGGTACCTGTATTACTGGGGTGCGCGGGAAGTTCCACACGTGATTACAGCAGGGTACGTGTATTACTGGGGTGCGGGCAAGTTTCACACGCGATAGGCCCTGTGCGAGTGGGGTACTTGTATTCCGGGGGTGCAGGGGAGTCCTACACGTGAATTGGCAGTGTGGGTCCTCCCAGGTGTGCCGTCTACACCCTCCACGGCCCCTGCAGGCAGACCACACCACAGGGGACTACCCTGCACCCCTGGTCATGTCCCACAGGCAGCCACATGTCACCTTGCACTAGTGATCACCAACGCTTTACCCCTTAGACCACCACCACACGGCAGTGCAGGGCACCTGCCAGCAGGCACACACTCATCTCCCCCAGCACCCCCACCCCCCAGCAGTGTGGGGCACCTGCCAGCAGGCCCCCACTCATGTCCCACCCATGTTCCCTTGCACCCCACCCCCCAGCAGTGCAGGGCACCTGCCAGCAGGCCCCCACTCATGTCCCCTTGCACACCCCCCCAGCAGTGCAGGGCACCAGCCAGCAGGCCCCCACTCATGTACCACTCATGTCCCCTTGCACCCCCACCCCCCAGCAGTCAGGGGCACCTGGCAGCAAGCCCCAACTCATGTCACCTTGCAGCACCACCCCCAGCAGTGCAGGCCACCTGCCAGCAGGCCCCCACTCATGTCCCACTCATGTCCCCCTGTACCCCCACCCCCCAGCAGTGCAGAGCACCTGCCAACAGGCCCCCACTCATGTCCCCTTGCACGCCCAGCACTGAGGGGCACCTGCCAGCAGGCCCCCACTCATGTCCCCTTGCACCCCCACCCCCCAGCACTGAGGGGCACCTGCCAGCAGGCCCCCACTCATGTCCCCTTGCACATCCACCCCCCAGCAGTGCGGGGCACATGCCAGCAGGCCCCCACTCCTGTCCCACTCATGTCCCCCTGTACCCCCACCCCCAGCAGTGCAGGGCACCTGCCAACAGGCCCCCACTCATGTCCCCTTGCACCCCCAGCACTGAGGGGCACCTGCCAGCAGGCCCCCACTCATGTCCCCTTGCACACCCAACCCCCAGCAGTGTGGGGCACCTGCCAACAGGCCCCCACTCATGTCCCCTTGCACCCCCAGCACTGAGGGGCACCTGCCAGCAGGCCCCCACTCATGTCCCCTTGCACCCCCACCCCCCAGCACTGAGGGGCACCTGCCAGCAGGCCCACACTCATGTCCCCTTGCACACCCACCCCCCAGCTGTGCGGGGCACCTGCCAGCAGGCCCCCACTCATGTCCCACTTATGTCCCCTTGCACCACTACCCCCAGCAGTGTAGGGCACCTGCCAGCAGGCCCCCACTCATGTTCCCTTGCACACCCACCCCCCAGCTGTGCGGGGCACCTGCCAGCAGGCCCCCACTCATGTCCCACTTATGTCCCCTTGCACCACCACCCCCAGCAGTGTAGGGCACCTGCCAGCAGGCCCCCACTCATGTTCCCTTGCACACCCACCTCCCAGCAGTGTGGGGCACCTGCCAACAGGACCCCACTCATGTCCCCTTGTACCCCCAGCACTGAGGGGCACCTGCCAGCAGGCCCCCACTCATGTCCCCTTGCACCCCCACCCCCAGCACTGAGGGGCACCTGCCAGCAGGCCCCCACTCATGTCCCCTTGTACCCCCACCCCCAGCAGTGTGGGGCACCTGCCAGCAGGCCCCCACTCATGTCCCACTCATGTCCCCTTGCACCCCACCCCCCAGCAGTGTGGGGCACCTGCCAGCAGGCCCCCACTCATGTCCCACCCATGTCCCCTTGCACCCCCACCCTCAGCAGTGCAGGGCACCTACCACCAGGCCCCCACTCATGTCCCCTTGCACGCCCAGCACTGAGGGGCACCTGCCAGCAGGCCCCCACTCATGTCCCCTTGCACCCCCACCCCCCAGCACTGAGGGGCACCTGCCAGCAGGCCCCCACTCATGTCCCCTTGCACATCCACCCCCCAGCAGTGCGGGGCACATGCCAGCAGGCCCCCACTCCTGTCCCACTCATGTCCCCCTGTACCCCCACCCCCAGCAGTGCAGGGCACCTGCCAACAGGCCCCCACTCATGTCCCCTTGCACCCCCAGCACTGAGGGGCACCTGCCAGCAGGCCCCCACTCATGTCCCCTTGCACACCCAACCCCCAGCAGTGTGGGGCACCTGCCAACAGGCCCCCACTCATGTCCCCTTGCACCCCCAGCACTGAGGGGCACCTGCCAGCAGGCCCCCACTCATGTCCCCTTGCACCCCCACCCCCCAGCACTGAGGGGCACCTGCCAGCAGGCCCACACTCATGTCCCCTTGCACACCCACCCCCCAGCTGTGCGGGGCACCTGCCAGCAGGCCCCCACTCATGTCCCACTTATGTCCCCTTGCACCACTACCCCCAGCAGTGTAGGGCACCTGCCAGCAGGCCCCCACTCATGTTCCCTTGCACACCCACCCCCCAGCTGTGCGGGGCACCTGCCAGCAGGCCCCCACTCATGTCCCACTTATGTCCCCTTGCACCACCACCCCCAGCAGTGTAGGGCACCTGCCAGCAGGCCCCCACTCATGTTCCCTTGCACACCCACCTCCCAGCAGTGTGGGGCACCTGCCAACAGGACCCCACTCATGTCCCCTTGTACCCCCAGCACTGAGGGGCACCTGCCAGCAGGCCCCCACTCATGTCCCCTTGCACCCCCACCCCCAGCACTGAGGGGCACCTGCCAGCAGGTCCCCACTCATGTCCCCTTGCACCCCCACCCCCAGCAGTGTGGGGCACCTGCCAGCAGGCCCCCACTCATGTCCCACTCATGTCCCCTTGCACCCCACCCCCCAGCAGTGTGGGGCACCTGCCAGCAGGCCCCCACTCATGTCCCACCCATGTCCCCTTGCACCCCCACCCTCAGCAGTGCAGGGCACCTACCACCAGGCCCCCACACATGTCCCCTTACACCCCCACCCCCCAGCACTGAGGGTCACCTGCCAGCAGGCCCCCACTCATGTCCCCTTGCACCCCCAGCACTGAGGGGCACCTGCCAGCAGGCCCCCACTCATGTCCCCTTGCACCCCCACCCCCCAACAGTGCGGGGCACCTGCCAGCAGGCCCCCACTCATGTCCCACCCATGTCCCCCTGCACCCCAACCCCCCAGCAGTGCAGGGCACCTGCCAGCAGGCCCCCACTCATGCCCCCCTGCACCCCCACCCCCCAGCAGTGCGGGGCACCTGTCAGCAGGCCCCCACTCATGTCCCCTTGCACCCCCACCCCCCAGCATTGTGGGGCACCTTCCAGCAGGTCCCCACTCATGTGCCACTCATGTCCCCTTGCACCCCCAGCACTGAGGGGCACCTGCCAGCAGGCCCCCACTCATGTTCCCTTGCACACCCAACCCCCAGCAGTGTGGGGCACCTGCCAACAGGCCCCCACTCATGTCCCCTTGCACCCCCAGCACTGAGGGGCACCTGCCAGCAGGCCCCCACTCATGTCCCCTTGCACCCCCACCCCCAGCACTGAAGGGCACCTGCCAGCAGGCCCCCACTCATGTCTCCTTGCACACCCACCCCCAGCAGTGCGGGGCACCTGCCAGCAGGCCCCCACTCATGTCCCACTCATGTCCCCTTGCACCACCACCACCCAGCAGTGTAGGGCACCTGCCAGCAGGCCCCCACTCATGTTCCCTTGCAGACCCACCCCCCAGCAGTGTGGGGCACCTGCCAACAGGCCCCCACTCATGTCCCCTTTTACCCCCAGCGCTGAGGGGCACCTGCCAGCAGGCCCCCACTCATGTCCCACTCATGTCCCCCTGCACCCCCACCCCCCAGCAGTGCGGGGCACCTGCCAGCAGGCCCCCACTCATGTCCCCTTGCACCCCCACCCCCCAGCATTGTGGGGCACCTGCCAGCAGGTCCCCACTCATGTCCCACTCATGTCCCCTTGCACCCCCACCCCCCAGCAGTGTGGGGCACCTGCCAGCAGGCCCCCACTCATGTCCCCTGCACCCCCACCCCCCCCAGCCGTGCGGGGCACCTGCCAGCAGGCCCCCACTCATGTCCCACTCATGCCCCCTTGGAACCCCACCCCCCAGCATTGTGGGGCACCTGCCAGCAGGCCCCCACTCATGTCCCCTTGCACTCCCACCCCCCAGCATTGTGGGGCACCTGCCAGCAGGTCCCCACTCATGTCCCACTCATGTCCCCTTGCACTCCCACCCCCCAGCAGTGTGGGGCACCTGCAAGCAGGCCCCCACTCATGTCCCCCAGCCAACACGTCATCACAATCTAGATCCCTGGCCCTTATGGCCAGCCTCCACATGCCAAAGACCCACCCAAGTATTGCATCCACCCACATAGAAATGCCAATTTCATGATACAACCCCAATGGCGAGTATGTCAATGAACACATGTCTGTCACACACACACACACAATGGGTGTAAGTGAATGTCAAAACCCACATCATGACACGCATGAAACCAATGAGATAATACCACATATCGAAGTATGAACAAAAAAATGTATTAAAAACAACATGAATGGAATAAAAAACAAACAAACGACAAAGGGAATTAAAACGAAAAGCTGCATGTCCGTAAAATAATGAAAAACAACAAATCATAATCCAAAGGAAAGGTGTCCAAAGTCACAGTTCAAAAAATGAAATCCAAGGGAAAACCATTGCTCCATGGGGAAATAAAATAATTAAAAAGATGAATCCAATAGTGAACTATATACAGAAGAACAATCCAGGGTCCATGATCCCAACTGAAGAAATGAAACCTATCAAAAATACTACCTAATGAAAAACTATATACAGAAAGGTGGTGCATTGTCCAAGCGCAACCAAAATAAAGAAAAAACCAAAGGAAACTTAACACTATCTAACTATTTAGGGCAGCGGGCAAGTCCAACGGCTCACATGTTGATGTTCCGGGCCAGGGCATCATCGAACTCCTGCTCGATGTCCCGGAGGCGGTCCTCTTCCATGGCCCCGAGGGTTCGCAGGGACCATGACATCTGGAACTCCAGGTCCCTGCGAATGGCCTTGAGGCACTCGGCCCGCCTCAGGGCCCTACACATGGAGTTCTCCGCCCTGACCATCGTGAGCCGTGCCTCTTCCGCCCGCTGCCGCTCCGCATCTATCGCATGGCCCAATCACTGCCACACGGAAGACACTTCCCGTCCAGGGTCCTCCTGCCCTCCGGCCGATGCCTGCCCCTCCGATGATGAAGGCCCCGAGCCATCATGGCTTCCACCTTGTTGCTGCTGCTGCTGCTGTGCCGCTGCCTGTGCCCTGGCTCCTGCTGCCTGCACATCCTCCTCCAGCTGGGGTGCAGTTGTTGAGGTGTCCACCCCTGCTGGACGTCCGACTCCCGACTGTGGCACGGATGTGTCCTCCACCAGCCTGGCCGCAGTGTCAGAGGCAGCTCCAGAGGCAGCTCCAGAGGGCACCCAGTTGACACATGGGTGGGAAGATGGCACGGAGGACGACTGGCGCATAGGGGGTTCAGTTGAGGAGGGGGTCGGAACAAGGTCCACAAAACGGAGGAATCCGACCATGGTGAGCTGTCCCAGTGGGTCAAGGCGGTCAACGAGCCATGCAAGAAGACGTGCAGTCTCCTCATGAAAAGACTGCAGGTCAGCTCGCATGGCACATTGGCGCAATACCACGCCACCCAGGACAGGCTCAACCCGGTGCCGGATAGCCACATCTGCAGGGAGAGAAAGGCCAGTTGGTGTAAGCCAATCCCCTCCCTGAGAACGGGTCTGGACGTAGGTATCCCTGCTGGTGGAAGATGATGCAGTCACAGGATCGGGGACAGGATTACACAAAGGCACCTCCGCGGCGGCCTGTGCTGCCTCCTGTCCCTGCCCCTGCACTGCACCACTAGCACCAGTGGAATCCCCACCTCCAGACCCTGTCTCTGTCCCTTGCACTGCCTCCTCCTCCACCAAACCCCTCACCAACCTGGATGACTCCGTGCCATCTTCCTCCGTTGGGCCCTGTGGGGTCTCAGCTGCCCCTTCGGCTGCCGAGGAGTCCAACTCCAACCTCCGCCTCTTGGACCTCCCCTTGGCAGCTGCGACCTGGGACACGGCACCGGACTCCTCACCCCCCGACTAGATGACAACCTGGGAGGGGAGCCGGGCCTTGCATCTCCGGCTGGCGGTGCGATCCCTGCCGCTGTGCTCCACAGCACCTTCTCCGACCTCTTCATCAGTTGACGCTGCAGACAGGGAGAGACAGGCATCAGGGCACTGTACAATGGACTAATACACACATGACAGTTGTACATGCAACTCACACACATGAGCTATTCCACAGCCATATCATGAAACACAGGGAGTGCACTAGACATGCACACATGCCACCACAATTACATGCGTGTGTACACCGCCAACTGTCGCAGTGATGGGATGGGCATCCATGTCACATCTGGCAATCAGTCTTCTACATATCAGTCTCACATGCATCCATGTTGCATCACTGTTGCACCCATGTCAAATACACACACATGCACATGTACACGGTGCAGATACATGCAGCTGGAACCAACATCCATGTGTGACACCACAACCATGCCAACTTACATACACAGTAATCAAAACATGTGTGCTCACACATCTGCATTTGGCCTGCATGCTTACCCACACATACACCATCCATGTGTCTCACACATGAAAGGACTTGCATGTGTCAGCCTGACAGCCCTGTACATACACATCCATACATGGCCCTACAAAACCACATGTACAACCTGCACACTACTGGCACACCACCACACGCACAGCTTCCAATCAGTATGCATGTACACTTACCGTTCGACTCCAGGCGCGTCTGCCTCTCAAGGACCTGGACGTGGAGCACTGGGCGTATGCGTTCCAGGACCCTCATCTGATGTTCCGACAGGTGGCCCCGGCGCCCCTTAGCTGCCTTCAAGAGGCGCCGGGCCTTGTTGAGGGTCCTGGACCTGAAGTCCTCCCAGCGCTTCTTGACATGTTGGAAGTCGCGCACTGCCACCCCCTCCGCGTTGATGGCAGTCACGATGTCCGTCCAGATCCGAGTCCATCCTTCCTTTTCGGCGGCCGACCTTCCGAAGAGGGCATAATACTGCCCCAGGACTTGCTCCACCAGGACACCAACTTCGGTGGCAGTAAAGCTGGTGGCCCTCTGCCTCTCTGGCTGGGAGTTGCCAGTGGTGCCAGATGGTGTAGTGCCCGACATGGCAACCCCAGAGGCAGGTGTGGGTGGGCAACTGGGTCCTGGGGCTGGGCTGAGTAGCGATGGAATAGCAGTCGGGAGTCTTCGGTTCCAGCAGGGGTGGTCACAGCAACAGCACCTCGGGCTGACGTGCAGGCAGAAAATGGCAGGGCACGTGGGCAGCAGGCAATCAGGCAGCAGCAGATGGCAGGTGGGAGCGTGCTCGGGGCTCTGGGGGGCAGTAATTCAGCCGTCTGGGCAGGAGCGTGGTCTTCCGTGTGTGAACGCGTGGCCAGCTTGATAAGGAGTGATTTGGCACGTGAAAATCTAGCATGTCAGCATGTAATTTGAGGAAAGGCCCTTAGCGCGTAAGCGCGTCAGCACGCGGACGCGATTTAATTGGACCAAAGGCCCTTAGCGCGTAAGCGCGTCTGTGACATGCGCGCGCGGGCATTTCCCTGAACCCGGGTGCATGTTACACGTCCAAGAACTGCACGTCCGAGTGTCAGCTCCTGTAATTGGAGGTTAGGGCCTTAGCACGTATACGCGGAAGTGACGTTGGAAGTGTGGGCCGGTTCAAAAGGCACGTGTAGGACGTCATTTCCTTGTACGTGCTTTTCGTGGAGAGCGAGTGGGTGAATTCTGTACTTCTTGTCGGTTCACACACGATTTACTTCACAGCGTTTGTAGTTCGTACTCCCTGTTACCTCTGACAGCTTTTTTCTGATTTTCTGTTGGGCCTGTTTCCTCAAACAGCGTTCACTTCTTCTTTTGTCCTGTCTCCTCAGACAGTGTACAATTCTTCTTTTGGCGGGGGTGTTGCCAACACGCACATGCGCGTATTTTTCACGCTCATTTTCCAGGCAGACGGTGAGTCGCGCACGTATTTACCAACTGTGCTTGCCCCGTGTGTCGCGTACCCCTTCAGAGGTCATTGTAGGCTGCGTTTAACACGCGTAAGTTCATTTTTGTGTTTCTGGGTGCCACAGCGTAGTGCGGGTTCATTTTTCCACGCACGTGGTCTACGAGGGGTTGCGTGCACGTTATTTTCTGTTTTTGGGGTGCCTGTGTTTTGCGTGACCCGTCATCTTTCCACAGGGGTCACATACAGTCTTGCTAGAGCACAAGGGTACGAATTCCATCTAGTACCCTACCCCTTTGACACCCAATTGCCCAGGACAATAGTTTACTGCAACTCCCATACGCACAACAACATCAGTGCCATGGTTGGGAGGCAACCAAGCGGTAAGGGTGGCAAAGGTGGCCATGGTGGGCGCGGTAGGGGACGTGGCCGGGATTTGCAGGGTACCCCTAGCCCCCATGTGTGGAGGACCAGTCAGGAACACCCATGCCCCCTGCCCCCCATAGTTGAGGGAAACGTGGCTAACACCATCTCTGCTCAGCCCTTGTTGGACCGGCCCATTGTGGCACCTGACCTGGCAGAGGGTGACTCCCAGGCTGACTTCCAGGTCGCCAAGTCTAGGCCACGTGTGGCAGTGGAAGTTGGTGTCACCAGGCCACGTGGATCAGGGGCAGCTATGTCATCTGCTGCCCCGTGTAGGCAGGGTGGGGAGGCTGCAGGGGCAGCTGTAGCTCCATCCACCCCAGCTCTGACTCTCCCAGCCAGGGCAGTGTTGGTCCCAGTCCATCTTGCTAACGTTCCCCCTGACTACGCAACACTTCAGCCAATGCCTGCACCAAGTTCCATGCTCAGTGTGCATTCCGACACTCCAACTACCCAGTCCACCGGTGCTCCTGCCCCTAGTGGCCAGAGCGGCGTAGGCCACTCAGGATCCCCACCACTTTCCAAAAAAAAAGAGGAAGAGTGCTCGTCCACTACAGGCTGATACCCCAGACACAGCTACGCAGTCCGGCACGCAAAGGAAGCCTAGCTTCAATGATGCCGAACGTGATGCACTTGTGCAGTATGTGTCCGCACATGACAGCGAAATGTTGATCACCTCAGGGTGCAAGACCATACCTGCTCAACGTCAGGCACACTGGCAGACCGTCGCGGACATCATAAGTGCCCTTGGATTAGTGAGGCGCACAGCTGGTGAGTGCTACAAGTGCTGGAATTACCTTAAGCGCAGGGCAAAGAAAAAGCTGGCCCCAAGTCATGCCGCTACTCTGGTGACTGGAGGTGAGTCTCCACAAGAGGACATTGAACTCACTGTACATGAGTCTGTTGCTGGGACCTACGTCGCAGAGGAACAGATCCAAGGTGTGGGAGATCTGCCAGATTACGAGGCATTGTCCGGTGAGTGCACATGCATATGTGTGTGATCCATGTGTATGTTGTGTGTGTGAGGGGTTCTGATTGAGTGCCAGGTGAGGGTGTGTGTGCCTGAGTGGTTTGGGTCACCCATGTGCTTCATCCAAAACATGCTGCACCCCTGGATTTGTGTATTACAGTATCCCTTCTGCCCACAGTAGACTTTTTGTGCAACATCACGCCAATTGCCCTTGAAGCGGCATCTTGCAACAACATTGTTCCGTATTTCTCATTGTTCATTCAGGCTGATTGTTTCGATCCCCCCCACTTTCACTACACATTTCTTAGCCCTATTGTCAAATGATATGTGACATGCCTATGGTACATGCCATCTGTGTGATGGCATGTGTCATGTATGTGGATTGGACATGCCACTCACAGGCCAATGTCTGATGGCTCTGCTAGCCAGCATGAAGCTAGTGTGTTGCTCTTCCATCTTGGTGTCATCAGTGTCTGACATTTTCCTCCCCTTAAAACTCAGTGACAGTGCATGCATGGGAGGGTTATAGTCATGAGGGACATGTGTCAATCAAGTACTGTTTCTGTAGCTTGTGAGGCCTAATTGTGTGCCATGGTGCTAATGCCTGTTTCCATTTTTTGTCTTTCATGTTTCTGCAGGGGATGATGCTGTTGAGGGTGAAGAGATGGTGCAGACCCAGGAGGGATTTCAGGCACGACCAGGCACCAGTGGGGGACGGGGTGTGTTGGTGGGTGAGAACCCACTCTTGCTGCAGACCGTTCTCTCCAGGGGTGTCTCTGGGTGCACCTCCCCAGACCTCTTTTCGGGTGTTGATTCGGATGATGAGACCTATGTGGCTTCGCAGGTAGGTGTTTCTGGGAGGGATTCTGTTCTGCCCGACCCACCTGCACCAGGGGTACAGCCCACTATGGGGATGTCAGTGTTGGTAGGTTCGCCTTTGGTGGTTACGGATGCAGGGCCACACTCTGCAACATCTGATCCTGTTCCTGGGCCAGCAGATCAGAGGGGGAATGCAGTCCTGCAGCCTCAGGCAGTGCCGACACAGCAAGGCACAGTTCGCCTTGCCCCAGACAGGTATGGTGCCCGCCAACGCGTTGGCCGTACGCCACCAGGCAATACCGCATGGGAGAAATCCATATACGGTATGGCAAACCAACAGGCAGCAGCATCTGAGATGATGGCTCAAGCTATGGAGAGGGTGGCCACTTCCATTGTCCCCCCAGAAAGGCAGATGGAGCAACTACAGCAGGCAACGGACTCCATTTGCCAATCACTCAGGGAGGACATGTTGGCGTCCAACAGGGACAGACGGGCGGCCCTGGACACTCTGCGGGAAGCCATTTCTTTAGGGTCCCAGGGCCAGAGGGAAGCCCTGAGGGTAGAAGTCCGTCACCTTAGCAGACTCTTGTGGAGCTTGAGGCTTCCACTGTCACGAGGACAGAACAGCTGCTGGAGCGGGTCACACGTACGCTCTCAGCAGAGATGCAGGCAACTCGGGAGGAGGTCCGGGCATCACATCAGGTGGTGCATGGGGATCTCTGCACCATATTCCTCCAGAACGAGACCTTCCACACCCGCATGCTTGCTGCCATGGAGGACCAGACTAGGGCTTTGCGTGGGCTGCCCCCCATAGCACCACAACCTCCTGTAGCGGCAGCAGCACAGGGTGATGAGAGCGACCACAGCGATTCTGAATCTCTCACGATAGCGTAGCCGTGCAGGCCATGAGCCCATGGAGGTGTTTTTTTTCGCAACATCCACACAGGTGGCTGTTAGTGTGCACCTTGTCCTCGGACCTCCTGGGTGGCCTCTGCCACCCCCCCAGGCCCCCACATGGCCATTTTTGATTTTTGATTTTTGATTTTTGATTTTTGGTTTTTGATTTTTGAGTTTTTGTTACAGTGTGTTGCCTTGTGTGGCTCCCGTGGGCATCCACTGTATTCCGGCTAGGCACATGCAGGCTTGTCCTGAGTTTGGGTTAGATGCTCGGGTTCGTGAGACACACACCCCTCCTGCTTCCCATTACCATGGGCTTGCAAAGGGTGTGCCTAAGTGACAGTAACTTACACAGTGACGTTGGACTCCCATGACATGTGTTGGCAGTCTGTAGTCAATACTGTGTATACATTCCTAGTGCATATTGTTGTAGTATTGTACACTGCATGGTGTATTGATGTGTGCTTGTGCATCCATGTCTCCCTCCTAATTTGCAGGTTCATTCCTCATGTCTTCACAAGGCCGTCTACTTTGGAGATGGAGTTCATGTTGTAAGCAGTGCACTTCCAGATTTGCGTGGCACCAACACTGTACAGTTGGAAGTGGTCGATGTGCCAGCATCACCAGGTTGTAAGACTACATATCCTTTAACTTAGTACTGTCATGTGAATGCTATGTTTTGGGGTGGCTAGCTGCATTGTATTGTGGTCATGTGTGTTGTCAGTTCTACATTAATGGGAGCATATTGTGTGTGGCCATTTTCTATTCGGGACACTGTACTTTGTGACACTTGTGTCATGTTTTGGGGATTCCTTTGTTTGCTCTCACATAGCATGACATGCCATGGTGTGTTGGGTGGCGGTGCTGGGGAGGTGTTGGGTGACATGGCACTGTTGTCATGTTGTATCTTGCAAGGGGGTAATGATTTTAGCAGCATAGAAGTGTGTCTTTTGATGACACAGCATTGGTGGTGTTTGTGTAGGTAGGGATGCACACAATGGAACACTACCAGGTGAACAATCTCAGGCTGGTATGGTTGTGACAGTTGACTGTCACTTGACTCATCATCATTGATAGTCAGCTGGTATGTGCCAGGGCTGTGTGCACTCCACAGGGGTGTGATTTTAGGTGAAGTGATTAGCCTCCAGCTGCATACGGGCTGCCTCACCCCGTGCCCTTTCCCCTCCCATGCGCAGTGGGCGTGCATGTGGTTGGGGATCTGGGGGCACCACCATGTCCACGGGCAGGCCCCGGCGTGTTGCAACGTTGTGCAGGACACATGCTGCCACTATGATCCTGCACACTACTGGGGGAGCGTATAACAGCTGCCCGCCAGAACGGTCAAGGGAGCGAAAGCATGACTTGAGCACTCCGAATGTGCGCTCCACTATTCCCCGGGTTGCAATATGGGCTGTGTTGTATCTTACCTCGGGTGGCGTGGTGGGGTTCCGAATTGGCGTCATCATGTCGGTGCTCAGAGGGTAGGCACTGTCCCCTTGGGAGGTGGTGATGGGTATCATTAGTGGGGTTGTGACATTACTTAGTATCTGACATGCATGCATGTGCTGTGGCATTTATACTCACCAATCAGCCATGTATCGCCATGCCGACCAGCTTCTAGGTCCCGGTTTAGGGTTGACATTCTGTAAATGAAACTGTCGGGGGTGGACCCTGGATAGTTGGCATATACTGAGGTGATGATTCCTTTGGCATCACATACTACCTGGACGTTGATGGAATGCCAGTGCTTGTGGTTTCTATAGATGTGCTCAGATGCCCTGGGGAGACGTAGAGCCACATGGGTGCAGTCAATGGCACCTAGCACTTTGGGGAAGTGTGCCACCCCGTAAAAATCCTGGACGACAGCCTGCCTTTCTGCAGGTGTTCTGGGCAGGTATATGTGCCTGCTTACTGATGGGCATGCAGTCATGATGGCCAAGACCTGGTGTAGGCAGCGTGACTGCGTGGCCTGTGACACCCCCCCACTATGGCACTTGTCCGCTGAAATGATCCAGTGGCCAAGAAGTGCAGTACATTAAGGATCTTCTCCAGGGGGCTGAGTTCTTGGGAGCAGAGGGCGGGTGATGTGAGGTCATCCTCCCACTCACTGACCAGGTTGAGTATTATGTGAGGTGGAAACCAGTACCTCCCATACACGTGGTCATCAGGCATCCCAAAAAGGCTGGTTCTGGGTGTAAAAATTCTGGCCCTGACTATCCGCCTCCTCCTCCAGTATCCCACGGCCACTGCTGCTAGGAACGGTATATTCATCCTAGCGTCTGAGCTTGTTTGTTGTTTGCGCGTACTTTTATGCTGCGCGGGTCGACGTACGCCTGCTTCCTGCTTGCGTACGTGTTTCCGGATTAGCGCATCTTTTTTGGCGTGTGCGTGTGGGTGTTCCACGCATTTGCCTCCTGTACTTCCACGCCCACCACAGTAATACACGTACCCCGTTCGCCCAGGCCCAATCGCGTGTAAAACTTCCCGCGAGCCCCTGAAGTACACGTACCCCGCTCGCCCAGGCCCAATCGCGTGTAAAACTTCCTGCAAGCCCCTGAAGTACACGTACCCCGCTCGCCCAGGCACAATCGCGTGTGAAACTTCCCGCGCACCCCTGAAATACACGCTATTTTTGACACAGCGGGTGTCCGTGTTTGTTGCGTACCCCTTTGCACGTCATTTGTCCTAGAGGGCCACAGTATGTGACATTCATCTAAGCTGTTTATTCGACTTTTTGTTAGCGCACATTTTCTTAATGGGCTGGGACGCTACCGCCTGCCTTTGTGTGGTGGACATGTGTTGATGTACATAGTTGACTTTGGTTTGTGTCGTGGGATTGCCATTTCACTGCTGGGGGGTGGGTGTGCAAGGGGACATGAGTGGGGGCCTGCTGGCAGGTGCCCCGCACTGCTGGGGGGTGGGTGTGCAAGGGGACATGAGTGGGGGCCTGCTGGCAGGTGCCCCACACTGCTGGGGGTTGGGGGTGCAAGGGGACATGAGTGGGGGCCTGCAGGCAGGTGCCCCGCACTGCTGGGGGGTGGGTGTGCAAGGAGACATTAGTGGGGGCCTGCTGGCAGGTGCCATGCACTGCTGGGGGCGTGGGGTGCAAGGGGACATGAGTGGGACATGAGTGGGGGCCTGCTGGCAGGTGCCCTGCACTGCTGGGGGGGTGGGGGTGGAGGGGGACATGATGGGGGCCTGCTGGCAGGTGCCCCGCACTGCTGGGGGGTGGGTGTGCAAGGGGACATGAGTGGGGGCCTGCTGGCAGGTGTGTCGCACTGCTGGGGGGTGGGTGTGCAAGGGGACATGAGTGGGGGCCTGCTGGCAGGTGCCCCGCACTGCTGGGGGGTGGGTGTGCAAGGGGACATGAGTGGGGGCCTGCTGGTAGGTGCCCCGCACTGCTGGGCGGGTGGAGGTGCAAGGGGACATGAGTGGGGGCCTTCTGGCAGGTGCCCCGCACTGCTGGGGGGTGGGGTTGCTGGGGGACATGAGTGGGGGCCTGCTGGCAGGTGCCCTGCACTGCTGGGGGGTGGGGGTGCAAGGGGACATGAGTGGGACATGAGTGGGGGCCTGCTGGCAGGTGCCCTGCACTGCTGGGAGGTGGGGGTGCAAGGGGACATGAGTGGGGGCCTGCTGGCAGGTGCCCTGCACTGCTGGGGGGTGGGGGTGCAAGGGGACATGAGTTGGGGCCTGCTGACAGGTGCCCTGCACTGCTGGGGGTGCAAGGGGACATGAGTGGGACATGAGCGGAGGCCTGCTGGCAGGTGCCCTGCACTGCTGGGGGGTGGGGGTGCTAGGGGACATGAGTGGGGGCCTGCTGGCAGGTGCCCCGCACTGCTGGGGGTGGGTGTGCAAGGGGACATGAGTGGGGGCCTGCTGGCAGGTGCCCTGCACTGCTGGGGGGGTGGGGGTGCAAGGGGACATGAGTGGGGCATGAGTGGGGGCCTGCCGGCAGGTGCCCCGCACTGCTGGGGGGTGGTGGGGGTGCAAGGGGACATGTGTGGGACAGGAGTGGGGGCCTGCTGGCAGGTGCCCTGCACTGCTGGGGTGTGGGGGTGCAAGGGGACATGAGTGGGGGCCTGCTGGTAGGTGCCCCACACTGCCGGGGGGTGGGTGTGCAAGGGGACATGAGTGGGGCCCTGCTGGCAGGTGCCCCGCACTGCTGGGGGGTGGGGGTGCAAGGGGACATGAGTGGGGGCCTGCTGGCAGGTGCCCCGTACTGCTGGGGGGTGGGGGTGCAAGGGGACATGAGTGGGGGCCTGCTGGCAGGTGCCCCACACTGCTGGGGGGTGGGTGTGCAAGGACATGGATGGGGGCCTGCTGGCAGGTGCCCCGCACTGCTGGGGGGTGGGTGTGCAAGGAGACATGAGTGGGAGCCTGCTGGCAGGTGCTCCGCACTGCTGGGGGGGGTGGGGGTGCAAGGGGAAATGAGTGGGACATGAGTGGGGGCCTGCTGGCAGGTGCCCTGCACTGCTGGGGGGTGGGTGTGCAAGGGGACATGAGTGGGGGCCTGCTGGCAAGTGCCCCGCACTGCTGGGGGGTGGGGGTGCAAGGGGACATGAGTGGGCGCCTGCTGGGAGGTGCCCCGCACTGCTGGGGGTGGATGTGCAAGGGGACATGAGTGGGGGCCTGCTGGCAGGTGCCCCGCACTGCTGGGGGTGGGGGTGCAAGGGGACATGAGTGGGGGCCTGCTGGCAGGTGCCCCGCACTGCTTGTGGGTGGTTGTGTGCGGGGACATGAGGGGGGGCCTGCTGGCAGGTGCCCCGCACTGCTGGGGGGTGAGTGTGCGGGGACATGAGTGGGGGCCTGCTGGCAGGTGCCCCGCACTGCTGTGGGGCGGTGTGCAAGGGGACATCAGTGTGCGCCTGCTGGCAGGTTCCCCGCACTGCTTGGGGGTGGGCGTGCAAGGAGACATGAGTGGGGGCCTGCTGACAGGTGCCCCGCACTGCTGGGGGGTGGGTGTGCAAGGGGACATGGGTGGGGGCCTGCTGGCAGGTGCCCCACACTGCTGGGGGGTGGGGGTGCAAGGAGACATGAGTGGGGGCCTGCTGGCAGGTTCCCCGCACTGCTTGGGGGTGGGGGTGCAAGGAGACATGAGTGGGGGCCTGCTGGCAGGTGCCCCGCACTGCTGGGGGGTGGGTGTGCAAGGGGACATGAGTGGGGGCCTGCTGGCAGGTGCCCCTCACTGCTCGAGGGGGTGGGGTTGCAAGGGGACATGTGTGGGACATGAGTGGGGGCCTGCTGGCAGGTGCCCTGCACCTCTGGGGTGTGGGGGTGCAAGGGGACATGTGTGGGGGCCTGCTGGTAGGTGCCCCACACTGTTGGGGGGTGGGTGTGCAAGGGGACATGAGTGGGGGCCTGCTGGCAGGTACCCCACACTGCTGGGGGGTGGGGGTGCAAGGGGACATGAGTGGGGGCCTCCTGGCAGGTGCCCCGCACTGCTGGGGGGTGGGGGTGCAAGGGGACATGAGTGGGGGCCTGCTGGCAGGTGCCCCACACTGCTGGGGGGTGGGTGTGCAAGGGGACATGAGTGGGGGCCTGCTGGCAGGTGCCCCACACTGCTGGGGGGTGGGTGTGCAAGGAGACATGAGTTGGGGCCTGCTGGCAGGTGCTCCGCACTGCTGGAGGGGTGGGGGTGCAAGGGGACATGAGTGGGACATGAGTGGGGGCCTGCTGGCAGGTGCCCTGCACTGCTGGGGAGTGGGGGTGCAAGGGGACATGAGTGGGGGCCTGCTGGTAGGTGCCCCGCACTGCTGGGGGGTGGGTGTGCAAGGGGACATGAGTGGGGGCCTGCTGGCAGGTGCCCCGCACTGCTGGGGGGTGGGGGTGCAAGGAGACATGAGTGGGGGCCTGCTGGCGGGTGCCCCGCACTACTGGGGGGCGGGGGTGCAAGGGGACATGAGTTGGGGCCTGCTGGCAGGTGCCCCGCACTGCTGGGGGGTGGGTGTGCAAGGGGACAGAGTGGGGGCCTGCTGGCAGGTGCCCTGCACTACTAGGGGGTGGGGGTCCAAGGGGACATGAGTGGGACATGAGTGGGAGCATGCTGGCAGGTGCCGTGCACTGTTGTGGGGTGGGGGTGCAAGGGGACATGAGTGGGACATGAGTGGGGGGCTGCTGGAAGGTGCCCTGCACTGCTGGGGGGTGGGGGTGGAGGGGGCCGTGCGTTGGTGATCAGTAGTGCAAGCTGACATGTGGCTTGCCTGGGGGCCATGCCCATGGTGGATGGGCTGCCTGCGGGACATGAAGTCCCCTGTGGTGTGGGCTGGCTGCAGGGGCCGTGGAGGTTGTAGAGGGAACACCTGGGAGGACCCACACTGCCAATCCAGGTGTAGGACTCCCCTGCACCCCAGATATACACGTACCACACTCGCACAGGGCCTGTTGCTTGTGATAATTCCCGTGCACCCCCGAAATACACGTACCCCGCTCGACCAAGGCCAATCGCGTGGGAAACATTTTGCGGACCCCAAATTACACGTACCCAGTCCAATTGCGTGTGAAACTTCACGCGAACCCCAGGAATACACGCACCCCACTCGCACAGGGCCTATCGTGTGTGAGACTTCCCGTGAACCCGAGATTCACACGTACCCAGGCCAATTGCGTGCACAACTTCACGCGAACCCCAGGAATACACGCACCCCACTCTCACATGGCCTATCGCGTTTGAAACTTCCCGCAAACCCATGGAATACACGTATCCCGCTCCCCCAGGCACGATCGCGTGTAGAACTTCATGCGCACCCCTGAAATACACGTACCCCGTTCCCCCAGGCCCGATTACGTGTAAAACTTCCCGCGCACACACGAAATACACGCACAAGCTAATTTTTCACACAGCGGGTGTCACTGTTTGTCGCGTACCCCTTTGCACGTCATTTGTCCTAGCGCAGGGACGCTACCGCCTGCCTTCGTGTGGCGGACGGGTTTGGGTCAGTGCGCGTCTTTGCCCGTGCGCTGGTTTTCCCTATTCGATTCCATGAATACGTGTTGTAGGCGAGCGTGTGGGTGTTCCGCACACTTGCCTCCTGTACTTCCCCTGTGACGCCCACATTTTCACAAGTTGTTCCCCATTCCGAGTGTTACGCCCCATATTCCGCCTACTTTTGTTATGTGCGCCGCGCTATGTGCGCTTTCACTGTGGCCTTAGCGCACGCTGTTAGATGACCTGTGCGCGGGCATGCGCCGCACACTTTTTCAGCGCACATCCCTGATTTTACTAACGCACGGACTTCCATGAATAGATATGCGTTGGTTTCCCTGCGATATTCGCACTTGCACTGCAATTTTCGCTCTTTCAATGCGAATCGCACGCTTTCGCATGCTTGCGCCGAAACTTTCGGCGCACATTAATTCCATGAATCGGCCTGTTAGTGTCTATCTAGAGACACTGTCGGTACTGACTTAGTAGTAGACTGAAATACTTAAAAGTAGAGGTTTTGAGCGACGATTGCTGGAGCGTGCTCATATTTGTTGTTTTTTTAAAGTATTTTTTGTGAACACTGTTAAGTATTGACAGTCATTTCAGACTTGTCATAATGGGAGACGTTTCTCCTCTGATGCATTTATGTAAGACATTGCCAAGACACATGCCCAAGCTCAAACAGTACAGTGCAGAGTGGGTGAAGGGCATGGCAGATAAGAATTCCATGCCATGGCCACAAAGGGGATCATTATCAAAAGCAATATTGCAACACATGACCACATACTTGCACTCTGCGTACACAGGAAAGAAATTGGAGAAAAGGTTAGCTAGTTTAAAGCTTTGGAAAATGGAGTGGATGCTTAACCAGTGTAAGGAGGAAGGTGCCTAAAGCCTTCTGCTCCCCTTGCCTCGCCTGAGGTAACAGAACAAGTGGTTCACCCCACAGCTTAAATACTTACGGCAAAAAAGGAACTGTGAAACATCCTGGAGATTACTCCCCTCAGAAGCTAATAGAATCAAATTGACAAAAATTGCATCCCAATACAAAAAAGAAATTTGCCAGGCCAAACGAGATTTCTACAACAACCGCATCTCCCATGCTAACTCCAGCATGAAGGAATTATTCATAATTTTAAAAGAACTAGAGACTCCCAACCCTATACCAGACACTTGTTCCAACGACAAAACCTGGTGCTCAGACATCCAATAGGCACTTTCTAACAAAGTAACCACCCTCCAAAACAAAATAGCCACAAAAAAGCATCTCTTAACTGATTACTACCGCCCAATAATAGAACCTCTGACCTCCCCCTAAGAATACGACAGCTGACACCTCTCCTTCCCGCTTCAACTTCACCAAAACTTCTATACTTGAGGTAGAAAAATGTATTCTTTCACTCAAGCCCTCTAACTGCCAGGGTGACCTTTGCCCAGCCCAGCTCAGAAAAGATGCAGTGAGAGTACCTGCTCCTTTTATCTCCAAAATTATTAATGCTTCATTTGCATCCGGCACCATCCCTACCAACCTCAAACAATTATGGGTGCTTCCACTGTTAAAAAAACAAACCCTAGACCCACTCATACCTACCAACTACCGTCCCATCACGACAGTACCCTTTCTGTTAAAAATAATAGATAAGGTTGCATACCTTCAAATCCAAAAATACCTGGAACTTCACCACCTTTTAGGAGCTCGACAATCAGGCTTCCACCCTCAACATGCAACGGAGACGGCCCTTATCGACCCGAAGGTTCAAGTTGATGAACTAAGGGATAAGGGGTAATCAGCCCTCCATCTCCTCCTTGACCTCTCAGCTGCATTTGACCTTGTGGACCACAAGGTCTTATGTAGTCACCTAGACTCAGCCGCACATTTCTCCAAAGAGGCAATAACCTGGATTGAGTCATTTTTAAGTGACAGGACCATGAGGGTTTTCTCCCCCTCAGCAGCGGCTTACCCTATTCCAATCACTTGCAGGGTGCCCAAGGGTTCTTGCGTCTCTCTCACATTGTACAACATATTCACCAAGCCCCTTTTCGATGATTTGGATCATCTTGGTGTCACCTACACTAACTATGCAGATGATACTCAGATTCTCCTCCCATTTTCCGGGGATTACGTCAAGGATTTGGCCTTGGTAAATAGAGTTTACCTCCTCATCCAGGCATGGATGTTGACCCACGGTCTATGCCTGAATGATGATAAAACAGAGATAATCATCCTGGGTACCCCCACCAATCTTAAAAAACTAGGCCATGACTACTCTTCCTTCATAATTGATGGTAACCTCATTAAGGTGGCCAACGAGATAAAGACCCTCGGCTTCTACCTTGATTCCACTTTCTCTTTTACCAAACAAAGTCAACTCCATGGCTTCTGCCACCGCTTACACTTGTAAGCTCATAAGAACAGGCAAACCCTTTCTCTCCGATGATAGCTGCATTATCCTGGCCAGAGCCCTCATTCTCTCCAGGTTAGATTATTGTAATGCCCTCTACCGTGGTTCCAATAAATCTATTATACAGAGAATACAAATCCTCCAAAACAACGCCCTTAGAGCAGCCCTCGGCGTGGCCAGAAGACCTCACATATCTGAGATTAGATGCCAAAATAACTGTCTCTCGACCCACGACAAAACCCAGATAAAAAAGCCTCCCTTACCCCTAAAGCCCTAAACAATGCTGCTCCGAGCAATCTCACTGAGAGATTCTGTAGAAAAAACCTCCTCTAGACCCATAATACTAGCCTATACTAACTGCCTCACCATCCCCAGATTTAAGCTCTCAAAGGTTGGAGACAGCAGCTTCCCCGTCAAAGCGGCCCAACTATGGAACTCCCTGTCACCTGCAATTAGAGAAGATCAATACATACCCTAACTTCAGACTGAACTACATCAACTGGCTCACATTAACCGATCATTAAGGCCCGTCACCCCTTTCTCTTGCTACACTTACTATCCATGCTACCCCTTGCTCTCACACAGCTTGCTTGTTGTGCACGTTCTCATTGTATTTATTGTTCTTAGTGTATTTATTGATTCTCCTAGCTCCCCTGTACCCTAAACCCTGCAATCACTGTACTATTGCCATTTTGCCATATGTAACCTATGTAATCTAAGTCGTGTATATCCTTGTAACCTTTGCGCCCTGATTTCCTCGGGTCTGGCGTGCATTACAAATGAATATACAAACAAACAAACAGTATTCTGATTATCAAACATGGGTGCGATTATGATACGTAAGATGAAAGCGGACAAGGATTAGTTTGCTTACATTCAGGATATTCAGGAACGCTGGACTCTTGAGATGCGCGAGCCGTGGGGCAAAACAGTGGCACTATTGTTCCACATTTTATGTCGGGGATTGTCTGAGCAGGTACAGAGGCAACTTAAGAAGCAAGTGGGAATGGAAGCAAAGCCATGGGCTGAAATACTGTTGACTACAGTGAATCATTGTCGGCTGTTACAGGAGAAAAATAAGAAGAAAGATGAATCTAGAAAAATTGAGCAAACCAAGTTAGTGCTGAAAGAATTGTCAAAATATGCCATAGAAGGGGCGGTATTCACAAGCAGAGAAGGATTAGGAGTACAGCAAACAGTGGGTACATCGCAGGTGAGTAATCAGCGCCCGATGGACCAAGGCGGGAATGGGTTTCTACAACGAGAAAGAGGCATGGACAACAGAGGAAGGGGTAGATTTTAAACCACTCAAGGTGGGTTTCAGAATGCGCAGAATGGAAATAAGAGTTTGCAAGGAGGATTCAACAAAGGGGGACTAGTCATACGGGCTACTCCAATATGGTAGACATGTGGGATGACAGGGCACATTGCACCTACAGGCGGGAGCCAAGGTTATGTGCGAAATGGGCAATTCTCAAGAAGGGGGACAGTTTATCCTCCAGCATATAGCCCACTAGCTACGGAAGGATTCTCCCAAGATCAGACAGAGTATCAGGCACAAGTGCTGCAAATGCAACAGGCACAGCAAGCACCATTGAATCCACCACAACGGCAGTCACAACACCCCACATGCAGATACAGCAGAATGCAAACACAGGACAATTTTTGACACCTAGAATAGGGGGCATCACTGTAGTAGGAGGGAATCCTTTCACAGTACAGGAGTATGCATGTATCCACAATAGGACAGCTCACAGGGCGACTTGATGTGTTCAGTACTATCCGTGACACCAGACCCCCAAGAGGAACCAAGGGTTGCTATGACGATAGGAGGCAAATCTTTTTTGTTTCCAGTAGACACTGGTGCAATTCGTTCATGTATACGAGAGGGAAAATATCCAATGTCGGTAAATGCCATGAACACTCAAGGATTCTCTGGAGCTATTAGTCGAGTTCATTTTTACTGATGAATTGCCAATTTCTGTAGGAGAGTGTAACATGTCTGTTCCATTGTTGTATTCACTACTGACACCAGTTAATATTTTGGGAAGAGACTTAATGACAAAACGTAACATGACGATTTCTTTTACTGACAAAGGTATAGTGTGCTGCACTCCTGGGATACACTATATGAATGTGGGTGAATTTATATTGGCATTTACAGGGTAGACGGCTCTACTAGAGGTGGCCTCTAGTGAGTCGCATAGACTGTTGGCAAAATGTCTGTCATAATCCCGGGGGTCTGTAGAGGAGTAGGAAGCTGTGCGAGAGAGGTGGTAGAAGAGAGAGTTTGACTAGAAGGGATTCACAGTTAGCTGTGTAGAGTTGTGTTTCGGTGGAGGTAATAGATATGTGTGGTTTGTGGAGGATGGCTAATCTGTCTCCTTTGGAGGGTCTGTTGTGGGTGATGAGTGAGTAGTTGGGTGGGAATACTTTGTGTGTGATTGGAGTGAGGTTGTCCGAGAAACAAGTTTCTGTGATGAAGATGAGATCGAGATTCTTTGAGGTTAGAAATCCTAGATGCTGTGTCTGCTTTTGGCCACAGAGTGGGCATTGAAAAGGAGGCAGGTGACTTTGTGGGAATATGTGGGAGCTTTGTTTTTCCGGGTGTCCGGTGTTGGCAGGGCTGGCATGGTCGGTGTGGCTGGTAGGTTGATGGTGGTGGCAGGGAAAGGGTGGAATGGGTAGGACAGTTTGACTAGACAAACTGAGTTGGTCCGGGGGAGGGATACTGATGGTGGGTGTGTAAAGGGCAGCGGCTGGTTCGGGACCGGGAAGAGAGGGCAAGTGGTAGGCACAGGTCTTGGTCAGGGTACTGGAATGGGATGGGCTGTTAAGTTGATAGCGATTTGGCTCAGAGGTTTGGGGTTGGTGGTGAGAGGCGCTAGGCCATTCGGAAGTGTTGGGCTTGGTGCTGTGAGGGGTTGGTGCCTGTGGGATAGGAGAGGAGGAGATGATGTGGGCTGAAGTAGAAGGAAGGGGGAAAGGCTGTGTTCAAGGATGGAGGTGGGAGACAAGGGTGACAGCGGAGAAGTGGAAGAGAAGCTGGGAAGGTGAGGTGGGTCGAGTGATGCAGGGTTGACAATGCATGTAGAGTTGAGGGTGAGGGTCAGTCTCTGCCTCTGAGTTTCATGCGTTTGGGTGCTGAAGGAGTGCTGATGGAGTGTGCAACAGGGTGGGGGGTCTGTGGGGAAGGGGGTTAAGGCAATGGTTCTGGAACGGGCAAGACGTGCCATGCTGAGAGAAAGGAAAGCAGTGTCCCAGGGTTGTCTTCTGGTGGTGGTCGGCATGTAGGAGAGGATGGGAGGTTAGGGGCCATGTTTGTCGTGGGAGGTGAGGTTGGAACAAGGGAAGTGGATGTAGCACCTGAGGTGATGGTGGGGGCAGGCGTGGGAAGGGGTGGAGTTGGGCATTGGCTGTCCCAGCACCACTGGTATTTCTCAGAGGTAGTGTTGGACAGGCCAAAAATGTATGTGAGGGAGGGTGTGTGGTTGGAGGGCACATGAGGCGAGGTGGGGGACTTGGGCTGAGGGGGTACTCCCCGTGTATGACAGTTAGATGGAGTGTGATGCGAGGCAGTCCCTAAGGTTCTAGCTATGGGGGAGTGGGACAGGACCAGGCAAAAGAAGTAGAGGGTGTGTTCCCAGAGGTAGGCACATGGGTTATGCTGGCAGTAGGGCAGTGATTTTTGGAACACCAGAGGGCTCTTCTGGTCTGAGGATTGGACGCTGGCTGGTGAGAGGCTGTGGGTGGCAAAAGGCCTTCTGCTTGGGAAGGTGGGATGGGGAGGTAGGAGAGTAGGAGGGGGTGGGCAGAGGTTGCTGAGAGAGGTGCAGGGTTTAGTTCTTTCTGGGTCCGCCAAGGGGCTCCTCTGGTCTGAGAGTTGGAAGGTGGGCACTGAGAGGTTGTGGAAGGCTGTGCGTTTTCTGGAAAGGTTGGCCAGAAAAAAGGATTGCAAGTGAGTAGAGGGTCTGCAGAGGTAGTTAAGTGTGGGGCAGGGTGTGGGTGAATCTTGGTGGGCCAGAGAGCTCCTCTGGCCTGAGTGTTGGTGGGTGTGTGGTGTGTGTTGGTGGCGATGGGTTGGTAGTGCAGGAAAAAACTCCAAACATTACTCTTTACTACTTCTGACTAATGTTTCCATTGACTCCAAATGTTACACTGATTACATGTTGGGTGCTTTTGCATATTAAAAGCAATATCACTGAATGCTCCTGATCTAGAAAGTATGTTCAGAGATGTGTGTGGGTGTTCTGTTGCCTGAACTGAAGGCAGGTCATCAAGAAAACAGATTCACAGGCAGCTACCATGCATGGCAGCAGAAGGGGTCTGTGGGAACTGGAAATACGCTAACTTCAATGGCACAAGAGATTACTTTTGCAAACTAAGAATTGATCGCACTGCTGCTCATTTCTCTGAAGGGGGAGGAAGGAATGAGCATCATGTTGCATTGGAGCCACTGAAGCTTTGTGTGGTATGTCCTTTGATCCAATTACTTTGATCCAAGAAGGCTAATCATCCCTATTTCCTGAGACGGATAGAGTGAAAATATGTTTTTACTTTGCTAAAGTAGTGCAGCCTTCCTGATATTTGAGTGTCGCTAGTTTTAACAGAGCAGTCTCCCATTCCTTCCATTGGAGAGGCTGCCAGTAATGGATAATCAAAGTTCTCAGCATGTTCCCTACATGGGCCTAGTCAGCTGGTGCTGAAAACAGCACGTGTTGTTTATTGTGAAAAGGATTACCAGGAGCATAATGGACGGCTCCAGGAGTGAATTAGCAGTGAACACCCCATTCATAACTTGGGCTAATGAGCTTTTCGGATAGGATCGCAGGATCTACTTTTTCCCATCGGAATCTCCTCCTTATTGGACAACCGCTTATCTTCTCCAGAAAATTGTTGTTCAAAACACATACATATTATTAAATTGCAGGGCATTTGGTTATCTTATTAGCTAACATGCACCATAAAGATCAGCAGCCATATTAAATGAATTGGTTGATCTTTCAAGTACTAGAAGAGTGCAGATAGCTGAGAAAAGCCATATTTGTGATTCACTTGGTTAGCATGAGAATCAAAGAAAGGACTTTATTGTTTCCCTAGAAGTGTCCATAATGGATTCACTGGAGGAATGTGGCAATACAGCATAGATTGTGCATTAAAAACATTATTCAATTAGATCAGTTGATGAGTATTTGTTATTTTTGTAATTTGTTTGTCTGTTTGTTTATTCATTTATATGGCGCACCAGACCAGAAGTATGAGGGCGCAGGCGTAACAAGGATATTCTCAGCTTAATTACAGTGCCGTACATTAATTTACAAAGTGTACATAGGTTAATACAGTTGCGAAGGAAGCAGTGAAGTTTTGCAACAGGGATGTCAGTTATTGGTCTTTGTTCTTTAACCACTGGATGTAATTACGTCTAAAGTGGTGGTAGGTTTGCGGTGTTCCTACGGAGGGTGGTAAGGAATTCCAATGTTGGGCTGCTTTCACCTGGAAGCTGTTACCACCCATTTTCGTTCGCTTGAATCTAGGAACGGAGAACAGGTTGGCATTGCTATTCCTAGTGTATCTATTGGCAGTGTATCTAGTTATTCTGTCGGCTAGGTAACGGGGGGCTGCATTGTTGAGGAATTTGTGAGTTAGGGAGGCTACCTTGAGCAGGAATTTGTCGGTGGTAGTAAGCCAGTTGTGGGTTCTCCTAATATTAGAGATGTGTTCTCTCTTAGGGAAGCTGAGCGCTGCTCTGAGAGCATTATTTTGTAGGATCTGGATTTTATTGATAACCTGTTTATTGGCACCTACATAGAGGGCGTTGTAATAATCCAGTTTAGATAATACAAGGGCTCTGGCTAGAGTAATGCAGCTCTGGGTAGATAGGAAGGGTTTGGCTGATCTTATAAGCTTGCATGTGTAAACTGTGGTGGAGGCCCTATAGCTGCCCTGTTTGTGGAAGGAGAGGGTAGAGTCAAGGTAAATACCAAGGGTTTTCACTTCCTTGGCTACCTTGATGGAGTTGCATCTATGGTGAAACTGGTGTAGTTATGGTCCAATTTGTTTAGGTTAGTGGTGGATCCCAGGATGATGAGTTCAGTCTTGTCATCATTCAGGCATAGACTAAGGGAAGCCATCCATGCCGGGATGATGAGGTACACGTTGTTCACCAAGGCCAATTCTGTGTTGTAATCTTCCATCAGCGGGATGAGGATCTGGCTATCATCGGCATAGTTAGTGTAGGTGATACCCAGACCGTCGAGATTGTCGAACAGGGGCTTAGTGAACACGTTGTACAGTGTGGACGAGACGCATGACCCCTGATGGACCCCACATGTGATGGGGATGGGGTCAGCAGAAGCCAAAGTGGAAGCCATCATTGTTGCCAGAGATGCCCAGGTTAACAACTGAGCTCTAAAACGGCTTTGCCAAGAAGTGTATTATAGGGGTTTTAATTGACAGACTCGATCACAAGTAGATGAACATTTGGAAATTATATCCCACACTATCAAGTCAAGTGTTCGCTAAGCTGCCATTAAATAAATGAAATATGATCTTAAAACAGGCTTCAAGACTCAGGGATCAGGCCATGGAACAGCATTCCAGTGACATGTCGAGGAGAAAGCCCTATTTATGTATTGAAAGATGAAATATTATATTTTAAACTAGCAACTAGAAGTACCCATAAAGATTCATCACATGCATGCAAAGTGCACGTGTATGAAAGGTATAGTAAGCTCAACAAGAACATGCAACTTTGACATAGATCAAATCACATGTGCACCTACACATGACGATTTCATATCCTGGCTTCTGGGAGCCTCACAGATTTCGGATTTGTTGCATTTTAAGCACAAGGGCATAGCAAGTGATATGCTGTCATTTGGCAAAGCGTGGATATGCGTAATTACTTTTTTGATTAATTCAAAGTTTCCAATAAGTAGTTAAGCCTCCAATGTCAACGAAGGGGGGTGTTTTCAAGAGAAGGAGGAACATCATTATATGAGTATTCTTCAATTCTTAGGGAAAGCCTGAAACAGGAATATGCTTAGACCTTCCGTGTGGGTTCACATGCTCATAGCCAATCAGGACGTTGGGGTAGATGTTGAGAACATTCCCTTGAGTGAAGTAACCAATTGTAGTTTGGACTGAAACGTATCTGGTTCTAATATGATTTAGGACCAATGGAATCATTCCAAGTACCCCAGATTAGGAAAGGGTTATCATGATGTTTAAGGCCAGACACAAGGCAAGGAAGGGGGAACAATAAAGGAAAGAGTAGGAGGGGCTAGGAATCAAGAGTTAGACCAGGACTTGGGGAGTGAAGCCGTTAACCAAAATCCATAAACCACATCTAAACAGAACAGAGGGTACTCTAGCGCAGAGTGGCTGACCCAGCAATGTGAATGGGAGAAGATTGCAAGGCTTCATTCTACCATAGCCCAGCTGATCCAAGGCTTTGCAGAGATCAAGCTCATCATCCAGAGAATGGAAGATCCCAGGATAGAGGAAAGCAGATTTACACAGAGGGATGCCCCCAGACTCATCAGCCTATACTAACGCTGCAGTTGTGTCATCAATTACAACCTCTTTAAAGAAAGTAAAATAATACCATTTGTGGCAGAGCAACAAAACATATTTGAAACACTTTGGGCCTCACTAAAAGTACAGTGGTGCAGAAAAAAACGTCAGTAAAACGGAGGTAACTCCATTACCACTGAATTAACGCACAACGTACTATAGGTTCGGGGTGAGGTGGAGGAAAAACTTCCAGCAAAATTCTGGAGATCATTCTGCCACCTAACCGCCAAAAATGGTTGCAAATGGCGGAAATTACCACTGCGGCAGTTCTGCCAAAATCCCCATAGAGTCCTACAGACTCCATAATTGGGGACTAACACTGCCATACCACAACTTGTTGTTCAGCGGTAATTCTGCACAAAATGCGGGTACAGTAAATCCATTTGGCAATATTCCGGACCATTTACCACCATAATACTGCCAAAACTGTAATGAGGCCCTTAGTTCCTTGTCAGAATATGTTTGGAATAAATGCTGTAGGGGAGGAGTGGTCCAAAAGACCCCCCTGGCCGACATCTCCACCCCAGGTGAGAGCCATGGCTCATCGGGCGTCCCCTCCTTACCACCTGGGCCCAGGTGGTGGATGGCTCACCTGCTGAAGACATTGCCCACACGTATTGAATTTAGCTAGGCCTCAGAAACCACTTTGTCTAATAAAGATGGTGTGAGCGTAGCGCACTGTAGTGCGGCCCCCACCCTCGGAGAGTTTCAATTATCCCTGTTGCCGCAGCACCCTGGCAGATCCGCTGTGAGCACGTTCCCACGAACAGGACGGACATGAGCTAGCATAAGATACTAACACTGTAACATTTCACCGTCCGCAGTGTATCACTGCTCCCAGAATAACCCGGTCAGCAAGGCCTGGGTGATGGGAAGATCTGTAGAATGGTCATCCGATGAAAGCAGAAAGGTACCCAAATATGAATGTCAAAAACCACTTTTAACACGTATATCCTTTCCATACAACCACTTTTACTAAAGAAACCTGTAAAATTGTGTAATTATTGTACATGACACCAGCCATGAAGGACCCACACCCCTGCAGGGGTGTGCAAATGATAAAAGCATTCCGGGGGATTATTCTTTATATGTATCATTGAAAACCGTACACCCCACGGTCCCGCGCCATAACTGAACTAATGCTGCTAGAGTACACAAGAAAACGAATGTAACCATACAGGGGGCACATGTGAAGGGTGTGCGAGAATGTACTTGTCACGTGTGTATGTCTAAGCCCCTTATATGCCACCACCGTCACATACGGTGGCGGGTCATTTTCTATGTACTCCACCAACCTCAATGCTACCTCACTTACTGCAAATGCATATGCATATAGCTAAATACTGTAATTATTGAAACATAGTGTACGAATAAGGTGCTCAGACTGGATATAATTGAAACGCCTCTAGCGAAATGAAATGTATGTTTTCAAGTAATTCAAACAAATATTATATAGTGTTGTAATGATTGTGATGTTTTCGCCTCCAAAAACCGGCAACACGCAAGGAAGATACCTTTGTAAATATGTGCAAGGCCATTTCCCCTCCCACCCTGCGGAGACTGCCAAACATGAGAGCAGAGGCCCGCGCCGCGCTGCCCCACCTCCCCCAACTAGACTGGAGCCGCTTCAAAGATGTGTAGTCCCCTCTGCAGCACCCAAGGCACGGGCCGCCACCTGCATCATTTACAGCACAGCAGTAAACCTCTGCCTGAACCCACGCTTCCAAAGGCGCCCCCTCGTAAACCCCACAACCCACCAGATCATCTTAGACTTATGGCCCTGTGCAATCAGGACACCCAACACTGTGGCAACACACAGCGGCACATCTAACCACATCTAACAAGACAGGGAGGCTTGTACCGTCCGTCCCATGCCCTGAAGCTTAGCCCCTCAACCTATGGCTCCGGTCAACAGGACACTGGTAACCATGCCCTGACTAATGACCATTAGACCCCTCACAAGGTGCATTCCTCCTGTGTTGCATTAACCTGTAGAATAACCTTTTGGAAGATTTACTAAAGAAGATAATATTGCAATGACTGAATGACTGCGGTGTGCATGGCCTAGGGAAATAAGTCAGGAAAAGACATTCATCTCTGACACTGGCCGCGATGGCACAACAACACCGCCCGGATGAACTCTGCCAACCTGCCAGGCCCAGCCCAACCCACGAGGCTGACCGGTGACGTTCTCCAGCCACGGCCAACCACATCGCAGCAGCACCTATAGTTAGTCATCGCCACCCAATCCCATTGAACTTGTGCCCCCTATAGTATGTAGGTTCTTATGACGTTTTTTGTAAATATATACGTCTGTCTTTGCTATTGTCAGACAGAGCGCTCTCGGAGTTTGCAGAGTTCTTTGCATGCCATATTCTGATTGATAAACTCCCATTTAAGCTCACCCGCACTCTGTCTTGGCCTTATTCCCGACTTGGGAGAGTCCTTCATTGTCTCTCACGGCGGGGAGGATCGTGCTGGCTGGGGACGCTTGCCTTCAGTGGTGACCCCGAAAGCGTGATTATTACTATTATTTTTTCCCGATCTGACATTACCGTCCCCTTTTGGCACGAGAATCTCCGGTCGAAAAGGGATACGCACGGTGAGCCGGCTCCGGGAGGCTGGCCGCCAACGGCGACCGGTACACTAAGAAGTGCGCACTCAAAAGAGAGAGGGTACGGGATCCCAGTTGAAAAATCCCCTTTGAGTACCGCTCGCCGGAGCCGGGGCTGACTGTTGAGCTGACGGCAACACTGCCTGGACGGACCCAGTTTCGGAGACTATCGGTTCAAGACGGGCACGTGAGTATTGAGTGCGAGCGATTGTAAAGGGAGTGGGGGAAGAAGTATAGGACAGGGAACAAAGAGGAGGTACGCAGATCTACTAAGGATCATCCTAAAATTTCCTTGCTTTTTCTTTGCATATGGCCATTAGGATTAAGAGGTGAATAAGAGATAAAAGTGACGGGAACCTAGCTCCGAAAGGGGGTGGAAGGCGGCGCCGCATAGTGCTATCTTGACTAGTACTGGGAGTATATGAAGAAGTGGAATATAAGATAAAAGTGTCCAGCAAAAGGGGGCACTGAGAATATATTAGTGACCGCTATTACTTCTTTCTTTTCTTTTCTTTAGGGTTAGGGGGAAAATAAAAGTGAGATTAGTATAAAACTTAGGGAGAAAGTAAGAGAGAGAGAGTCCTGCTATAAGAGGGAAGAGCAGACCAATATATATATATATATATATATATATATATATATATATATGCGCATCCATATATCCGAATAAGAAGGACAGGGACAGCCGGCTAGGGAGGAAAGGGAGGGCAGCTTGAATTGTGGATAGAGTGTTACCGGGAGGTGTGTGCACCTCGTATGTGTCAGACGACAATTTGATGTTGTAAGTATGTAAAATGGCTATAAATGTATAGAAATGGAATGGTCATGGTAAGTGTGACCGGACAGAACTTTTTGAAGAGAAAAACGACAAGGTGGAGTGAGTGTGTACCTATTTGATTTCCGGGTTAATGTTGTCGAAATAACTGATGGTTTGCTCTTGTATGTGCCCCCCAAAGAGAAGAGAGTAGAGACTGTGTACAGCCAGTTTTGTATTGCGCAGGCAGGGGGCAGAGCACAAAGGAGCCCATTATTGAATGTGAAGTAAAAGACGAAACCCATATTGGTAAGAGGTTTACATTGTAATTGTGGACACACAGAGAGAAACAAGTACTAGGAAAATACACAAGATGGGGGCCGAAACACCCTTATCACATATTTGTAAGAACCTACCAGGCTACGCGGAGCGAATTAAGAAATATCATGACCAATGGATAACCGAGTTGAAGGGAGAGGGGTTACCCCAGATATGGCCCGAGGGAGGGTCATTTGATAAAAGTGTTCTGGATATGGTGGCCACATGCATTTGTTTGAAGTACAAGAGGAAGCAGTTGCAAAATAGGAGAGAAGTATTAGATCTCTGGAGGTTATTTGAAGAGATACCACTGCCTAAAGCACCAGCATTAAATCCTGACCTCCCGTCCACCACCGACAATCCACTGATGATACAGAAAGATGTTAAGGAATTGTCAAGTGTAGCGCCACCAATAGAGGTAATAGGTTTGTACCCGATATTAAAGAAGCCTGTGCCTGCATAAGGGTACAGTGACCCCACTTACGTGCCTCCCCCGACAACTACTACACCCCGCCGGCCCATGGCTCCCCCGCCATATGAAAGTACAAGGGAGCGAGCCCAGGCAGGTACACAAAGGGTGGACATAGAGAAGCTCACAGATGATTTACAATCAAGACTCTCAATAGCAAAAGATGAGCTCTCGAGGATAAAAGACATGTGTGAACAAACAGCACTTAATGCGGCTAGATCAGGGCGCACGTCTAGAGCGCCAGGTGAGAATAGAAAACTTGAAGACGGGTGGAAAAAAGGCGAGATACTGTTCAGAATTGAAGAAGAACCGACACGAATAATCGAAGTAGGGACACGAGAGGGAGATATTGATAATGAAGAAAGGCCTATGGGGGACAGAGAGGAATTACTATGTGATATAAGGGACGATTTAGAAGAAAGCGACAGGTTGAGTATGGCAATGGGAGGGGGAAGCGAAGGGGGGGTGGTACATGTTCAATGAGAACATTGGATGATGAGTGGACGGGGCGATTAAGGAACAGGGTGGGGAAAATGGCATCACTGGGGACCTCAGCAGCCAAAACTGGTCCGGATGCAACGATAAAAGGAAGGCTACAGCTCCCATTGATACATAGGGGAGGAGGGAGGCCGAATTATATCCCATGCGCTCAGATGGATAAAGCCAATTTATTAAAGCTATTGCCCCCGTTGTCAGGAGGGGCAAGTAAGTGGATATACGCCTTTGAGAAAAACACTGCTGGGGTACCCCTAGCAATAGGAGATGTGAAGAGCTTGCTTGTATCAGCAGTGGGGGATCAGGCTGATAGAGTATGGGTCAAGGCTGGTTTCCCAGGAGTAACATTAGACTGCGACCGCCATGACGGGGCCTCCTTTAACACAGTGCGTGCAAGGGTGTGGGATGCCTTGCGAGAAACGTTTCCAGACACGCCAGACTTACAGTCAGTAATGTAGTGTACACTGAATGATGGGGAGGAGGCTATGGATTACATTTTTCGGGTTCAAGAGATGTGGAGTGCAGAAACGGGCACGCCCTGGTATCAATCGACATCTTTATTTTATTTCATTATAAAAAGAGGGCTCCCAAAAGAAGTGCAAAAGGCGCTCGACAAGATAGCAGGTATTGAAGCGAAGGGATGGCCTGAGTATAATAGTACACCATTGTAAGCGAATAAAGGAAAGGGAGAAGGAGGTGGCATAGAAGAGATTGGCAGACAAAGCAAAACTAGTGCAGTCAAAGTTGGTGAAGGTCGCAGCGGCTGTAGCCGCACTCCCCCACAGCAGGGAGGGAGATGAGGAGGAGGAGGGGCAGATAGCAATACAAGGAAGGGTGGCAACTAATTGGGTTGGAGCAGGACAGCGGCAGTGGAATGAGCAGGAACAAGGCGGAGGTCCGCAGTGGCAAGAGTGGACCCCTCGAGGGGGATGAGGTGGGTACAGGGGCCGAAGAGGAGGTGGACCGGGATACGGGGGAATGGGAGGAAATGCATGGCAGGGCCCTAGAGGTGCACAAGGGAGTTGCTGGAACTGCGGAAGATGGGGGCATTACTCTAGGGAGTGCAGAGACAGACCCAACAACGGGTTCCAAGAGGTAGAACAATATGGCCACCCCCACCCGGGGAGCCCATATGGCCTTCCAATGGGACAACAACAACTGAGAAACCCAGCCCAAGGTAATAATGAGCAGCAACAGGGGCACCAGTATAGAACACAGAACCACCCACAAAATAATGACAATATGCAGTACACGCCGGGCAACCCTTTCGCGACCACAGCAAACGGGGCCCCCGCACCAGCACCCTACAATGGCGTGTCAGTGGTTTCAGGAAGTGTCTTTAATCAGGGGGGGCAATGAGACACCCGCATAGGACAGCCCACAGAGAACACTTGCGTGTCCAGTTCTATCTACAACCTACAATGCAGCAGAGGAACCATTGGTGGGGGCGCAGATAGGAGACAAGCAGTTCATATTCATGGTTGATTCGGGAGCGGACAAATCATGTATCCGGGAGGGCCGGTTCCCGTTATCTAACAGGAAGTTAGAGACGCAGGGGTTCTCTGGGGCTGTAATTAAAGTTCCTTACACAGAAGCATTGGATGTAACAGTGGGGGGTAAAACTGTAAAGACACCCTTACTGTATTACGAACATTTACCAATAAATTTATTAGGGAGGGATCTCCTTAGTAAACTTAACATCACCATATCATTTACCGAGAGAGGAATAGTGTGTTCTACACCCGGGATATGCCCCTTGCGTGCAATGTTGGTAGTGCAAGCCTATACAACCACACAAGAAGTACGAGGGTTGCCGGAAAATGAGGAAATGTTTATTGAAGGGCTAAAGACATTGGCCCTCATAGTTCCAGAGCTAAGAAGAATGGACTGGAGAACTCCAGCGGAGTTCCTCTTCCGCCCCATAGTGTGCCCCGACACAGCACCAGGATCAGTGGTATCATTAGACTTGCACGCTGTACAGGTATCAGCGAAAAGGATCGCTGTGATTGGAGTGGATAGGGAAGGATGTGAGTGGCGTACAGTGCTGTGTACAAATGCCAACATCGCCCTACGAGAGTTAACAGATGAGGATCTCTTTTTAGACACAGAAGGGGATGGTGAGATAGTAATGGAAATAGCAATGCCCTGTGACATTTTGATTCAAGCCAGGGAAACCCCCGTCCAATTGATGGCAGAGGTAGGAGCACCACCGTCATTTTTTGATGACGACATGAGGCTCGTACCAAATAATTTGTGGACGACAGGCCCCCATGATGTAGGGCTGTTGCATGGAGTACAACCTGTGGTAATAAAGCTAAAGCAAGGAGCAATTTTACCCCGAGTGAAACAGTATCCATTTTCCTGTGAGGCTGAAGAAGGGATAAAAGAGACCATAAATGCACTACTAGCGCAAGGGATAATAGTGCCTTCAACCTCCCCATGTAACACATGTATTTATCAAATCAAAAAAGCAAAAGGAGGGTCTTGGAGGATGATACAAGACTTACGCCCCCTAAATGATGTAATTCAGAAAGAGTTCCCTCTGGTCCCGAACCCTGCATCAATATTATGCAGCATCCCGAAACTGGCATCACATTTCACAGTAGTAGACTTGAAAAACGCATTTTTCTCAATACCCCTTGCTGAAGAGAGTAGATACCTTACAGCATTCACACTGGGGGGTAAAAGGTATGAACACTGCAGACTACCACAGGGATACTGTGAGAGCCCGAGCATATTCAACCGCATATTGCATGAAGACTTGGGAAACCTATCAGTTGTGAGTACAATCATTCAGTACGTAGACGATTTACTAGTGTGTGCACAAGACGAAGAAACATGTAGAAAGGATTCAACAACGCTCCTGACTCTATTGGCCAATAAGGGGTACAAGGTAGACAAGGAGAAACTACAGTACTGCCTGACAGAGGTCTTATACTTGGGACAGCTGATATCAAAAGATGGAAAAAGAATAATTCCTGACAGGGTAGAAGCGATAAGATCAGTAGCAGAACCCACAACAGTGAAAGAGATGCAGAAATTCTTGGGAATGTGCAACTATTGCCGAGCATGGATATTAGATTATGCAGCATACACAAGACCCCTACTACAAGCACTCAAAGAAGCACAACAGGAAAATAAAAAGATCGAATGGTCAGAAGAAATGAGCACGTCATTCAAATCATTAAAAAGGTTAATTTCAAGCGCTCCAGTGCTAGCCAACCCTGATTATGGACGCAAATTTTACCTATTCTCACACTGCAAGGGAACACTCATGACAGCTGTTCTGACACAAAAGACGTCCCTAGGACACAAGCCTTTGGCTTACTATAGTGGTGCTTTGGATGCCGTAATGCAAGGCCATTTCGCGTGCGAGCAATCACTCGCTGCAGCCGCGTTTGCAATTGAGAAAAGTGCCACAATAGTAATGGGTTGCCCTGTAACATTGTTTGTGGAACATTCATTATTTGCAATCCTTGAGAGGTCAAAAAGCACACTGACAACACAGCAGGCAACAGCTTATGAAATCATATTGTCTAGCACCAACATCCATGTGGTGAGATGTAAAACAGTAAACCCCGCGACATTCATTACAGAAGCATGCACACTAGAGGACAAGCAGGACCACGATTGCGCAACCTACACAGGACAAAGAGGGGAGGACACAGTGGTGTGTGAGAACGCTCTGAGCGAGGGGGAAGTGTACTTCGTGTATGGGTCTGCATCAATTGATGTGGACACGGGAGAAAAGCATGTTGGTATGGCGGTGGTGAGATTAGAAGACGGTGAGTATGAAACATTAGTGCAGTACCGACTCCCATCACATTACTCCGCACAAACAGCATAACTGTTTGCACTCATAGAAGCACTACATGCAGCAAAGGGTTGCGCAGTGACAATATACACAGACTCAGCTTACATGACGAAGACAGTACATGGAGGTCTAGCGAGATGGGGGCGGAGGGGATTTCGACGGGCAGACGGAACACCAGTACAGCATGCAGAATTGTTGAAAGAGTTAATTGAGGCCCTACAAAACCCTACTGCAGTAGCAATAGTTAAGTGCCAAGCACATACATCCAACACAGACGTTGTGTCTTTGGGGAATGCGGCAGCGGACGCTGCCGCCAAGGAGGCTTCCTATTTTCAGAAATATGAAGCAGGAGAGTACATGCTGCAGCACAAGACAAACGAAGAGCCCCCAGAAGGGTACAACATGATGCCCATATCACAAATACTAGAATTGCAGGAAGGAGCTAGTGCAGACGAAAAATTGATGTGGACAAAACGAGGGTGCAGCAAGTTGGGAACAGACTTACTGTGGCGGCAAAATAACTCAGGGAAAGTGGTAATGCCAATCAAGTTACTAGAAATTGCGTCTCAACAACTACACTTCCCTGCACATAATACCAAACAGCACATTGCAGCAGAAATACAGGAAGAATGGTTCGTGCCCTGTCTCCAGGAGCACGTATCTCGATTAGCAATGGAATGCACAACATGTCAGATCTACAATTCAGGAATGACATTACGCACGCTCCGGGGAACAATTCCTAAACCCATTGGCCCATTCAGAGAACTGCATATTGATTATGCAGACATGGGGGAAAGGTGTAATGGCGCACGGTACATGATCGTGGTTGTGTGCCCATTCTCAAGGTGGGTGGAAGCAGGACCATGTGCACGACCTGATGCCAAAAGTGCCGCCAAGTTCCTAGTGAGGGAAGTGTTCCCGCGCTGGGGAATTTGTGACGTGATTCGCTCAGACAACGGCACTCATTTTGTAAATTAACTTTTCAAGGAAGTCACTACATTATTGGGAATAAAACATAAATTGTGTTCGATTTATCATCCTCAAACTAATGGCATAGTGGAAAAGATGAACGGACTGTTAAAGGGCAGGTTATCAAAACTATGCTTTTCATTGAAGAAGAATTGGATCTACTGTCTGCCCCTCGCGCTATTTGAACTGAGGAATCAGCCTAGTAAAGATCACCATTTGTCCCCGCACGAAATCGTGACTGGGAGACGAATGCACACAGCACACTCTCCACTGCGCGAACACTCAGATGCACACAGGAGCGCCGCGATATTGGGAGAAGAATTCACAGACTATTTGAAAAAATTAACAAGGGCAGCGCGCGCAATATCAAAGCAGCTCTCCCCACCCTTCACTAGAGAGGAGGGGAACATAACAGGGTCTGTCACAGAGCCTGAGCAACAGCTACAGCTAATGCCGGGCGAGTTAATTTATGTCAGGAGTTTTGTGCGTCGATGGAATGCACCACTGTCCCACGGCCCATACGAGGTAGCGTTTTACACGCCCACAGCTGTAAAAGTGAAGGGCTTGAGGTACTGGGTACACTTGACAGATGTACGAAGAGCATATAGTAATGTGCAAGAGGAGGCAGATGAGGAGGCACAGACAACAGCAACCGATTCAACTGAACAGAATGTCTGAATATTAACTTGTGTATGTGCGTCAGCAATGAACGTGAATGGGAAAGTGACTGATAAAGTATTCCTGCATTCTCTTTTTATATATTACTGAAGAAAAAAAAAACGTTTTTTTTTGGACTTATATGTAATTAATGAAGTGATCAAATTATGACATGTCGACACCCTTGTCTGTGAATACCCTTCCCTACAACCCTACCCGCTTCCATTACCCGTCAATATATATATTGGCACTAATGGTGCCAACAAAAATGTTTACATGCATGCACTTAATGCACTTTTATATCTCAAACAGGAACTACCATGGCATCTAACAGGCAGCCTGCAATGGACAGAATTAGTAGAATGAGAGAATTATTAAATGAGAGATGCAGATATTCGTATGAGTGCCGATAATCTGTGTGCATTACGATGTTTTTTATGCTAATGTTTGGTCTGGTTACATATTGGTTTGTAGCGTTCATCTCTATCGAGATGAACGAGGGGGGTGGGATTAACAGCACTGGGATTAACAGCACCACTGGGATCAATGTAACTGCAAGTGTCAATATGAGGGAAGGTGATTTTCTGGTATGGGACGGAACTAAACTTGTATGGGGTTATCACACCACACCATCCAATGCTGTCATCTCAGAAAAGAAAGAGCCACAGGGTGGAATGCAAAACAACACAGTGTCTCCACCAGTGATCTATAGGTATAATGCTCGCAGTTTAAATGACCGAAACCCGTCTGCCATATCGTGGTTGTATGACACCCCCACCAGTCAACCTGCCCCCGTCTTAAAAAACAACCTGCAAGATAAACTCAGGGACGAAAAGGAAAAGATGCTAGCAGCACACGAAATCCTATATGATGAATGGGCGGGAATGAGAAAGGGGGGTCTATTTTGTCCCTCGCCCAGGAGGTTGGGAAGTACATGAGGAACAAGAATAACAGACGGAAAAGGGAAACCGGGAGGAGGAAGTATGATGAGTACTATGGGTTAGGATTAGATAAAATGGAAGACCCACGACACCCCCACCAGACAAATAAGTGGTATGCAGATATGAGTGCCACCGCAAATAAAACAACAAATGAGAGCTGTTATGTCTGCTCCCTTATTCCTCATGCTTCAGGTACACCCAAAGTATTGCTACCCAAAGAGTTGCCAATTATAGATGCCCAATGTCTCCTTCATCTCACGTTATGCAGGATTAAGAACACCTTCCAGGACACATGAAGTTACTTTTGAAATGCTGCAGAACGAGAAAACTTGCTACCCAAAAACGGCAGGGGTGGTATGTCTGGAGGAACCATTTTTTGTAAAACAAGGGACACTTTTTTCAGACAACAAGTGGAAGGATGAAGAAGTAATGTGTAAAGCCGAAGCACTGAGAGGTGTGGCACCAGAGAAACTACAGTGGATAGAAGAAACATGCACACCAGTATGGAAGGAACACATTTCAAAACTAACTTGGGTAACCGCCATTGAAAAACCCTTCAAACTACAGAGCGAAATAGACTATGAACTATGTTTCAAAGGAGAGGGGAAAACCACCATGGGAACAAACAAGAGCTGTAACAAGACCCTCACCATCCCAGATCTGAGAAAAGGGACAGCGGCCCTAATGGACACGTACTGGGTATGCGGCAATCAGGCATACCTGCACCTTCCCCCGTCATGGAGTGGCAGCTGCTCAATGGCCACTCTGCACTCAGCCCTAATGGTAATACCAGAAAGCCACATCGATGGAAGCAAAAGGACACAGGAACGCATACAACAGAGTGCAGCCCAGCCGACTGCGGAGTCACAAATGTATGTCCTGTCTTCCGGAAACAAGGGAGAGATGCTGACCCGTAACAGAAGAGCATCAAATTACATATCAAAGGCATCATCAGAACTGTTGGCTCAGATCCCAGACAGATATCGATTATTCAGCTCAGCAGAAACATTCTTCGCCTCACTCATCTCAAGTGTCCAAGCAAGGGCAAACGCAAAATGGCTCCAGATAACACGTTGGGAACTGATTCAGCTGGCCAATGACACTGAAGAAGGGTTCAACGTAATACAAGTGGAACTAAGAGCTTTACGGCTGATGACAATGCAGAACAGGTATGTCTTGGACCTGTTGACGGCGATGGATGGAGGTGTTTGCCGAAAAATTGGAAGTGCCTGCTGCACTTTTGTACCTTCCGAAGATGCAGAAAACGGCTCCCTGTCCCATGTGATCGAAGCAGTACACAACCTAGGAGAAAAGATGAAAATGGAAGGTGGCACGGAAGACAGTACGTGGTTCGATAACATTTTCTCCTGGGTCCCCTCATGGCTTGGAACAACTGTGAAATTTTTGATGCCAGCTGTGGTGTTCCTCCTTTTTATTTTTTGCCTGTGCCAGGTGGGTCTTCGATGTTGTGCTAACGCAGTACCTAATGGTGCAATGATGATGGTGACAGTGGGCAACACCCGTGGGGCAATGCATAACATGCAGGAAGTGCAGGTACAAACAGGAACAGATAACACACCAAGATATCAACTGGTGCCTATCTATCACGACAAAGATATCGTAGATAAAGCATGGCACACCACCATTAGAGAGCCCCGTGTACTAGAATGGTACCAAGAGGTGTGGGTAGATCTGGCGGGAGATGGCGGATGTATATACCTAACTTGTACCCCAGATGAATATGCCAGAAGAGGGGAAAGCTTACGGGGGGTGTGTAGAGCATGGATGCCCATAAAAGGCACACCTGCATGGGATGAGGCAGTGATGGACGAAGCAGAATGCAGAAGGCTGGAGGAGTTAAAGTATTCGTTACTTAAGTAACGAAAGGGGGGAAATGTAGGGGAGGAGTGGTCCAAAAGACCCCCCTGGCCTACATCTCCACCCCAGGTGAGAGCCATGGCTCATCGGGCGTCCCCTCCTTACCACCCGGGCCCAGGTGATGGATGGCTCACCTGCTGAAGACATTGCCCACACGCATTGAATTTAGCTAGGCCTCAGAAACCACTTTGTCTAATAAAGATGGTGTGAGCGTAGTGCACTGTAGCGCGGCCCCCACCCTCGGAGAGTTTCAATCATCCCTGTTGCCGCAGCACCCTGGCAGATCCGCTGTGAGCACGTTCCCACGAACAGGACGGACATGAGCTAGCATAAGATACTAACACTGTAACATTTCACCGTCCGCAGTGTATCACTGCTCCCAGAATGACCCGGTCAGCAAGGCCTGGGTGATGGGAATATCTGTAGAATGGTCATCCGATGAAAGCAGAAAGGTACCCAAATATGAATGTCAAAAACCACTTTTAACATGTATATCCTTTCCATACAACCACTTTTACTAAAGAAACCTGTAAAATTGTGTAATTATTGTACATGACACCAGCCATGAAGGACCCACACCCCTGCAGGGGTGTGCAAATGATAAAAGCATTCCGGGGGATTATTCTTTATATGTATCATTGAAAACCGTACACCCCGCGGTCCCGCGCCATAACTGAACTAATGCTGCTAGAGTACACAAGAAAACGAATGTAACCATACAGGGGGCACATGTGAAGGGTGTGCGAGAATGTACTTGTCACGTGTGTATGTCTAAGCCCCTTATATGCCACCACCGTCACATACGGTGGCGGGTCATTTTCTATGTACTACACCAACCTCAATGCTACCTCACTTACTGCAAATGCATATGCATATAGCTAAATACTGTAATTGTTGAAACATAGTGTACGAATAAGGTGCTCAGACTGGATATAATTGAAACGCCTCTAGCGAAATGAAATGTATGTTTTCAAGTAATTCAAACAAATATTATAAAGTGTTGTAATGATTGTGATGTTTTCGCCTCCAAAAACCGGCAACACGCGAGGAAGATACCTTTGTAAATATGTGCAAGGCCATTTCCCCTCCCACCCTGCGGAGACTGCCAAACATGAGAGCAGAGGCCCGCGCTGCGCTGCCCCACCTCCCCCAACTAGACTGGAGCCGCTTCAAAGATGTGTAGTCCCCTCTGCAGCACCCAAGGCCATGGGCCGCCACCTGCATCATTTAAAGCACAGCAGTAAACCTCTGCCTGAACCCACGCTTCCAAAGGCGCCCCCTCGTAAACCCCACAACCCACCAGATCATCTTAGACTTATGGCCCTGTGCAATCAGGACACCCAACACTGTGGCAACACACAGCGGCACATTTATAACCACATCTAACAAGACAGGGAGGCTTGTACCGTCCGTCCCATGCCCTGAAGCTTAGCCCCTCAACCTATGGCTCCGGTCAACAGGACACTGGTAACCATGCCCTGACTAATGACCATTAGACCCCTCACAAGGTGCATTCCTCCTGTGTTGCATTAACCTGTAGAATAACCTATTGGAAGATTTACTAAAGAAGATAATATTGCAATGACTGAATGACTGCGGTGTGCATGGCCTAGGGAAATAAGTCAGGAAAAGACATTCATCTCTGACACTGGCCGCGATGGCACAACAACACCGCCCGGATGAACTCTGCCAACCTGCCAGGCCCAGCCCAACCCACGAGGCTGACCGGTGACGTTCTCCAGCCACGGCCAACCACATCGCAGCAGCACCTATAGTTAGTCATCGCCACCCAATCCCATTGAACTTGTGCCCCCTATAGTATGTAGGTTCTTATGACGTTTTTTGTAAATATATACGCCTGTCTTTGCTATTGTCAGACAGAGCGCTCTCGGAGTTTGCAGAGTTCTTTGCATGCCATATTCTGATTGATAAACTCCCATTTAAGCTCACCCGCACTCTGTCTTGGCCTTATTCCCGACTTGGGAGAGTCCTTCATTGTCTCTCACGGCGGGGAGGATCGTGCTGGCTGGGGACGCTTGCCTTCAATGCTTATGGTGATAAAGGTTCATCTACAACTAAAAAGGTTGATCCTGTCTTGGATCTAAGTACACAAAAGGAATCAGGCTGCTATGGGTAAAGTATCCGGATAGTCCTTCTACTGTCGTAGCCAATGGATCAATAGAACACTTGAAGGCAGGATACATACAGCTCTCTTTATTGGTTGTAGTAGAACATCAGGGGATCAGGTCTGACTGTGTCCACAAGGAGGAGTTCTGGATCATGTATAACAGGGTCAGCTTCCCGTAGGACCATGGTACTCAGTCCTTCGAGAAGTCCACCTTTCAAGCCGCAACCAGTCATTCACAGTCTCTAGGATTTCCAGTGTCCCTATACTTGTTTCTTGTCTGGACTGGTCAGGATGTCCTGGTGGTCTGCCTGGATGCGTAGAATACCTGACACCACCCTACAAAGCCGGTGGATCATCTGGACTGGGCCAGCGTAAGACTCTTTGGTAGCCGTTGGACCCCTTTCAGTGGTGTGGGGCAGGTTACAATGGTTACGCTTCCAGGCCTTTAACCATGACCTGACGTCTATCTGCCACTGACCGATTCCCACTTAGGCGTGAGGTTTTGGGGATTTTCCTATACATTCCTCTTTTCCTTGATGCATTGCTCTTCTCTGTCCTTCTTCTTGATCCCTCTTCTCACACTTTCTCTTCTTCCCCTCCTGCCCTCCTTGGTGCCTCGTCATGTAGATTATTTCTCTTCCATAGCTTTCTACCTCTCTGTCCTTTCTTTCTTTCCTTTGCTCCCTCTCCCTCCTCCTCCCTTTTTCTGCCCCTTCCTCATTCTCCCTCTTTCATCCACCTCCTCTGCTCTTATCTCTCCACTCTATTGATCCACCCCTCTCTTCCACCTCCAGTTTCCTCTATTTCCGCCACTGCTGTGCCTTTCTCGTCTACCAGACTCTGCTACACTAACCAACTCACTGTACCACGCATCCACAAGATTACAGCCGGGGGGCTGGGTTTCCCCTACATAGCACCAAAACTTTGGAATAATCTCCCCCACGCTCTAAGAGCAGAAGGCTCCCTCACAGCGTTTAGAAAAAAACTCAAAACCTCTCTCTTTAACTAAAATTCCTCTACCTACTGCCATTCAGGCACACACTGCTAACTATTGCTACTGCCCAAACTGTATGCATGTATGCCTCTGTATGCTGTAACTAAGACGCGCTTTCCCTGTAACCAGCGCTATTCTGTAACCAGCGCCACGATGCCTCAGGGCTGATTCTGTGCGCTTAACAAATGCGAATAAATAAATAAATAAATAAATACCTCTTTTCCCTTCTCTCTCTCCTCCATTTTCTTTTTCTACCACTTCACTCCTTACTCTTTCAATTCCACCTCTGCTTCACGCTCTGCAGGCTCTGGAAGCCTAATGGTTTACATTGGTACAGATGAGGATTGTGTTTGCATGTAAACTGATTGGGCACCATTTAGGGGAACTACAGTTTGCAAAGTGCTTTTCCACCTGCGGCTCTGCAAGCCAACTTTACTTGACGTCCGCCTGCCACCTACAAATAATTCTGTGCAGTGCTAATCCTAATGTGAGTTATGAGTAGCTGCAAGCTCTGTCTTTGACAGACAAGTAAGGTGTAAAGTTTCCAGCATGTCCAGGTCCATGTAAGCGGGCCGTGCAAGGTTTGCCGTTGGCTCTGTGATTGGCGCTTGTGGACTGTTGTCTTTCCTGGGACCAAGCATCAGTTTTCCTATCATAACTTTGGTGGAGGCACTCAGCAGTTCCTTTCCAGACCATGTTCTCTTTCAGCATAAGTATCTTGTGATCTATATTAAAGGATGTCTTTCCATATTGACCGTAAGGGTCAGGGTGCAGGCTGTTCAGCAAACACACAAATCTAGGTATCAGCTGCGGAGCCGGTGGGATCTATCATATTCCTCCTCTGAGACCTGCATCATGGAATGGGTGGTGGTCTCTGTTATATATATGTATACATGTTCATAGATGCTGATGCATAGGTGCAGCTATAGGTGCACAGATCTGCTTTGTGCATTGCAATGGTCAGTCAGCCTGACAACACAGTTCTAGAATGGGTTCTGCGGGGGATAGAGTGTTGATTTATGAAGAAGGTTGGAGAGATGAAGAGGAGTTTGGGGCTTCTGCATCTTTAGTACTTAAAGGCAACTACTTGTGATGTACAATAAAAGTTTTTTTTAATATCCAACCTGCCTATTAGTCTCCTGCCCCCAGGTTTAGCCCAGCCCCATTCTTTAGTCTCAAACGTGCTACTAAGGATACAGATCGCCCACAGACTCTGAGGGGTTGCTCCCACCCAGGAGGGTTAATACCCAGTAGGCCCCCCAACACTTCAATTCAAATTAGGGGTGGTGGTTTGCAGAAATGCCAGAAGGATCTTCTAGGGATTTATTTATAACCAAAAAGGGTGTTACTGTCTTGTAACAATCTTAAGAAAAAGTTGTCAGAAGGCGTCAAAACTCTAAGTAGGGATACTCGTCTACCTCTGACTGTCTGCTCCAGATACACTCTCAGGAACGTAGTGGCAAGGATAATTCTTAGCTTTGTTCATTGCCTCAGGGATAGGTATATGGCTCACTTCCTTAGCCCAATCACACTCGCATGGATAGAGCACCCAGCTCGCGCCTCTGGCATGCTCTCAAAATACAGTTTCATGTTCATAGCACTCTGCTGACTGTTTGTAATCTACCCATGATACCCTGGATGACATCTTCATGCTCCACTGGATTCCTGGCCTATCATACCCTTCAGGGACAAGGGGGAGACTCTTATTGTCCTGGGATATAGTGCTACACCACTAACCAGGAATATCGTGCCCCGTTCCCGGGTCTTAATGGTCTATGGGCCTCATTGCACGGACGGCGGTAAGGGTTTACCGGTACCGGTAAGGGCACCGGTACCGGTAAACCCTTACCGCCTTACTAAGAGGTCCCTTTGCGGGTAGGTACTTTAACGCCTGCTGTTTAGCAGGCGTTAAAAACCAACCCGCAAAGGGACCAGGGTGCTGATTACGGTACCGCAATTTGCAGCACCGTAATTAGCGCCTTCTCCATTCCCATTATGCCCTATGGGGCAAAAATGGGAATGGGGAAGGGCAATGGGGGAAGGGGGAATTACCGCCCCGCCAACCTTGGAATAGGGCGGTAATTCCCCTTTCCACCAAGGCGGTGCCGGTATTTTATCGGCATGGACCAAGGTGCTAATAGCAACTTGGTCCTCCGCCTACCGTGTAATGAGGCCCTATATGTCTTTCAGCTACTCCAGCTCTCCAGTTCTCAGTGCAAATAACCAGTATCAATCCACCAAGTTTTCTTAGTTTTTGAGTTTCTTCATCTCTCTCAGGTCCCAAAGCTTTCTTGGAGTTGGGTTGCTATGCGTCTCCACCTTGTTCCTTCCATGCACCTTGCTGACTGCTTCCTTCTTAACTGCCTTCTCATTGACTACCACCTTTTCCCTAACATTCGCTGGCCTTATATAGGCCTCACCACTCTTGGCCGATCTGTTATGGCCACAAATTTGTTAGGGTTTATTTTC